>NC_091516.1:26778457-27378678 GCF_947461875.1 Haliaeetus albicilla | reverse complement strand
TGAGCGAGCGGCTGCATGGTGCTTAGTTGCTGGCTGGGGTTAAACCACAACAAACATGCATTGGGACGTGGTAACAAATTAGTATAAATAGCAGTTTTCAGAGAAATTGAGTGCCTACTGTCTGCCTGTATAATACCAAGTTACTTTCATCACGCTGCAAGACTAGGAATAAATCTATCTATCTATTTATCTGTTTACCTACCTATAAACAGCCTGTGTCCAAGATTCTGTGACAGCTTAGAAAATGGGACATAATAAAGAACACAAAGCACATTACGTGTTAACATCTGATTTCCTCTCCTGCTTCAGTATTGTCTCCCTGGGGTTTTCCGAATCACATGTGATTAAGGCAGGTTGTAAAGGCAGCTGCCCTCTACCCCAGCCATCCCCTCCACATCAGGGTGCTGATGGCACTAGGAATCCTTGTCATCAGCTTGTGGGCCCCTCTCTTCTAAATATTGCCTTAAATCAGAGAGGGAGCCTGATCTGATTCAGCAAAGTGAGCATCAACACAGGAAATATCTCTCTGTCCTGCTTTGTTCAGTAATTTATGGAAGAATGAGTTAAATTAAAAGAAACTAAGCCACAAGGAACATTCTTTTGTTTATTGCTGGTCTGCCTCCTGGCAGATTTGTTCAGTGAATGTACGAACGCATCACTGTCCATACAGAACTGCCTCTAACCTTTGCTTGGTCTCTGGTTTGGTTTCACTTTGCACAAGGATTTTGATGAGAATTTAGTGGAGGGATGCAGCAGGCACAATGAAGAGCAGACAGACACTAACAAGAACAGGGAAGTAAATTGCTTTCCCTTCTCTGTACAGCATTGTGGTGGTGCAGCTCTGGCTGTAGCCCCAACACCCTAGTGACAAGGTGGTTCAGCCATGTGCTGTGGGACCACCCAGGCCCAGCAGAAGCAGGATCTCTTTTTTCTGAGACTGCCACAATCTGCCTGCAGCATGGCAAGAGGCTTCCCACCTTTCCCAGCCCTGCAGCTACTACTCCCTTATGCCACAGCTCAGCCCCGTAGCTGGGATAGGGGAGGTATGTTCATGTTTCTTCTCTGTTCATGCTACATAATTGTCTGCTTTCTGTGAAACACGAGACTGGCAATCCCTGTGTATTAGGCTATCCATATTACACTAGTGGCACTATGCTAGGATGGTCCTGAGGCAGGAGGGGAGGTGCCCTATTTTTAACTAATGCTTTTGAAAAAGCAGCCCTGCCAGGCAGTCTTTTTCTGACATCAGAAGTCCTCCTTCTTTCACACATGGAATCAGCTCTCAGGGGTCAATGTTTTGTTTACATAATTTCATGTAGGTCTCTTTTTTGTTCCCTCTTTTGTATATGATGTGTATGGTTTAATCAGTAGAGAAAGTTTCTTTTGGACTGCATTTTGATGAAGAAACCCTGACAATTCAAAATTTTTTCTTTTTCTTCACCACGTCTAGATAGTGGTTTCTTTGCTTGCAATCTTCTCCAAGTCATTCCCACTTGGGAGACTCCAGCATTTCATTCCTCTTTTGATGAACTGCTGAGAGAAGCCCCAGTACTCTTGTGCTTGCTCTTTTTCTACTGTTTCACTTTACAGTTCAGAGCAGAATCTAACTGAGTCAGAGGCTAAAATTATATTTGCTTACTTAATGTATGAGTTTACTGCATTGCCTTATACTTCCCATACTCACTTCTATGCTGCAATTTTGCAGGATACCATTAGAAAAAAACCTGCTGGATTTATGTAGGGTTATTTAGGCCTTTACCTGAGCAAGCCCAGGCTGCTTAGATTTACTTTTAAAGCCTATATGATATCTCCAACATGGCTGTAATGTTTAGCCTGTTTCTGTGCCCCTAAACCAAATTAAATTAGGTTGGTAAAATCCCTTCTGCATTTTTATATTCCAGAGTGTTTGCACTAGGAGATAGTTTGTCTCAGTACTTCATCAGCTTTAACTGAAGAAAGACAAATATGTCACATTTTTCTTGTCAGTATCTGAACTTAATGAAATTGTGTCCCTGAATTCCTCCCTGCCTTTCTTTCAACCTTCAACCCTCTCCTGAAATCCTGCTCCTTGCCCTTTCTCCTTGCTAACTGTGGACATCACTTGGAGTTTACCTTCTACCTTATTCACTCCACCACTGCAAGCTATAGATACAGAGATCATAATCCAGCATTTAAGTATGAATTTAGTAAATAGTTCACTGACTGCAGAAGGATGCCTTGTGTACTCACTTTAGTAACTGCTGAATTTAAGTTAATGTTAACTCATGAAAAAAAAAAATATTACTCTTGCCTTAATCTGCCCAGCCACTTCCTTTTCAGCTATTTTTCTTTGTCAAACTTACAGGCTGCATCATGTCCCATGTAAACCCTTTGGGGTAGCTTGGCCTTTTTATCTGTTTGTGAGGCTCCCACTGCAGAGCTGTTCCAAATCTGCTAGGATCTTTGAGTGCTACTAGTACAGTGAACATCTAGGTGCGTAAGTACTTAACCATTAGTTTCACATTGAAATGTGCCATCAGATATGAATTAATCTATTACCTAAATGCATAATAAGAAATGGTTTTAAAGCTTACAGTGAAGTAAAAAGTGCCTTTTTCATTTCATTTCCAGTTGTCTCCCCCCCCCAAAAAAAATTAGAGGTGCCTTGGTCTTTTCTCCAGCAGAGGTCACAACAACATAAGATATTGCTCTGCATCCATGTGAGCAACTGCCTTAGAGAAGGATAAATCTTTACTATTTGATCTCATAAAAGTTGACAGAACTAAGGCTGCTAGTAGGGTTTCAGATCAACTAGGAATTCATGAGAACACCAGAAGTTTGCTGATGCGATGTTTGGACTAAAGTACAAAATTTTCTGTGCTGTTGTTATCTAAAGGGAACAAAGAATTTAATAGGCTGTCTGAAATAGTGCATGGGAAAATTAAGTGAAAAAAATCATCTTTCCAACATTAGTGTGTTTTTCAGATATAATAACAGGCAGTATAACTGCTTGGGAATAAGTCTGTTGGTTTCTGTTTTTAAAAGCAGCATTGCTGAATCATATAGTCTGACCCATAGGTATTTTGCAGGCCAAAATAGTCCATCTATTCTCTCATTTCAAACATGACAATACGTAATGCTTGTTCAAAAAGCCAGTTTTAAACATTATTTATAAGTACATAGAAAAAGGTAAACTTTAAACTCATCAAAGTGAGTTTTCATTTCAGGAGCTTCTATTTGGGAAGGAAAAGTAATACCTACTGTCTTACATGTTGTGTTTAAAGTAACTGAGTAATGATTTTCATTTTGCTGGACAAATGCATAGATATGTGGAAATATTAAAATAGAAAAGCCTTTTCCAGAATAATTTGGGAAACGTTTTTGTAAAGCAAAGATGTCTGGAAAAACTCTAAATTGTTATTCCCTTAGTGCAGGTAGCAAATAGCTCTGCAAAGAATCCAGCACTACTCCATATCACAGAGCATCTGTAATGCCCTAAACACCACAATAATGAGAAATCACATGCAGAGATAGGATTAAAGAAAAAGCCACGGCCTTTATAAACTGTGACAGAATAGGGTGGAGGGAGAGATGGTCCTGCCTCGCACAAACTGTCCATGTAGGTAAGTACAACACAGCTCCAAATGCTGAAACATCCATCGCAGGAGGTTACAGGTACCTATCCCTTCTTTTCCACATCATGAATGAACAGGATCAGGAAAACCTCAGACTACATCTTTCTGTTCCCTAACACAAAACAAGTATGAAGGTACAGGAAGGATCTTATTTCCAATGCAATATAAGGCTGGTGGGCAGCCAGGTTCTGTGCACAGCAGTGGTATATCCAGTCCCCGCTTTGTATTTCAGTTAACTACAACAAATAAATGTACAGCAGCAAACAATACTGCCCTTAGAAAACCTCTAGCATTGCACTAGAAAAGACAAATATCACCTTAACTCCAGCTACCACTTCGCAATGTGGAGTAAGTACTTTCTGTCTCCTAAGGGTCACAGGCAAGCTAAAATAGTATGGGAATCTCACAGCAAGTAACAAGGAAAGCTAACTCCAGGGAAGTATGAATACAAAACCCAGCATCATCAGGATAATTTTCTTCACTGTATTCATTGCTATCAATATTTTATTACTTATGTATGGTATTTTTCTGTAATGTTTTATGATGTGCCAAAGATACACAGCAGAATTGCTTACGCTACATTTTAAGTGATGGTACCATCTCTGCACATGTGGTGAACTTTGGTTACATCCCAGCAAGGCTGCAGGAGACTCTGCTGCTTGAAACTGCTCTTTTAGTTTGGCCTCTCTTTCTAGGATTTGTCTGCAAACAAATACATAGCCATCCAAAGTGACTCAGTTGAGACCTGTCTGCTGGATGGTCAAGGAATTAGTGGATACTTTTCCTGTGTCAGCTGCACCTAGCTGAGAGATACAAAGTAAGGAGCAGTAGCTGAATCCACAAAGATAGGCGTTTAACTTCCACTTTCATTGTGTGTATTCAGAATTACAGAATAAAAAATTTCCCTTTCTTGCTGCCTTGCCTGAAGTTATCTGAATTTTCTGTGAAAACATCTTTCCACCAGCAAAGTTACCCTGGTACACAAATGTCTACTAGGACATGCACAGACCTGCTTAAAACTTGACTGTTACAAGTGCCAAAAGCCAGGTCACCCAGCATATGCCTAAATTATACTGAGAGTAACAAACTCAGATTCAGGTTTAAATCCTACCAGCTTTAAGTGTGTAACCATTGCAGAGTGTGACTAACACTGTGTGAACAGTCAGGCCAGCGCTCCCTTTTTTCTGTACTAGGGTCCTGGTGGTAAATGGGTTTTGATATGCAGGACTCCAGTTTCAAATGCCTGGTACCAGACTTTTCCCAGTCTTTTCTCTCTCCAGGACACGCCAATACGGCAGCTTGCTCCGTAGATGGCACTTTCTCCTTTTCTCCTGTTTCACTTGCAACAAAGCATCCTTGTGCCAGAGACTGAGCCAATATGACTTCAGAGCCTAGTAATTATACTGAATATTCTTTACAAATGCAGGAAGCTGGCCCTTAGTCCGTACTATGTTTAGTTGTCCCATTACTCTTGACTGTTTGGCAATTGTTAGCTCAGTGCTTAACATACAAGATTTTGCAGATTTCATTTCGATGTTCTTAATATACGCACTTGGATACTGAGAGATCAGGGCACCTCCTGGAAGTGTTAATGGACAGCATGGTGCCTTCTAGTTAGACAGCAGCCCTGAGCACAGGAAATTCTGTGCTGTTTTGTCAGTCTCCTAGGAGTTCACAAGTGTGTTCTAGGAGGGATTTCAATGAAGAAAGTTGGGGGTTTTTTAAGTTTTAATTTAATTGTAGTGAAGCGCAACACATAATTTATATGGGATTGTGGCATAAAAAGTACGATGTTCTCCCAGGCAGACAATGAAATAAAGAATATTTCAATCCTAGGTTAAAATAGGATCATTCCTGGTTCTGCAGTAACTATATCATTGTTCATTCATGTGTTTCTTATTTCACTGACAGACCAGGCAAGTTAAAGTAATGTTGTGCCATCAACTCCTTGAGGCTAGGAACATTTCCTTTATATAAAACTTTCTGCAGGTATTCTTTTGACAGATGATTTTTGTTCATATACAGATATATATATATATTTTTTTTTTGTTGAGGAAGTGTTTGTATTGCATTATGGCAAAGGAAAAACATATTTACTGTGAAGAGCAAACAAGACCCATCTGTCACAAATGTCATAGCAATAGAATCAGATTTCACAGATAAGCCATTGGTCAAAACCTTCTTGAGATCTACATTAATAACTACATCAAGATTGGGCTGAATGGCATCCTACCCATTAGCAGGTTATCTGTGGATGACTCCACTCTTTTACACAGATATTTCTTAACAATTTTCTCCCCTTGAGGAGAAGGGAGAAAAATATAAAAAGCTGAAACATAAATTAAATTAAATAAATTAGTTCCTCTAACTTGGCTATGTAGGGTCTCAAATGGCTTCTTCTCCTTTGCTAACTACAGAATATCACTCTAAATATTACTGATATCCAAGGGCTACATTGTGACTTTTTTGCCTTACGTACTTGCATTTCTTTTAAGTCTAAGCTTAGCTATGAATTCTCTGAATCTGCCTGTTATGCTGAATTTGTTCTATGTAATTCTTTTTCTCCATTCTGAATACTTCCTATATATGCTGATCTCTAGCCTTCTGAGATATGTATTTCTTAAGGAAATATATAAGAAAGAGCTATAAAGCTTAAGAGCTGGACTTCTTTGAAGATGACAGAAAAATATCATAGGTTGGAATGTTTAATTTATTGTTACTTTCAAATGTTGTAACCAGAAGTTCATTCTTACAAATGTTAAAATATCTTTATTGCCTTAATTTTCCAGCCTATTACATAATATGAAACATTATCTTTCTATCTCTGCAAAAGGTTCCGTGTGTTTTTCTGCATCAAATCCCTATCGACTTTTCTGTGGGCATATATTTTCTCCTTTCTCAGTAAGGTTTCTTAATTTACTTTGTAGCTTTGCTTTGATTGTTTCTTTGAGCTTTACTTTTTAAGTCCATAAAGGTTTGGGGAGATAAAATCTTGTCCACCATATTCACTGGAGCCCCTCTGCCTTCAGCTGGTTATTATGAACAAGATTTGACCTTGGCATTATGGATTTTGCTAGGTGGTTGTAGTCCGCTGCCACTCACACTCATGGATTTTTGCATCAGTACTTTAGAGCAGCGGGTTTTCTCACAGAGAGAGCAATGACTAAAAAGTAAACAGATATTTTCTGTTTAATAATGTAGTGTCTTATTTATACAATGAGAATTTTAGTTTTAAATATTTAACTTGTTTCTGGATTCTCTCAACTGGTGTACTCTTTTTTCTGTCATCACATATGTTATACATTTCCCTGGTTGAATACCATTATTAAAAGTCTCACCTTCAAAATAATTTATTCTATGCAGCATTCAGGAGAAAGATTAGTTTTAAAGATGTCCATTTGGTTTGTTTAAAAATTAAAGAGCTAAAATGCATCTTTCAGATAAAACATGCTTTTGGAAGTTAAAGCAGTAACAACATTCAAGCAGCCCTGAGGCAGTAAAGCACCAGACCACAATGAATAACTGGTTCTTCTATACAGAGCCTAGCAATGCTCACAGGAGATGTTTACCTGAATCACATGGATATCCGCACCTGTCAAAATTAATGCTAGTGACAACTGACACCACTAGAAATCTTCAGTTTAGTCTCTTCATGGATGATACTGAAGTTTTTGTACAGGCTATAGAGTAAGCAGGCTGGTCTCTGTCGTTGACAAGTCAGTGCCAGCATGGACAGTGTGGAGTGCTTGATTTAACAGTCAAAAATTATGTCAGACTCTTCTAGATTTGGTGATTGTAGAAAGTTTCCGTCTGTTAGCAATCGATCACTTTAACACACAGGTAGCTTCTCCTGTACAGTTCTTCATATGACATGAAGGAACTCCTAATGAGCTATGAATCTCTTCATTCCAGCTGCAATAGTGACATAAAACCACACAAAAATCTCAGTCAAACTGACTCACCCCACTCTCTTCCCAGGCAGCTGCCCATGTGCTAGGGAGGTAGGCACAGAAGGCAGCAATGAAAGTGCTATGACCTTGGTCTGGACAGGTATGTTTGGTGTGAAGGAGAAGGCATATGTATTTGTCTTATATGTCCAGTATGTCAAAGTTTTAAACTTTCGTAATCTCCTTTTATGAACCAAATTCTGCCATGTTCTGTTCTGGTAAATATATTCCATAATACAATGATTTACATATAAGCTCATATTTCTATATCATTTGCACAAGATTAGTACTTAAATGTAGGTTTTTGTAAGGAAAGTGTTTACAGAAAAAAATAAGAAGGAAGCAAATAGGCAGTAAACATGTGCAACAAAGAGATCTCATAAAAAATTAATCACTTGGTTAAATAAAGTTTAAAAAGTGTCTTCCAGTGTCCATAAAGCCACATACTTAAGTAGCCTAATTTCTAGCAGTGAATAAGCCAGTGGAAGTTAACTATTAAGCCTACATATTAATGGAGGCAGGGAAAAGTGACAGATAAAATGTTGAAGGTTTTGCAAGAGCTCCCTTGTTTACTGGGGGCTAATACATCACATACAGAGAAGAAAACAATAGGAGATAGCGACATATTGTCAGACATGATCTGTCTGACATATGTCTGACAAATACTAAATAAGTAATTTGTATCAGTGAATAGTGTAATGCATGGGCATTTTTCCTTTTGTTAAAGATAATTAAGACCTCTTTGAAGAGGACTACAGTAACTGAGAGCAGGCTGAGGAAGCATATTGTGAATGAAACACACACGTGCCTTGCTAAGTGTAAGGTTTAGGTTCCTGGGATACTTTCTCATGGAGATCGACCTTTCCTTAGTGTTAATGGCACCAATTGTTTCTGTTTGCTTGCTGAGGTCTGGAGAGAAACGTAATGAAACCTAACCTTTCCATCAACAGATCAGCAAAATAGAAGATATGAAACATGTTGTTTATTAGACTGTGAAATTTCTTTAGCTCTATAGAGAGGACTGGGGTTTTTGCCCATTTCTATAGTGCCATGGCTAATTGTCCATGTAAATAACTCCACAATTGTTTTCCTCAATCATATTGAAATTATTATGGCATTCAACATAGCAAGTTAGTTTCATATTAAACAACTCCTTTATGTAGGTGTTAACAGAGAGGCAGCCATGGAGCACAGGGGAGTATGTGCATCAAAAGAAGGAGGATGAAGTAGTGGAAAACTTACTGCTTTTCCCATTGCACATTAGATGCCATAAAGGGAGACTAACAAAGAACCTGTATGTTGGGCTTTTTGTGGAGATGGAATTTGGGTATATGAGCTGGGAGTGCTCCTCTCCTCAACCTCCTTATTATTACTCTGACTGTGATTGTTTCCCCTTACTTGTGATCAAGCCTGACAACAGGCAAACAGCAGGTGGCATGGAGAAGGCACTTTGTACCCAAGGCCTTCTTTGTTGTTCTACTATTTGATGTGGTCTTGTAAAAGATTGCACCTCTTTCTTAATCATGTTGGTTTGCCTTTAGACCCCTACAGCCACAAGAGCATTAATGGTGAGTGCTTGTGTCTCCTTCCTCCTTCAGACCAAATCTCCCTCATAATATGTGGATATGTGGAGCTGTGACTTCAGATTCCTTCTGCTACCTTTAGTTAACCTATACCCAAGGCCTCCCGTATTCAACAAACAGAATGCCTTTATTGCTCAGGACATTAAAATTAAATACTTACATTTATTTTATTTTAGAGAATTTTGAATTAGTACACATAGAAGAAAGAGAAGACTAATTTTCCCTGGAAATTCCCCAATAAAAGAAAACAATAGGTTAAGAATATTGAATAATAATTAGTTTATTAATACTAAATAAGTAATTTGCAATAAGTCTTTACTGTATATACTCCTCTGCTGGATAAATATCTGTAGACAGATTATGATTTTCTTGCATTCATTCATTATCCAAATGTATGCACTGGCATTTTTCCCTTAGTTTGAACTTGACTGATGTGCCATATGAGGGCCCATGCATTGTGCTGAAAATAAGTGCTCTGCATGGATTCTTTTCCTTGAGGATTTCTGGAAATGCAGAAGGCCACAGAATCTTATGCCTTTTACAGATTTCCATCAACACAGTGGATAAGCAGGGTCAAAGTATCTTTATGTAAGAGTCAGCTCTCTAATAGGCACTGTGCTGCTATGGACATTATTTGTTCATAATAACAGTTCTAAAATTTGTGCTGATGTGTCTGTGCATCGGACATATTTATAGTCCAAATACAATGTTCACATGACACATTTCTTTCTTCACACTCATACAAAGTCTTTCTTGGTTCCTGAATGTAGTAAATTGTGGACAGTATTGCTTGTTCTCACTTGATTCACTTATTTGCCTGTCAGACATTCTTCTCTTCCAAAGGCAATAAATCTCTAATCTTGCTCAAATTTTGCCAGCCTCATACTTGCTGTCACCAGTGTTCTCCTCAGTCCTAAGCATGATCACTGTGTGTAATAAGTAGCAATATTCAGAACTAATGTAGAATCCATGTTATTGGAGTCACCAACCTACAAGGAACCCATAGGTAAGGCCTTGACAGCTTGCACCACTTGGCAAAGTATGATGATACAAAGGCATTATTCTGTTTGCCACAGCTGGATTTGTGCTGTTGTATCGCACTATGTTATCAAAGCTTCTTAATAGTCCATAAAAAGGTACTGGTGGCTAAGGGATTTTTCTGCTCTGCTAGCGACAGGATGGTGCCCAGTTGCAGTGGTTTGTTTAATAATTTGAAATGCCTGTCAGAGTTTGTCAAATTGCTCTTTATGTGCAGAGCCATCTTGGATTGGGGTGTATTGAGTATCCAAGCTATTATTTAGTCATAATCTCATACTCCAGATAGTACTATAAGCAATATGAGGATATAAACTAAAATAATAAAACAAACCCTCTCCTTGCTTCTGTCTTTTCTAGCTTGCTTTCTTCTAAATAACCCTCAATACTAATATAGTTTCTTGGAAGAGTTTGCTACTTCTGTTCCACTCCCATCAAGGACAACCTTATTGTATTTTGGTTAATCCTTCTTCCAAATCTCTCTGCAACACCTGCTAGTCATGTGTAAAAGCAGCTGTGGTCTCTTCCTCTTGCATGGACAGTTTATTTTACTGTGTATGAATCATCTTTGTTGCTGCCCTTTAAGGACTGTTTCACGAGTTGAATTTTCAATAGTCAAACCACCTGTCCAATTTTTCATGCAACAAGTGATTTATGTCTTTCCTACAAGACTATGCAGCATTTTATTTGACTGAGTCAGTTTATGTTGTACTTCCAGATCTTTAACTTTTATTTCCAGAGCAGTATATTCATCAAGCCACTGTTGTTCTCTCAGCATAGCAAAGGTAATAATTCAGTCCTTAGGGCCTCCCACTAAGTTCACAGGAAACTATTATTCCCAAATTTTCAGAGACTCTTTTTTTGCTACTTTATTTTGAAGTGGACTTTTCCTAATGAGTTATTTAAATCTCACTTTTCAATAGAGTTATAGGTGGAAGACAATATTAACACCAAGAGAACTAGAGCATGACTTGAATGAGAAGAGGGAGAGCAGAAGGATCAGACAGGACAAATACAATCTGACAGCAAACATGATGATGGAGGAGCTGGGGAAGGACACTTTATCTATTAAACCCTTCATGTTAACTCTTACAGAATTATAATGAGATCTCACAGTGAGATCTTTCAGAAACCCAAGGTGATCCTTAGCTTTTCTTTCATTCCTCCTCAGACTCCTTAGAGTTCTGCTATTGCTCCCTTCCTTTCTCCCTCTTTTTCCTGCACTTGTCTTTTCTGCACTTATCTTTTGTGTCCCAGATGGAATATCCCACTCTCCTCCCCCAAGCCCCTTTGCCTGCCAAGATGTCACATCTTTCAAATTCCTCCCTAAAACCTACTTCATCAAGGAATTTTCACTCCTTATCCAAGCCAGATGCCTTTTTTGCTCTGAATATTTTTTCCATATCTTCTCTTGTCTGTCTTAAGACCTGGATATCTGGCAGTCGAGGATTATCAGTAATTTTCTTTCTTGAGACAGAATGAGAATTCCTTACGGCTTCACTATTTTGACTGAAATAGCCTGAGGATCCCTCTATCATGCTGTTGCCATTCAACAGCTTCCCCCCTCTTAAAAAAAAAGGTGTGTCAGGGGCAGGGATAGCCTCTGTGATGGCAAGACAATGGCTTTTATCACCCCAAATTTCTAGGACTTGCTTTTCTATATGGTATAAAATTGCGTGAAACATAACTTTCCAAGAAGACTGCAAAAGCCTCTCATTGGTCATACATTCATGAAAATTAAAGTAATGCATTCAATAGTATTAAGGGGATAGAAAGGTTGTTCACTAGAAAAAGAAATAGTCCCATTCAAATCTGCTGTGATTTTGCTGTACATTATTTATTCAGGCACCCACTGGCTTGGAGAACTATATGAAAAATATCACCATTTAAATCCAAACATGAAGTATAAATTTAGTAATTGCTGCTGACTATAGCAGTCAGTTTTCAGGGGCTTTGAAAGGAAGTGCAGTAAGTTCATTTCTCTTGTTAATTTTTGTTCTCTGTGAAATGCTGACTACAACTTCCCTAACATTATAAGCAATATTTACATAAACTATTGCTCTTCTCGCGTTTCATCCCAGTAAATTTCAGTGGTGCTGCTTTGGCATATAACAGGCGTAACACGATAGTGATTCCAGCACAGAAAGAAAGGGCGTCCTTAATTACCTGTGTAATATTTGTGGAGTTGAAGTCCTCATTTATTCCTACCCAGACTGGGTGATCATAAGTCACTGTACCCATATGCAGATATAATGCAAAGACATAGCGAAGGTATTTCACCATCAGATGGAGTCTTTCATCCATGAACACAGTTACAAACACGCTTAATTGTGAAAGGACATTTCTTGTTCTTACAGGGAGTTTGTATTATTGCACAATGTGTGCATTGTAGAGTGAAATGCACTCCTGACCTCGAATCTGAGTTAGTAACCAGGCAGCTGAGGAACAAATGGGACTATATTCTGAAATTCGTCTGGGTTGGACATTTTGCCATGCGCTGTGAACTAATGTGCTCTTTTAAGGTAAACTGGACTGTGCAATTTAATGAGCCCTTGTTTGCCTCCTTCAAACATATCTCAAGTGCTTTAGGCAAACACACATATTGAATTCCTTACACTTACTAGATGCCAAAAGGTGTATCTCTTTACATTGGCATCTCATGGGAACAACTTCAGTGTGTCACCAGATTAACCCAAAGCTATACTTGGCTCTGATGAAAATGTTGGGTGTTTCACTTTGGTTGAATTACAGTCTTTGCCTTCTTTTGCTGTTCTCTCTCTCTCTGTCTCTCATGTGTAATATACACATGGAAACACTTCTCTGACTTATTTTTTGAAAAAAATAAGAACCTAACATCACTACTAGATGCTACATTTTGTTCACATTGAAACATTTAAATTGACAAAACAAGACCATTGCCAGCTTTCTTTTACCTGTAAATAAGAGAAAGACTGTCAATCACGAACTAAAATAGTTTACAATATTGCTGAGAACAGTATTAACATATTTTAGGCATTGTAAAGAAGAATACATACATGCATGCAAGTGTGAAGTTGATCCTTCTCCTATAATACCTCTATTTATGTTGGCTTTTCCCTTTCCGTGGGTTATATTTCAAAGTCATTCTTTCTTGTGCTTGCAGTTGCAGGCAATATAGCCTGGTAGGACTGGATTTGCAGTCCTAAGCTGCCAAAGGACGCTGTAAGGAGATGAGAATCAACTGCCCACGTAGTACACATTCAGAGGGGAGCTGCTTCAGACCAGCCCTAGTCCGCTTCTAAGAGCTGAATGGTTATTAGTGGTTGGATCATACCACACCAAGTGTGCATCTTCTGGCTTAGCGTCATCAAAAAGGTACGCAATTTTGCTCCCCTGTATCACTCTTCCATGTGAACTAAAGAAGGTAAGTGCAGATGATCAGGAATATAATTTCAGCAGTGCATTCCTGATCCAAACCAAAATGCAAATGTAAACTTATTGTCATTTGGCTTATTTATCCTTCTTTGAGACTTCTACAGTTGACTTCAGCAAAAGCAGAATTTAGACAGTAGAGAATTATGATGACCCATACCTGCTCTACATACTACTTTCCAACTCTTTAAGTATTTAATCTTTCGTTGTATCCAGGTTTTCTCTAATACTATGTTCACTACCACCTTTAAAGTCTTTTGGAGTGTTTTGTCATTCTTTTCTCCTCTGCAGCTTATTTCTTTAGATTTTTTTTTCTTTTCCCTTTATTTCGCATTTATTTTGATTTCTGTGCTTCTCTACACTTTCCTCTGCTGAACAATCTCTACTAATTATTGCCACAGTACATTTTTACTTTTGATTCACTCTTCCTTCTTTTCCTTCTTCTATTATTTTGTTACTTGTTTCTTGATATGGGACTGGGATTGGGTTTGTTTGACAACTGTGAATAATGAAATTATTTCAGAGGCATATGTATGGGATGTGGAACTGACACTTTTCAAGAACAGATAATGTAGAGGCCTGCGGAGAGAGATACCTGTGCCACAAGTCTTGTGTCCAGTTCTTCACTTCATGAAAAAAGGCACCCAAGGCATCCAGAGAAGAGTCATAGGGTGAAAGCCTGATCTGGGTTTTGTTTTAATCACCTTATTAAAAAAAAAAAAAAGGCATATCCAGATGAACAAAACCTCTTTACTTTCAATTCTGTGCACATTCTCTATACTTGCTGCTTAAAATTTTGTGGTGCTCTATGTTCTTAGTAATAGGCAGAGCTTGTATGTAAGGTTGTATGTAAGGCTGACCCTCCGTAACAAGAGATGAATTGTAGCTCTGGATTCAGTCTAGAGAAAATATGACCCTGTCAGTAGCAGACTATGTAATTGCTGTACTTGATGTCTGTAGACCACTGTCCCAGAGTTTATATCTGGCTGCTGCTGATGGCGAGTGGCCTTCAGAAGGTGCTGATAGCTGCGCTAGCAGAGAATAGTGAAACACCAAAGCTGCACAGACAGAGAGATCTTAGAGGCTGTGATTAGCTTGGGACACATATCTGCAGAGGGCCTTTATGAGAATAAGCAGCTAAATGAAAAAGAGATGGTGAGGAAAAAGGATGAAGGGAAACAATGGACTAGAGGAGGAAAGACGAGGGAGGAAAACATGCAAGTCATAGGCAGGCATATGAGCACAGAAAAAATGGAGCAGGTATAAATCACAAAGGAGATTGCCTTCCCTTATCTCCCCTTCTCTTTCTTATTTCCCCTCAATATTTCTTGCTTCTTATCTGTTAAGGCTTTTTTATATACTTAACACTACAAAGCCAATTGTAGTAGGCTTTTTTCATATAGTCCAGTGTTCCGTATGTTCATATTTTCCCATTTATAATACTGTCAAAGAATTAGGGACTTTAGTCTCCATATAGCCAATACAGTATACTTCTGATGACCTAAACACACCTTTGAGACAGTAGTGCCTCTTTAAGTATATAAAATATGTGCTACATAGTGCCCAGTAGTAAACCAGTGTAACAGAAAAGAGTAACAAAAGGAGCAATATTAGGTTTTGAAAGTGGATTTTAATATTGTTTAATATTTTCCAGATTACATTTGTGTACTACAATGAACAAATTCAGTAGTCTAAGAAATATATCTAAGAGAAGTCTATTATTTTTGAAAGACACAGAAAAGTATCTATCTGCTAATTACTCATAAGTGCTTTTGTTAAGGCCACAAAGAAAAGAAAATACAAAGAAAGCTTGCCATCTAACATTTAGAAAAGCATATAAATTCAAACTGTACTTGTAGAATACATTGAAAAAGGAACATTTTCACAGCACTACAGACACCTTCCGCTGAAAATAAAATGTAGTTCATTCTGAACATGAATTTCAAAATTAGTTAGCTATGTACCAGGCATTAAAGTGTCCTTTTCTCAGTTAATTACATTAAAATTTTCTACATTATTCTTTATACTGTTAATGTAAGCAAGTACTTCTTATACAATCAGAAAGCAAAAAGGTTAATGAATAATTTGGGATGTAAATCTTTCCAGAATTCAGATAGCCTTTTCAGATTCATTTGAAGATGCTGAATTCTGCATCTCAAGCAGCATTATGAGTTCTTCTGTGGGATTTTGATTGTGACAGTCTTAACTTCTGTGTATTCATGAATGCCATATTCTCCCCTAGATAAAAGAGAACCAAGAGCAATATTTATGTTAATGCTTTTTATATGAGTTATGTCCTGGATGGGATTTTCGGTGGTGCTGTGCAATTGGCCAGATGTATGACAAGTATACTGGACATATTCGGAAGACATCTGTGCAGCTAGACTGCTGCTGGAAGCCTTTCAAAAAGCTACAGCAGCTGTCTCCTGAGAGAAGTGGGGAAGAAAGCAATTTCATTTCTGTGCAAAAGAATGGCATTTAATAAGTTTAGTGCATTTCTCAACTGGGTTTCTGTGCAGGAAATCAGGCATGTTAGGTCTTCACAAGCACGCTCAACAAGTTATTTGCAAAGGCCTTCCTCTGATGTCAAGACTTTTCTCGAGCCAAAGAACAGACACTTCATCTCAAGTAAATGGGGGACATAATTAGTCTACTATGAAATCTTACAGACAGTAAAAACCACTTAAATCTTACTGACATTTTATTAGTATGAATCTACCTTTATGTTTTACATGCTGAGGTGACCCTTGCTTGTGTGCCTAGATGTTTGACATCTGACACAGTCAAACTATTTAGACATAATTAATTGTTTTATAGAACAAGAGTTTGCTACAGTATAATGTTATCCAGTTCTCACTGCCATCTTACTAGATACATATGTATGCAAAACAGAAATCTGTGCTCAGGACTCTCATGCTGTGCGAAAATGTTTACTGATTCTCTTCATTTTTGAAGAGGCATTCTGTTAGTATGTGACATTCAGTAGTTTAATTCATAATGTTATTATTCCAAGAATTATAGAGGGAATTTTATTGTGGGATTCAAGGAAGTCAATGGCTTGACACACTATCTTCCTGATTATTTCAGTGCAGTTGTTTCACACATATTTCCACCTCTCCCAAAATTGATTGCCACATGTTTACAAAATTTTTTTCCATGGCAGACATCTGTCTGGTACTAATTCCTTCCTTACCCTTTAGCAGGAATATTTTTATTGGTCCACTAATTGTGATTTTGAACCAAGCATTTGGAAAACTTCCTTTGCACAAAAGCTTAACTGCTTCAAAATGCACTGTTATAGAGAATATCAATCTTTATGATAGCCTATTATTGTTTTCCTGTTATTTCCAGCAAATGAATCCCCAAAATATTTCTGCAAAAGGCTGTGATTCAGAATTGACGATCTCCCAATTTTGGCACCCAGCAAATGCAAAACAGTCCTTGATAGTAATGGCCTATTTTTTTTTTTTTTTTTTCCCATTTTGACATTTTCTAAAGCTCTTAGCATTGGCATAACTCTGTTTCCTTTGAAGTCAGTGGGAGCTTTGCCATAAGGAGCAGATTGAGTCCAGTGATGAGCAAGCATGAAAACCCTAGCCTTTATCTCTTAAAAAAAAAAAAAAAAGAGAAAAAGAAGCTCTGAAGCACTTCACCTGCACATATATTTTTTTAATTACTTCCATTATTCATTAGAAGCACTATGCATTTGGCTTAATAAAAGGGAAAACTTACATATTTTAATTTTTATTCATTGCTTTAAAAATTATATATTTGTTGTTCCCAGATATATGGCATTTTTAGCAAAGGACTGCTTGTGGTTTATGTTCCAAAAAACCCCAGAAGACATAATTCTACACGATGTAATGAACATGTATGACATCAAATGTTCCCTGATGTAACACATTACATGATTCTCTTGCTAATATGAAGATCAGGATGAATACAGGTAAGACAGGACATGATTCAAATTGAAACTGGAGTAAACCTTAGAAGTGTGAAAGAATTTGATTAGCTTATCATTTCTGTATAGTCCTCCACTTCTGAGTTGAGAAAAGACCAAAGATCCAAAGACTACAGAGTACTATTCTTATCATAACTTTTGACCAAGCTGGAACGTACTATAAAAACATTGTTGTCACAGGACTTTTTAAACTGAAAACTCTTATTTAAATCAAGGATTTTGAAATGTCTTGTGTTTTCAAAAACCTAGCACTTAAAGGGGATTCCACAAACTACACACATATATACCTTCATGCAAATGACTCTATCTATATATAAACTGTAAACCATAAACCATAAACACAATGATCAGTTTTGCCTATCAATAAACCACAGGCTACTAAAAATGGTCATTTTGAAAAAGTGTGTATCTAAGTAGTTTTCTTATTTGTTTTATAGAGGAATTATTTGCTTGACATCATTGGCTCTGACAACACGAAGCCTTTAAACACTGTATAAACTAATTCGATAACATTTCAAACTGGGTATCCTAGTTATAAATGTTTAAAGTTGGGTTTTGGAATTTCATTTGAAATTCCCGTGAATCAACAGTTTTAAAAGTATTTACTTACATTTCTCGTCCATTTCCTGACATCTTAAATCCTCCAAAAGGACACTGAGCAGACATTGCACTATAGCAATTAACCCTGGAAGAACAGGAAAATTACTTTTGACAGTGAAATAACGTTTTTCACTTCTAAACAATCCGTGTTTTTCTGTTGACTGTAAAAAACCTGTGGTGATATTCACAACCTACATCTGAGTAATATATTTGCAAAAATATGTGTAGCTTGAGGTTTAGAGACCAGAAACTACACTTATGATCAGGGTTCTAACACTCATCAAGGGTCTTCAAGCAGAGTGACAGTCATATCTTTCTCTGATATTTATGATAAAATTCCTTGCTAACTAGTGCTAACCAAAGACTAGTCACAGTTAAGCCTTCTGCAGGCACACTTCCAATAGATAAATTCAGGATTGCTTCAGTATACCTTTAGGAAGTTTTGTTTGGTTCTACTCAATCTTAAACCATATTCTGTATTGTGGTTGAAAACAAAAATACAATAATGAGAAAGAAAGGAATTTCACAGGAGAATTTGTAGTATGAGGAGTTTTAGCAGAATGTGCATCTTGTTCCCTCGGTGGGAAGCTGGTTTTGTCTTGCAGCATTATCAACTCAGGTATTCTGTATTTTCATATTTTATAATTTCTCCTGCTACCAGTCTACTGGTTTCAACAAAAGAGGTTCTGCTCATATTTAAGGATTCCTAGACAGACCAGCAATCATGTAAGAGTAAAAACCAAAGATTCCAATTTTATTTTAAACTTTATTCCATTTAAAGAATACCAACTCCTAAGTCAAAACTGTTAACTTATTTTTAGAAAGCATATGTTTTTAGGTCACTGGACCTGGGCAGGAATTTGTGCTGGTTGCAAGTCCTTTCAGATAAAATGTGAATTGGACATAGGTTTTGCGTTCAAGAAAAAGTGGTTGTTTTCTTTCTGATGCAGTGATGTAATTGCAGCGAAATGCAGGTCTCTGTCAGTGATAGTCATTAGACTCAAGTCTGCTATTCCTCCCAGCTCTCACTCTTGCATCTCTCAGCCTTTGCCTTTCCTACTCCTTATAGGTTGCCTCTTTCTTTTCCATCGCTGGAAAAAGTTGTCCTTGTAGCATTTCCCCCCACTTGCATTTCTTTCCTTTTTTCAACCACATTTTATCAACCTTTTCCATCACACGTGAATGTTCTGCCTAGGTTAATGGCAACAGAACTTCAGATAATTCATTTCTTTACACAGTACAGAAAATGATCCCCACAAATTAAGTATGTATTGGACTATCCTCAGATCCTGAATGGAAAGGTAAGTAGCACTCTCACTGTAGTTCCTTTTGTCTCCTTTCCTTTTTAGCAAGTCAATTTCCTTTTTTAGACTAAGTTTACAGAACAATTGTGTGTAGACTTATAAGAAATATTTATTTAATAGCACATTAAGTATGGAAAGGTGAAGGGAAGAGAGACACAGGAGTCTGGCATTAATCTACCTCTCTAAAGATTACAAGGAATTGAAATATAAAAGTACACCACCCAAAGAAGTGTTAAAATATACTACAGTTACTGTCATTGGCACCTGGAGCTCTGAAGGAAGAATTAAAAAAAGCCATTACTTACCATACTGTCCCAGCCTGAAGAGCAGCTGCAAATGTCAGTGCTTTATCAATGTCTTTGGTAAAAACTGCTGCTGCTAAGCCATAGGTAGTATTATTTGCCCTCTTGATAACTTCATCTATGGTTTTAAACTTCATGATTTGTTGAACAGGTCCAAATATCTGTTACAGACACATGTAAACATATGAAGTAGACTAGCATAACTTACTATTGTAAATAATTTATATTTTTAAAATTTATTTCTGTCAGATGGCCTTATTACTGAATTCATTCAGTCAAGAGTGTACATCTCAGAATAGAGTTCTAAAAAGGATTATAAATTCACACAAAGATAAGATTTTTGTAGTATGAAGCAAATCAAGATAGCCTATTATAAAATGATTACTAAAACAATAAATAAATAAAAAAACCCAGTAAATTGTGAAAACAAATAAATTAAGATTAAAAGATACCCACCATAACGGTAGTTAGCATGGAGTCACAGTGTGTTGCATATCTATACTGGTTACCAATGAACTGGTATTTTCTTGGTAAGCTCCAGTTTTAGAGTTGAGAAAGACATTCAGCTTTTCCTTCCTCTAAACTTTGTATTAGACTTTCATCTCTGCAGGTAGCTGCACAACTGAGCATGTATGCCAAGTGAAACAACTAATTCTGCTTTCCATATGGGTGTTATGTGCGATAATAGTCCCCCAGGCTCAGCTTTCCCACTACCGCTGCTCTGTGTTCTCAGCCAGAGGTGCCCATGCCTACCACACAGTGCCGAGGCTGTGTAGGGTGGGGGGTTATTACCACATCTAATTACTTCAGCTCCCATAGATTGTGAGATTTCCACTTGATTTTGCTGGAAAGTGCTAGTTTCTAACCAGATTTGCAGGGATTGATTTGCACAGATCAGAAAACCACTGAATGTTCCCCCACTGTTCAAGCTGTGAGCTTCAGAACCTGGATATTCTTTAAATTGCCTTGGCTCTCTGGGGTTTCATTATTCAATACACTCAAAATAGCGTGAGAGAATCAGTTCTTGTACTGCTGACCCAAAGGAAACTAACAGATCTGTGAAAAAACATACCTCTGTGCAGTTTCCAACCTGCCTCCCAGACCAGCAGAAACAATCCAAATTATTTCTTATACAGCTCTCTCCTTTTTCACAGCTCTCTCCCTGACACAACTAACTCTAGATGCTCTGGTGTTCATTTTTACTCACCCTGTTGACTCTTGCTGAATGTACTAGGTATGTTCAGCAGACTGCATCGGCACAGTATCGCTGGCTATATAAAGCAACACCTAGATTTGTAACAAATTTGAAGGAGCTTTCTAGTATGAAGAAGTATAATGGACACCTACTGCAGCACAACTTCAGCAGTTGTTAGTCAAGGTGAATGTAAAAAAACATATGAAAACCCCCTGTTTTTCTCAATGACATAGCAGCTCTGCACTCTTAACTGTCCTGTTCCTTGTAGATGATCACTGATGGCCTGGAACTGCCACCTTAGTTGGGTCAGTAAAAGCTCTTTCAACACTGTGTAAACACATCTGCAAACTGTTCTAAGTTAAATAACCCAGCAAAGGAAAACCTCTGCTTTGCTATAATTGCCACCAACAAAATGCCTATGGAAGCACAATCTAACTGTTTTTTCTTATTGCAAAATAGCTGCTTGATGCACATTTTGTCCAAACCTCAAGTGGCTCCTTAGGCAGTGCAAAGAGTTCACAAGCTGTGCCTTCAAGGTTTGCTTCTCTGTTACAGGTTACTGTGACTCTGATATATGAGACATGAGCAGAATGGGGTGATGTAAGCAAACCAAACTTCAGTATTTCTTATCTACTGCCAGCTTAAGTTGGAGCCTTTGTTGGCAGGCCAGCCTCATGCTCCTCTCCCTCACCTCCACAGAGTTGGTGAAACAGGCATCAGAAACCAAGAAAAGCATTTTAAACACCAGGGGGATGGAATGACAGATTTACTGAGAGTGGTTTTATATAGCCACTTGACCTTCTGAACGGGTATTTTGTACAGACATTTAAACAGATGATCTCCAGTGAGAGTAAAGACTATCAAGAATTTATTTACCTCTTCTTTGGCGATGCGCATATCATCTGTAACATCAGAAAAAACTGTGGGCTGGATGAAGTAACCTTTGTCTCCCCATGGACCTCCTCCACATTCCAGTTTGGCTCCTTCTTTTTTCCCACTCTCAATTAGCTCCAGGATTTTTTGAAACTGCTCCTTATCAATCTAAAGATTTTAGATTAGATAAAATTTGGATTAGAAAAAGATATTGCAGGGGTGAAAACAACATACACTAATAGGAATTGTTCTTCTAACTCATTAACCGAAACCTAACAATGTTCCAGCTTTGTTTAATTGCATGTGTTGAAGTGGAACAGCTGGAAAGCCCTGCAAATATTCTTGTCACTAACTTCTCAAAACCTTGCAGGCTTTTCTCAGATAGTCAAGTAATCAGAAATTTTGACATAGGAGTATCAGTTGTAGAGGGACTGATATCCTGGTTTTCTTTAGTAAGAAAAGAAAAAAAAAAATCTATACAATAAATGTGTTTTATACTTCTCACAGTACTCTTGCCAACTGCAAATGGTTCACCAAAATACAAATTGCTGAACTTGATCCTGCAGAAATAACAGAGGGTTTGATCTAGCCCACAAGACTCTTCTGTACTTCACTAGGTTTGGTAGATTGGCCATACTGTTTTCCTAAACTATTAAAGGAAGTTAAAAAGCAACAATAAAATATACGTGAAATTCAATGCTGTTTTCAGTTCATTCCAATTTATTAGTGGAATAAGGACATTTACACTCTAGTTTAAGAAATAAAGATGGCAGATAGTTTATGGTGTGAAGCCAATCTCTACCCCTCCACTTGTCCAAGCCTACTAACGAATTGAACATATATGCCAAGAATATTGCAGTTTGGGTCTATAGTGTAGCAAAATGCATGATCTTTGGCTGGAAAAGGAGTTTATGGTGGCAGTACAGTAGGGGCTTATATTTCTCTAACCCCTTCTAGTTTTCAGTGACAAAGTGAATACAAGGAAATAGTGCAAATGGGAACTAGAAACAGATCACACATTGTTTCCTCTCCTCCCCTCTGCAAATTAACCAATCACCACTTCAAGCCTGAAGGGAGATCATACACAAGATAACATTTATTTTAAGAAAAACTCAATGGTAAAACTTGTTTGGTAGAGGCCTCTAACACCCTCTTTTTTTTTTTTATTTTTTTATTTGTTCCATTTTCATGATTCTTTTCTTCCCTCTTTCAGAGTCCAGCCCTTCAAGCATTCACTTAGGAAGATACTGAGATTACTTCCAGGGGTGACTCTTGCACAGAAGCTTTTTGTCTGTGATCATACTCATCAGTCAGCAGAGTAGATGTGTATCATCTTATTCTCTTGTTTGTGCAATGAAAAGGTCACATTTCAAGTTTAAGCAACAAGTTTTACCATGGTCATGGAATAGAACAACATTTTCAAGGGTTTTGGGGAATCCTGGATGGGTATTAGACTAAACAGCTATTCAGCTAAAGCTGTGATAAAAGTCTATATTTATAAGGATATGAATTTATAAGGATATTTATAGGGAGGTGATTTTTAGTTCTCTGTGCTCCCTTTGTCATTTTGCTTTCAAACAATTGCCTTACTGAATGCTTAAGACATAAAATTTGTGCTACCCTGGTGGCCAAATATCTCTTGTGCATAAACATCTTGAAGAGAAGATGAGGTTTAGATGATACAGCTCACGCTGCTGCCAGTTGTTCCTTTGTTATTATTATCATCATTATTTTTCTTAATAATGTGTGAATTAGCATATATATGATCTTTTGAATTCCACTAGGGCCTTTGGCTCTTCTTTGGTGCCCATTGTGCAAAGCATTACTCAAACTTGGTGCCTCAGGCAGGTGTTGCCCCAGAGGGCCTGTGCACTGGAGGACAAAGATGGCTTTCTAGGAGGCTCCATGACAAGAAAGCACAGTGAATATGCCTGATACAGGCTATCATTTTTTGTTTCTAGAAAGAATTAGTCAAAGCACAACAAGGAATTTGAAGACAAAGAGAGATATTTAACATAATTACCACAAAAGGAATGCACCTAAACCGCATGGTTACAATTTTCCATTAAATGGGATCATACCAGCTCTAAAAGAAAAAACTTTGCTAACCTATAAAGAAGTTAAGATTTCTGCTAAAGCTTGCTAAGAAAAAAAAAAAGAGGTCAAGAAAACCAAATGATGAGACTGGAGGAGAAAAGAGTCTTCATGCTCTTTCAAATGTTTTCAGTAATGCTTTTTTTCACTTTTAACTTTCTTCTTTTTTAGTAAAAGTTTACTTTCATCTCTTTTAAATTATTAGCATGAATTTCAAACTCAACAAAGCCATAATAACATGAGAGTAGATTCCTGTTAGTTTTATATTAGCTGTACACCAGACACCTGGAGTTTACTTGTTTCAATCTTCCTGTCCTCTGGCACTTAAATTTATTCAGCTGAACATATTGGCTTGTTAGCAAGACACATTGTAGAACAGCAAAACAGCATCCTTACTATTTTTAAATTCTCCAAAACCTGTGTGGCTTAGAATGCAGTTTTCCAGTTTACTTGGTGTCTTTGATTACATAAAATGACTGTGATAACCAATGAAGAACATGTTACATTATCAAATATGTGGGAGTTGCTTTGTCTCCAACTTTTGCTTTGTCTCTAATACAGTTCCTTTATTCTGGGGCAATCAAATATGTGCATAATAGCTCTGCCAAGAAAATATATATCCCATAGTGCAAGCTGATATGGGAATAAGACTTGATGAAATTTAACAATGTTCTAATGTGATCCACTGAATCCATAGCACTGTGATAGCTATGCTTTTTAATGCTGCATTTTAGCATTCATTTTATGGGGAAGCTGTTGGCACAACCTTTTAACATAAGTAGGAAAAAGTACAGAATGATACATTTTAATTGTGTAATATTCTAAAACTGAAAGCAGGATAATGAAACACTAGCACATTGAAAAAGGGGAACAGACACTATTAAATTTTATTTCCTCAAGCTACTCACTTACAGTGGCACTATTTGAATATAATGTTAGCAATAGCTGATTGTACTTGCACTTTTACAGCTGTTTCATTGGAGCTTTCTCAAAACATTTCAGTTCTATATAATAGTTCCCATTCCATAATAAAAGGAACTAGAGAAGAGAAAGAAATCTCACCCTTAGGCCTATGATAGTGACACAAACAACCATCACTCCAGTTTCTTCCTCCTGATTCTCTAGACTAACCCCTAGACAACTGTACTTAGCCTTGAAACTAATGCAACAGTAGCTTTGGAAGTACATTAAGCTGTGATGTGTCACAATTATACTGGAAACATTTAACATTACTTACTTGAGGGCCTTGCTGTACACCAGGCAACAGAGGATTCCCAAGAGTATAATTCTTTGCTCGTACAATGCTCCGGCGAACAAACTCATCATAAACAGGCTCTTCCACAAAAATCCTAGATCCTGCTATACAACACTGTCCCTGGTGGTAGAACAGACCAATATGTGCAAATTCCACAGCAGTGTCCACTGCAAAGAAATGCAGAGTTCATCAGATCATAAACTTGAATGGTCACATCATAAATTCTTTACAAACCTTTGTCACGCCATCTCAGTTCCTTTTTTAGCACTTTTTATTTTTATAGCCCTTTAAAACACAGATATTCATCTATTTATTCATGTCCAAAACTACTGGTATCAAGACTAGCATGGTACTCCTAGAGAAACACACATTCATCTGTTCTATGTGAAGTGTAGATTCAACATTATTTCCCCTATCAGCAGTACCAAGAGGAGTATTCAGCTAGAAGGTTAATAAACCTGTATAAGATCCATCTAGCTGCTTTTGGTTCTGCATTCATGCTGGATTAGGATGGTCCTTAATTACAGTAAGGGTGGACAGGTTGTCAGAGGTTCATATCCATTCAGAAGCCACCAGTTTTTGGCGGCAATCTAACTTAAAAATATGGTGTGACCTGAGATTTTTAAAAATTACTCCTTCATGAAACAGGTACAAATAATTTACTGACAATGAAAAGAAAAAGAACATGGGACTTGCAAAAGTAGTAGGTTTATATAATAAAAACGGTACTAACAGTCTGCATCTGCAAATATAATGTTAGGACTTTTTCCTCCAAGTTCCAATGTAACTCTCTTCAGATTGCTCTTCCCTGCTGCTTCTTTAATCAGTTTGCCAACCTAAAAGGTAGGGAGAAGACAGCTTCCTCTCAAATACTTTATTATGATCTCAATAACACTTCTCTGAGTTCCTCAATAGTGAAAATCTGTTTGCAGTTGTCTACTATTCCAGTAATTTTAGAAATGAAAAATAAATTAACTAAAATAAAAATTGAAGAGTCAGGGTGCAGGTGACTTGCAGTCTACAAACCAGGAATGCTTTCTAGGAAAGTTCCCCCCCAGACGCACTCATGTTACTTGCCAAAGATGTCTGGTGCTTTTTTGGTTACCACCACTCTACTTGCTTGTATCTGTGATTTAAAGTAGGCACTGATTCTGCTCTGACAGTTACTCCCATTAGGCTGAAATTCCCATATTTCATACATGGGAAAGCCCTTTGAAGCACAAAGTGAATGAGAGAAAAAGTAGATATCTACACTGCCTGCATGGCCAACTCTTCCTTATTCCAGTTTCTCCCTTAGAATAAAGAAGAAGAGGAGATAGACACTGTGAGGCAGAACCCCTACCCTGCTTCTTTCCACTGATGGCATAATTAAAGGAACTACTTAATATGAATTCTCCTGGAGAAACTATGAAGGGAAAACATGCTTGTAACCCTTGTGGTTTTGGTCTGTAACTGCTCTTGTGTAATAACCATCAGATAGCTTCCTCCCTCTGCCCGCCTTCCTGCCTTCATTTCTTGCTGCTAAATTACACCATCAGAAGAATAGGATTGCCTCCAAGGTCTATGAATACACCCTCTGGTCCACCTGTCTTTGGAGGGATGTGGCACTGAGAATTGTAGTTGTTACTATCCATTGGCAACATCTGTGGGGTGTTTCTCAGATGTCACATTTTGGGGTTGTTTTCTTTTCCTGTTACTTTAGAGCTAAATGTTTCTAAGACTAAACATAACTCTTGCTCTTGGTGTCTGCTGATCCTTTACACGAGGCAATGACATTTATATTTGGAGTGTACATCCAAGAAGTTAAGAGACCAGTTGGCAGCTCTTCCATGTAGCATGCATACAGACAGATAATATAATGTACTGTATTAAGGATATAGTTATATAATGCCTGCACTGAGAAATCTTCAATGACATCACCTGCTGTTCTTCAGACTGAAGGTTACAGAAAATTAAGTGACCTTCCTTTCAATTATTAAACTGACACATATTCAAATATACTTTTAAGACCACCCAGGTGATCATCAGTATCATTCAAATACCAAAAAGCCATCACCTCACCTAAGTGTGTGCAGAACCAGGAATGAGTTTTCTGAAGTACCATCCTACCATCCTGTTGTTATTAAAATTAAACAGAACAGAGCACAGCCTGTTTCACATTTTGCATTTTTTAAAAATAATTATTCTTTAAAAAAAAGAAGCAAATAAAAATGAAAATGTTTCCTTTTAAAGGACAAGACTTAAAATAGCCTTGGTATACTAGAACTTATTGTATCTCATGGAGTGACTTTGTTTGAAGGGCTTTCCTGCAACACAAACATTGTTTAAATATGTTTAAAGTTAATAATAACCAACAAATCATTAAACAGACTTTGTTTAACAAACCAGCAGCCAAAAGAAAGAAAAAAGTTAAAATAGTTACATAGAACAAGTTAGACAGTAAATCATTACTGGGAATCAGAGGGGCACATTTCCTGCTTGTATTTTCTTGCATTCATTATAGTACCTCTGTAGAGCCTGTGAAAGCTATTTTATCTACATCCATGTGGTGAGAAATTGCTGCTCCAGCGGTGGGTCCAAAGCCTGGCACAATGTTCACAACTCCAGGTGGAAATCCTGCCTGAATTGTAAGAGAGATCCCTGTAAATTTGGGGACCAAGTCTTATAATCTGTTACTTCCCTTTTCACTTCTCCCACCACCTTTTCTCAGTCATACAATTATTCTCAGCCCTAGAGCCCCAAATGTGTTCATTCTCACATGATTTACACTCCCTTTCCCTCACCTGTCTTTTAGGCTATTGAACTGGCTCTTTAAAAAAAGAACATTTTATTTCAGTTATTTTTCAGTGTCATTGCCAAAGAATATTTTTTTCCTCCCCCAGTCAGATGTGTAAAGAAAAAGATTGCTTAATTTCATGTCTGCTTCATTAAAGTTATTTGAATCACCCATGCTGTGTGCTTGCTGACTTCTGCTCATTACCCCTTACATGAGATGGAATTTAATTAATGATCTGCTGACTTACATTGAAATTCTATTAAGAAAAATTATGGAAATAGTACTTCAAACTCAATGTCTTTACTTCTTCCTCTGGACATGGGTTGAAAGTAGAGAGTGGGCAACATGAAGGTTTACAGCACAAAAAAGGCAGATCAGCTACCAAGCATGAAAGAGCCGGCTACCTGAGATATGCACAGTTCCAGTATTTCCAGTTTTATATTTAAAGAAGCTTTTCCTGTCAGCCAAATCAAATCTATTGTTTCCCACCAATTCTGTATTAGTTATGTTCCATTCATAGGCAAAATAAGTTATTTTCTTCCAACAGCTTGTCAGGGAAACTCCCATGGATGTGTGAAGTGCAACTGGATTTCCTGTCGGCAGCTATGGGATCTCAATGGCACTTGCAGAGCAAGCATAAAATTAAAAGACCAAAAAGATGCATCTCCTGTATTATCACTTAAATGAGTCTCTTCTTAGTGTTAAACAGGACTTTGGAATTACATGCAAAGGTTCCATTTTCATTTGGAAAATGGTGAATTTCAACTGGTGAGTTACAGCTCCTAAACCTCATGTCCTGCATTGTGGACACCAGACCATTACTTTTGATCGAGCAACTTAGGTTCCTTACAGGTTCATGCTCAGATACATTCTATCAATGCTTTTTATGTTCATTTAATATTCCAGATTAATATTTACCCCAGAACTGATGAGACAATAAGGTTCCTTCCATTTGCTTAGCATTGTGTTTCACACTTAATTTGTAGAGAAAAGTAAGAAGACTATTTTTTATGGGACACTGTCTCCCTTTGGGCATTTAATTTCCATGTCTGTATTAGAAGCTATTCTCTACCTATTAGCAAAGAAACCTTGTGAGGACTATTAAAAAGGTTAGTGAGAATGACCAAAAGTGACTATAATTTTTTTTTTTAACATGGACACTTGAGAACTAGAAAGTTAAATTAGATATTTAGATAGTTTCACAGGGAGTCCAAAACAGCTACTGAAGTGATCACTGAGGTTTTGATCACTATCAAGGATTTGGGGTTCAACTTTACTTGAGTAATCTGAGTGTAAATTAAAACTCAGCTAGCTTTGGGTGAATAAACCTTGAAGGACTTTATAACATAAATATTGGTCTTTTTTAAAGCTCTACAATATCTGTCACACAACAAAGACATTTAACAATTATATACTTAAGCTTCTCATCCAGTGGAACACTGAGTGAATGGGTAAAATGACAATCATCTTGCCTTTTACTAAAAGTACTCTAGCATTATACCAGTCATTACCACTCTGTAACCATTGTAAGTGTGCATATAAAATGGACCACTGATCACATTCCCACTTGTGAGCTCGCCTTTCAGGAAATCAGAATATCAGAATAGATATTTCATTAGAACAGAGTTACTTTCCTTGTAAAGTTGCTTTTTCAGAGAAATATACTTTCTGATACTTATTGTTAAAAATGAATAGAAACGGTATCTCTGATTTTTTTTAAAGCAATTCCTCCTCCCCAGTATTATCTAATAGCATTTACTATGTGATGCAATAGCAAGATTTGGCTCCTTCCTGATAGTCATTCAGTTTCTGTGAAATATTAACACATAACCAGTCAGTATGCTCTGCTGAATCATTGTTTTGAAGCAGAATAATAAAATGTGCCAAGTCATTTCCATTAACACTCTGCAAGGTTATTGTGCTGGTGATTATTGACATCTGTGCCAACTCTTCAAACATGTTAAATTACATTTGTTGATTTTATTGGGAAGCAAGATAGCTAAACTATTTAACTGTTCTTCTTTGGGTGTTTGCTAGGCTGGGCACAATAGCCAAAGTAACTTTGGAGACACTGAAGAAACTACCACACTCCTTGTATTCAAGAGCACAAAGTGTATTCTCCCAGTTTCTGTGTGAGGAGAGTTCACAAGTTTGGCAGCAGTCACCAGTTCAATTTTACAGCTACTCGTTAATAATAAACCCCCGTGGATGAAAAGTTCATTCAATTAAAACATAATAATAATGAGCTGTACACACAGGTCCTTTTCTGTGATAACTATGCTAATAAAGTAATTGCCAACCACCTCTAAGTACTCTGCTCTTGATTCCTTGTTTGCTTTTGGCTTTGAAAGGTACTGTGCTTTTGTAATACAAACATGTTTGCCAAGGAATGGAGTTTACTAAATTACTATTGTGGGGTTGGTTTTTTGTGTGTGTGTGTGGACTAGGCTGAAAGATATGCGTGCTTTTGCCCTGGATTTGCTTCACTGGTTTACAGTAAGGTAAGTTCCATAGTACAAGGCTAGACATGCAATGAGAAGTACTTGCAGAGGACGGCCTGGCTTATATTACCTCTGTGGCATTTCAGCTGCAGTATACTCTTACATTTCTGAGAAGGGCAAAAAACTCTGTTGTTGATGACCTACCTCTTTAATTAAGGATCCCATGTAAAGGGCAGTCAGTGGAGTTTGTTCTGCTGGTTTGACAACCACCGTGTTTCCACAACAAAGGGCAGGGGCGATCTTCCAGATGAACATAACCAATGGGAAGTTCCACTGAAAGACAGATGAGAAGGTGTATCTTATTTCTCATATATCACCAAAATGCCTTTGCTTTTTCTATGATAATAGTGTGAATTGTCAGCTGGGTGGTTGAACTCTTTGTTGAACTCCTTTCAGAATGAAGATATTTCGAAAAAGCAAGCCATGTTATACAAAGACCAGTGATTTTGGTCTATGTGAGTCCACGGGATCCAAGGTTTTAGTTAAAAGCTCAAGAGACAATAAGTGCACTCCTCTAACAAAGCCTTACAGAAAGTTGCTGGATTAGTGGTGAAATTGGGAGTTTTGCTATCTTAAATGATCACATGCATCATCAGTTCAGTTTTCTAAGGGAGACAAGGTAATAACATGTAATGCTGCCCCTGCGCTCTTCCCTGGATGTTTCACTGGCAGCTCTCTATTGTGGTCAGTCCAGCTAGACTGCAGGGCAGTGACTCCTTTGGACTCCTTATTCAACAGTATGAGGGACCATGTGGCTGGGGGAAAAACAGATTGCCCTTTTGAGAATATATCTAATAGTTTTGGAAGTATTGAGTCCAAGAGCCTCAGCACAAAAGCCGCAGTGGGCCTTACCTTTATGAAAGTGGGGAAAAAGGCAGTTAACAGTTACCTATTATGTCAGAAAGGCTTGGAGGAGTATACAGGCAACTGTTTTTTATCTCTCTCCTTATCTCATTTCAGTGTCACCCCACCCCCAAAAATAACAGGAGCACAAAGAACACAAAGTAAGAGATTACAGGGTTTTCTGGATCTTCATCACTGAAGTGGAACTGTGTGAGTGGAAGGGAAATGGAAATGATGAGCTAGTAAAAGTGTTTTGCAGTGTTCACATAGTCCTCAAAATTTTTGGGTTATGTGAAAGCCTCCAACTTGGTGGGTTCACATTTCAATGGAGAGAAAATAAAGATACACTCAGAAGTCCTTGAACATTTTAGAAGGGAAGCCAGTGTTTATACTAACTGCTTATAGTTCCAGGATACAATTTTATTTAGAAGTGGACACATCTAGTGTTTCTAATTCTTTAGGACATCTTAACTCTGAGTGCTTTACTTGAAATATCTTGTGGCTGACCTACAAGAGAATCTAAAACAGCATATTCCCAAGCTCTCCTAGAGGCTGGATCAAAATGTATTCCAGTGATGTTCCCCAAATCAATGTGGTGGTCTAAAGAGATAGCAAATCTGCAAGCTCAGCTGAAAGATATCAGGAACATGTGTGGGACCCACATGTCTGAGCAAACCTGATAGACAAGCTGACTATTTCAGAATCTGGTAAACTGTTGAGCAGGTCGGGTCAGGCTGCTCACACCATGTGCGAAGGGGTGGTCAGATTAGGAGTGTCTAGTGCTTATAACCATTTTCACAGCAATCAGTTGAAGCTGTTTAGACCTCACAAATAAGTTTAAAAGTTGAGTTCCTCAGCATTTTGGATGTTCAGACTCAGACAGGCCTTTTGAATTTTCACTTAAAATAAGTGACTTCAAAACTGGGAATTTACACACTCCAAACAGGAGCTTGGGAACATATGGCTCAGTATCACTGTGCTTATTGGACACATTCTTTGTGTTGTTACTTGTACCATCAACATGGTGAATGAATCTTAGTCATAAATAAAGATCCAGCTGTCTGGATGCTGTACAGAGCAGAACAGATATTCCAGGTCCTAAAGAGCTTATTGCTTATAGGCTGTAAATATTACCCTTTCCTATTTGTTTATTTCTAATTCTTCCAGTTACAACAAAACACAATTCCGTCTTTCAAACTAATCCATCAGTCAACATTTTGAGATTTATTTTCCCTACCTATACAGGGAGGAGAGAGACAAGGCTGGACTGGACTGACTCATCAAATACTCCATGTTGCAGTATTTGATGAGTACTCAGGATAGTCTCTATCTTTCAGAACCTGAAAGTTTCTGACTGGTAATGCACTTGCATAGACAAAATTTCAAAAGCGTTTCCATTTGTAACGGGAACATGTGTGTTTTACATAAATGGTTCCAACTTACAGGAATAATTTGGCCACACACGCCAATAGGCTCATGTCTTGTAAATGTAAAAAAGTTTCCATCTAGGGAAAGAACAAATAAATTAGACATTCAGACAAAGCCCTTGTGAGAAACAGTTAAATCAGAAAGAAGATAAAGTTGGATACCAAACTTAGCTGGATAAAATTCTACTTATAAATTATATTTTCGAAATCTTAACTATGCAAAAACCCAACCCTAAAGTACATCTGGATTTAATATCTACTTTCTTCATATCTCCAAGGTCTGATTCTGCCAGTCTGACTGACTTTCTGCAGTGATAACCCTGCTTCTCAACATGGTATGCAGAGCACACCAATAAGCATTCCTCATTTCTTTTTTCTTTTATCACCTTTTTTTTAGAAAGTGCTCTTTTAAAAGCTACTTGCAATCCTAGGTACATATCAGACATTTTTTAATATTAGATCTTAGCTTAAATCAAATCCATTAAGTATAAAATTCTCTTTGATTCAAATAAACATGTGTTCCATTAAGCCTAGTATAGAGATCTATGTGATGCAAAAAAGTTGGAAGTATTTATCACTCTAGTTTTCCTTAATTCCTTCTTTATTACCATTCTTTTCTTTGTCCTTCTGAGACAAATCAGCTAGAAACAATATTTTCATAGACCTACTTAATGGGAGAAGGAATGGAATGAAATTTCAGCAAAATAAAAGAATGTTTCCTCATTCCTTTCTCTTTGTACTCTTCCTAATACATTATCCAATAACTGAAACAAATATTACTCTTTGACATAATCTTAGCTTTAATAAACAAATACCTGGTTTTCATTACTGGACCATTGAATAAACCGTAGATTACTATGCAAAAATAACCTATCAGACTTCTTAGATGTATATACAGGCTAAAATCTTTTGGTCAATAAAGAGTACTTACTAGTGGTGTATAGAACAAGGAATAAATGCGGGTAACTCCACTAAATGTTTAAAATGAGCACTATTATAAATCTTAAATAAACTGTATTAAGAACTATCTAAAATATTTTATGTTTGAGATATTTTTTGTGTTGCATAACTTTTAGAAAAAGGCAATTTTTTACAGATCACATTGGCTTCAGTTCTACACTTTTGTTATCTCAAAACTACTCACCCATTGGAACAGTACGCCCATGGATTTTATCAGCCCAGCCTGCACAGTAGCGTAATGTTTTGATACAGGCACCTAAATCCATTAGGTAGGCAGTGGAAAAGAGTTTCCCACCATCAATGGCTTCCATTGTCTGCAGAAAACAACAATTACAGTGTTAATATCAAATATTGATAATGGTCCTCATGCTTGTACTTTGACATTTAGCTTTTGGTTTTTCAGTTCAGAGGTTTTCAGCTTTAGTACAAGCATTTAGATTAATTCCCCTCTGAAGGATACTTAGCATTTTGAAAAACCCAACATTGCAATTTACAAATGAGAAATTTTTGTGAGGGTTTATTCACAGTGAGCTATGCAGGTAAGACGATCATGGCACATTTGTAATGGTGAGATGTTCTGAAAAAACAATAACATTTCTCCCATCTGAATCAGTTACACTGTTCTAGTTTAAATTAAATATTCTACAAGTGTAGATAAAAAGATCAGCTAGGAGTCTATGCAAATAAGTGATGCAAATAAAATGAGTGGCCTCCCTTAGCCTATATGCACTGACACTCAAGGTAGGCACTAGTTTCCTGGAAATAACTGTCACATTAACTTAGGACCCTGTGCTGTTTAATTATTAAGGAACATTTTTCTAGGTGCTCACTAAATGCATGATTATCAGCATATATGAGCAAAAAGACTCAAAGCATGGAATAAAATCCCCCAAATAATACCTTGAGTCTTTCCTGTGCAAAGGAAGGATCTGAGCCATCAAGAACTCCTAAATGAGAAAAATTCACTATGAATAATACTTATACAGAAGAGACTTTCTTTTATTGGCTAACTCCTGACTGAGTGAACTAACTGGTCTTATTTGAAGCCATGCCTGACTCTCCATACCATGGATCTCTATGCCAGGCAGATACAAACCTTTAGAATAATAATTAGCAAATATTCATTCAACCTCTATAACTTTTCAGCTGATCAATTCTGTTCCACCCACAGTGCTTTAATGATCCCACAGAGACACCAGCACAGAGTTGATTTCCAGCCAAATCTAGGGAGTATGGTTTGGATTAATGCCATTTCAATACCCCTAATCATTGGGACATCTAGTTAAAGACCATGTGCAGTTCTTAAATAGTGTCAACATCTTCTTGACACTGCTAGAATTTTTTTCTGGAGTTTTCCAGCACAGATACACTGGGGACCTTCAGCTTTGTGAATAATCCTGTTAGAATACTTCATAGGAAACCCCCAAACTATAGTTTCAAGATCCAGTCAGATCTTAGAAATACATATTTTTTTTTTCTAAATTTGCTATTTTGTATGTCCAAGGTTCTTTAGCATTTCAGGCTGGGTCTACAGACTGATCCTGCAAGTAAAACATGTCACCAAAGGCCCCCTGTGAAATCCACAGTTTTAGTTAACTGGACACATTGCAGATATCATACCTGGGAAGAGAACAGAACAAACAGAGAAGCCAGCAATGTTTGATGGCTTTCAGCAACAAGGAACTGATTAAATGAGACAGGCCCTCATCATTCCAGGCAATATATCCGGCACTGTGTTGTTCTGTTTGAATATGGGAGAAAATTCTTCCCTGGCCTCAAACTTATGAACTTTGTAGCTTTGAACATCACAACACACCGAAACCTAAGAAACAAAATTCTCAGTGGCTCTTTCAGTACGCTGCTTTGACATATTCTTCCAGTAGCCTGCCTATAGGGCTGTTGAACCTCTGGAACTTCAGGAAAGGCATCTTATCATTATATAAAACACTGAAATGGAATAATTTTGATCCTGGCCAGATTCATGAGCACAGGAAAATGCTTTTGGAATAACCTTTGGGGGTCTATTTTGACCCTTAGTGTTTACAAGGCTATTTGCTACTCTGTAGTACTAGTACTAGTTTTCTGGAGAAAATCTCTCTTCATTTTGATGACATCTGAAAAGCATTTAATTCAAACACACCTTATCTAAAAGTGAAAAGTATTCAATAATGTGACCAAGGTGTAGGAAAAAAAACCAAATTCAGTAAAGCAGAAACTTGGGTGGGGCACCACAGAAAAGCAATACTTTCATATTATGAAAATGGCAAGTGGGAACAAAAACTAACTTAATGTTTCAGCTTTCCTGTGGAAAAAAGATTATTTCTCCATCCTCTTTGCATGTGTAATGCCTTAGGCTGTACAATAAAGAAGCAAATGCCAGCTTATCCAGTATCTAACTGACAAGGGGGCATACTTTTCCTATTAAAAATGTAACTCTCTTAAAATTTTATCTCTCTCAACTGCAATGAATCGAGCATTGTTAAGGACATAAGTTCCAGCCCCACAAAAATTCTCCTGAGAATCTAGGTAGTTATCAGTCCCTATCAAGATGACAAGTTTCATTTAGAGAAACAACTTGGTTAAAGAAAAGTGTAAATTTGTCAGTTGCAGTCTTTGGAATTCAAGGAAATAACCTCAGTTCCTTTGAATTTTTCTTTTTCTTTTAAAAACCTGTTTAAGACACATGCAAATGTCTTCTTATACTACAGCCATAAGGACAACAGAATGGACAATAGATGCTTTGCAGGTTTATATATTTTGAAGGCTTAAATTTTATGCATTTATCAATGCTGTGGTTTGTAGCTAATGGCTAAATACTTCAAATTGTGACTAGATCAGTCTGAGTGGTGATCATGAATGTTGGTTACTCCTCCTGCTCTCTTAAATTTTTGACACTGTTGGCAGAAAACCAGGGCTCATCTTCAGAACAGTGCAAAAAATTACCCTGTCTCAGTGTTAATTCCAGAAACTGCTTGAAACAGAAAGAAGATCATCTTAATGGTAGCATCACATGTGGGGTTTAAAAGAAGAGGGGGTGGTGCTATACTTTGTCAAATCGGTGGTGCCTTTCTACTTTAAGCGTTCTTTCTTGCCTTAGTGCTCAACAGGTAGGTGATGGTGCTACAACTTATGTGTCTGCTGTTAACAGTGGTAAAATGGCCAATACACAGCAGTTGATAAAGGCAGGACATCATTCCCCACCCCCCATATTCTTCCTACTAATAAGTAGTTAATTGCTATCTTTGGTTCTGGTTAAGCTTTTTCACTAATTGCCCAGCTGCAAGCTGGAGTTAATGAAGGATGAGTCATAACAAAATATAGAGCCATGAAATTAAAATTTCTCCCAGTTCTGACTTGTATCATTTGTAAGTTCTGAGCCAGGTTTTGAGTTTAGGCCTTGATTCAGGCCATGGCTTAGAAAAGTGTTAAGCACATAATCTATGTTAGTGTGTCCTTAAGAATCAACAATTGAAATGGCATCAATTGTAGGTGGCTTAGGTATCATCTTAAAGCTAATCAAATACTCAAGTACTTTGTGGATGTTGGGTGTTAACTGACCAGAGTGCAAGCCAGTTTAATGAGGTCCATTTGCAATACAGATACAAAATACGTATTGAGAACGCCTTACTTTCCAAGGATTTATCATGTTAGGCTTGCTTATATCTTTCTTTAAAAATCAGGACATAGGCTTTTTTCCCAGTCTTTTTGTTCACGTATCATACTCACAGCTAAAATCAGCCGATCTCTCTCAACTAAGTCAGCTAGTTTATTCAAGAGCCTTCCTCGCTCTGAAGCATCCATTGTACGCCAGGGTGACCCAAGCTCAAAAGCTTTTCTAGCTGCTTTGACAGCCTTGTCTACATCTGCCTGTGGGGAAAACAGAGAAACTTTTATAATCAATAATTGATTCTGTCATCAGGCTTGTTGGTTGTTAAACATGCAAGGTGTTTTGCAAGATAAATAAGAGACACCAACCGCAATCTAATCAGAATCAGTACAGTAATTTTAAATACATGAGTTATTTTCTTTCAAACATTTCTGCTGTCATTTCAGCAATGTGAAGTTTTATGAGAAACAGATGGGTTCTCAAAGCTTCTAAAATAAAAACATATTAAGGAACTTTCTTTTTAAAATTTAGAAATTCAAACCCTCTGCCTTCTAGTGTCTGGAACTGGGGATACACCCACCAATTACACTGTTGATGTAATTTAATCTCTTTTATGTACAAAGAGGTGCCCAAATCTGTATTTAAGTACTCAATGTTATCTAAAAGTATCTGGTGGTGGGATGAAGACCAGGAGAGAAAAATCTGTTCCTTAAAATGTTTCATAAAATGAACATACATTTATCATTGAGGAAGACAAATAAATGCATTTGTTTTTGAAAGTTTTAAGGAGCATTTGTATTTTAAATAATTTTAAGAATTGACTAGCTGACCAGGTTTAAAATGCTAAGCCTAAATATTCTGAAGTCTAAGCATTGCCTTTGCATTAAGCGAGCTGATTTGTTAGTCCATTAATGTTTTTAATAATATAGTTTATTATTTAATATTTGGCTTTTGCTATAGCAGGAAGATCTACAATGAATTATATGAAACTCTTTTCTGTGTAAGGGTGTTCCAGGATATAAAAATCTCTTGAGAAAAGGTTTTTAGTACTTGCAATTCTTCTGTATTTCACAATTCTTGTAAAAGTTTTCCCAGGAAAACAATGACCTAGAAAGGACGTTTATTCTACTTTTGGTTAGAAATCAGTAACAAATTTCAAGGAAAAAAAAGGAGGAATCTATACATGGAACATTTCCCTGAGCAATTTGCATGCATTGGTTAAAGGATTTCTTTCAAACTTTTTTTGGTACTGTTAGTTGTCAGGGTCTGCTCCGGGGAAATCACTATCAAGGTTGACTAAGTCAGCAAAGTTGACTAAGTCAACACCAAAGTCAGTTTTTCTAAATGTGAACCAGATCTTGAATATTTAACTGGTGTTGGTAGCTAACAACTAGTTCTTAAAAGCTGGGAGTGGGGTGGGTAAGTGGCTTGGAAAGCCCAGCACAGACCTGCTAGGCAGGAAGCCCACAGAACTTCCCAAAGTTCTTTCCAGGAAGTTTGGGAAAAGATAAGGAGGATCTCTACAAATAGCACAGTCATTACTATAAGGTAATACTGACCAGTCACCTACATAAGGTAGCTGAATCTACCAGATTAAAAAGAATTGTTTTTCTTTAGGATCTGGTAGAATGTTGTCAAATACCTGAAGAAAAAGATGTTCTTCAGCTGTATAAAATTTAATTTGGGTACATAAATCTACACCATGAGTATGAAGACTGATAGCTCCTTTCACAGCTAGTTTAGATTTTTTACAGAAGTACATTTACTTTACATCCCACTGACCATTTGCTGAGCTGCTTTATTATTATTAGGGGCCCTTAGGATTAGTGAATGTAGCTTGAAAAAGCCATCAAACTGAAAGGAAAACAGTTCCCACCCACATATGTGTCTGTGCTTTGTAATCTCCACTTGTTTTTTTTTAAATACCACTGCAAGGCAGTATATAGCCCTTTGTCAACCCTATTGTACACACAAATTAAATTCCTAAAATCTCTTGGCTCATTATCTAAAGACTAGGCTCTAGAATATTAGGTTCACAATGACTGTGTAATTTACTAGATTTGTACATTTCACTTGGCAATTTAGTTAATAGCAGTTGTCATTACACATTAGTTTGCAAAATAATTGGAGAGAAAGCAAACGTGTGTGTCGAACAGCATTATCTCTTTATTTAATGAGTTGTTAGATTGCTTGTAAGGAATGAAAGCTACAAAAATTCTGAATGGTAAGTGAACAGTTGCAGGTCATGAGTAATTTAATTTGAGGATGATCAAATATCAGGCTAGCCTGATTTGCAATGTAATTTGGATTTTAAACACTGAACAGAGAAGAGGTGGAAGAAGTAGCACTTTACATCAAAAGCATGTATGTCTCTAGTGGGATATGATTCAGAAGTTAACAGCATGCTTATGAAATTCTTTGGCTGAGGACAAAAAGAGCCTGAAGCAATCTCAGTGACTCTGAGCACTATATACAGGTAACTGGCACTAAAGAAAAGTAAGAACAAGGCATTTGAAAAACTCATGATTAGATACATGAAATTATCAAAAGCCAGATTCATGCAGACTTTCTCAGCCATCTTTGTCTTTAAAATGGGTCTTCACTATGACCTCCTTAATAATGTGTGGTCACTACTGCTCATGTGCTAGACAGATAGCATCTGAACCAAAGTTTATTAGGAGATTCATGATGTAATTACAGAACAGAGGAACTAAGATTCAATGAGCACAGGGTGTTAAATGAACTGGGTTTCTAGATATTTCTCAAAAGAGCATTTCATTTCAGAGTGAATCTTTGTACAGTAGATTAAAATATTCTGAAAAAGATTGTGCTTATTATAGTTGCAGTAAATTTTTGGTGAACTTATAACACAGATAAATGGCTTATAAGTTTTATAGTCGTTCTCATGGATAAAAAGGTGTTTAATGGACATTTTGCTGCTCAGTTTAAAACCTGCTTGCTATATAAATAATTCTAGATATGTATATTTCTTGACTAAAGTGAACACCAGATGTCATTTTGTGAGAAATGTGAGAAAATTATTTTGCTTTTGGATGTAAAAATTTGACTTTGAAGGAGAAAGTGTAGAAAATAAAATAAATATTTGCAAGAACCAAACCAGTAATTATAAAACCGATTTTATTTTCAGTCACAGTCATCACTTTTTGTATACCTGTGAACTGGAAATAGAACATTCATTTCTCATACTTACTTTCTCAGAGTCTATAAAGAAATTTTCTTTGGTCATGGGTTTTAAAACTGTTTAAGCAACACTGTCTGTTCTATTTAAAAAACTACACCCCCTACTTTCCAACTTATATTTAAACTATATGGTAGCACTAGACAAATCCTTTTCAGCAGAAAAATACATGATATAACAAACATACAGAGCTGCTTATTTGAGGGCTTAGGTGTTCTTTATACTTTTGATTACATGGCATCTATCTGTAATTTTCTGCGAAGAAACCTCACAAATATAAAAAATAAATGTGTGTCTGCAGGTGTCAACAATCTTTTTAGTCCTCTGCTTAAATTCATCAATTCAGCATGTTGTAAGGAAACCAGTTTTGGTGGAATTAGTATCTATTTGATAAGTTACTTTCAGCTTCAGAGTCTTTTTTAGGACTATGTTCCAATACATTTGTCACAAAACCAAGTATTTGAAGGAGGCAGCACTGAGAAGACATATTCATAACTGAAAATGTTAACGATAATGATCATCTTCACAGAGTCTTTGTGGGAAAATATCAGTATTTGTCCACTTCATGTTATCTATAATGAAAAGCCTTGTGTAAATGTGTAATGAACAGATTACAACACTGTGTAAGGAAGAGCCAGGAAAAAAATAGCAACCTCGCTTTTAAATTATAAGATGTCACTGATCAAAGAGAACAAAAAGAATTAATATCATTTAAAAAAAATTAACAAAAAATATTTCTTCAGAACTTTCCTCATATGAGCAAGATCCTAAGAGTAAAGCAGTTTTTCAGTGTCTGTTTACAAACAATAATAAGGCTTAGTGAAAAAGCTAAGAACTATGTTTGCAGAAGGACATATATGGCATGAAGTAGGTACATCTCTGGGGTGGAGTTTTCCATCAACACAGAGGGATGCTTGCCTTCCTGCTTTTAAGACATAGAACTGAATTTAAAGCTAGTGTTAAGAGAAAGAAAGAAAACCCTACCTTGTCACCTTCTTCAACTTCACAGATTTTCTCTTCATTTGCAGGGTTAAAGACTTCAAATTTTTTAGCACTGACCGAATCATGCCACTCATTGTTTATAAATATCTGCAGAAGAAGAAATAGTGCAACAATGTTAGTAACATATATATAGCTGCTGCCTGTTACCTGTTTTAATGAATAAATCTGTCGTTCATAGCTGAGAGCTGCCTGATTGATAGGTACCTGAATTAAAAATGGAATAACTGTTTCTACATTATTCTGAAGAGATGAATAATCACATATGCACTTAACTTGGAGAGGCAAACTTTCTGTCTCTACATGATATTTCCACTTTGTTTCATAGCATAAAAAGATACTGTTACAAAGGGGTCCTTCCTCTCTCATACTGAAGTCTGTGATGTGCAAGGGAGGTACAGCCCTAAATGACCTACCTAAACCTACCTGGGTTTCCTATGCTTACAGGGTTGGTAACAATGGAGGGCCTTTCTGTTACATGCCCCAAGAGAAGTAAACCCAATCCTTGGGTTTAGTATATATAGTACATGTAGTATCTTGGAGAACACTATTTTATTTAGCTTTGCTTTGATTTCTCTTCACTCTCTCCTGCTCCCCCCCCCAAAAATCCCAACAAAAAATAACCAATAGCATGTTTTTCTGAAATTAAAGGCAAGACTAAAAACTCCCACCACAGTCATTTGAATGAAACAAAGAAAGAACCACTTAAGCAGAGTAAAAAGCAAGCAAGTATACTTCTCTATTTTCATGTTACAGGAGAAAAATAATTAGAGGTTAGGCTCCTTTATTTTTCACAAAAATCCTTTTGTCTTTGTGGATTGGTTCTTCATTGAATGTGATCCTGATCAAGATTTAAAAGCAGAAATATAATGCTCTTAATCTTTTACAAAAAAGGTGGAATTTATTCCATTAAATAAAGACAGGAATCGTGAATCAAGAGGAAATGACTGATGTATTCACAAGAAGTACACTGTTAGCAACCTTAAAGCCTAGACTGTCCTTGCTATTGGTAGTTGGTGCATTTCACAGACACTCTCTCTTAAAAACACACTTAGCAGCACATACTGGAAGAAAAGCCATTTCTCATATATAATTAATGCCTTGAAGAAAAGTTGAATTACTTTATTGATGAAATCACCTATTTCTTTTATTGCTGTTTTTCTCCCTGTCCTAATCTTACAAGGAAAGGAGGACTAGCCTTCCAGACTGAACTAGCACATACCAAAATGTTTACAATGGCCAACTTAATATGTCCAAGAGCTGACAATGAGCAGAATTTTAAAGGTGGCCTATGGGCAAAAGATGACTGTAGTCCTCAACTATACATATAACCCTATAATACTCAATAGGTCCTGGAGGAAAATATGTGGGAAACTGGCACTTATGATCATAGTTTTGAAAGCTAATTCATACTCCTCCTTTGGAAAGACTATTTGCAGGATCTCAGTCTGAACATTCTCAATGCTGTTATTTCCCAGGGGTTATACTGTGGGTGCCAGAAGTGGGGTTGTGCCATATTGCCATAATCCTGCACTCAGAGTGTGAATATAATCATACAAACATACAGTAAATGTGGGTGCTGATAGTGTATATGACCTCATCACTCGGCAGGATCACAGCTGATGGTCATGTGTATGGGGAGCTCTTTTCTCTGCCCTCCCTACCTGAAAGTTTCTCTGCAAAACACTAGGAATTCAAACCTCTCCGGTTTTGGTCTTCAGCAAATGCTGCAATTCCTGCTTTTGAAGGGTGAAGCTACTTGCCTCATATGACTTCAGGCTTCGTGGAAATGATCCTTGGGTAATCATTTTAGCTGTCATTGCTTTATAATCAGTATGACTATCTTCTGTTTAAGGTGATCCTAACCATTTGACATTATTCATTTATTCAGTAATTTCTATCAATACCCTGATTACCTCCAATTTAATTGTCACAGTTATCAAGTCTTTTGTCACCCTGACACTGGTGAGACTTCCCTGTCTTCCATTCAGCCTTTAGGCATAAAATGCAAGCATTCTGACTATGTCATTCTGACTATTACTGCCAATGTCTGACTATTATTGTTTGAACTGCAAGGGGTATTACAGAAAATTAATATTACTTGGTCCATTTTGATAGTTTTTCATACTTCATTTCAACTCTGAGGATCTCTGTTATGTATCTACACTGATTTCCCTCAGCAGACAGCACCATTCTTGATTTTCCATTCTCCCAGACATAGTCTAAGCCTTTTTACTAATCTGTTGTCTTTGTGTGGAACACCTATACGCCAGGAAAACCAGGCCAGCATGTATTGCTCATTTAACGGTTTCATCCTGACTTTTACCTGACAGGGACTGGAAAAAGTCTAACATTAAAACCAAGAAAATAAGCTAAAATTGTGCTTTCATCAATGTTGCTAGAATATCCTATCTTTGTATTTAATATCTTTCTATTTCAAGCTTTTCACAGAATGCCAAACATATCGCTAACAGTTAAGAAGCACAAAAGAACAATTGCACAGCAGCTGGCCTACACCAAAATTAATCATAACAGCTTACCCAGCAGCAATGAAATTGATACCCAAAGTTCATTTAATAAATGTTAGGAACTGTGTCGTTACTCAAAGATCAAACTTTTATACAGGCTGAAAGCACATTGTGTACTGAATTTACTTTGCATGGCTGGAACAAATACCGTCAACTCTTGATTGCAACATTGCTGGTGCGCTTAGAACAAGATCTAAACAAAGCAAGGTGGGCATTGTTCTTTCCCATATTGAATTTTTATGATCCGTAACCTTTTGTGGTGTAATAACCCCAGAAATTCAAAGCTAAGCCCTTTTGTATGGGAATAAGTAATGGGCAAAGGTACTGTTACAGCTAAAGGAATAATTAAATGTTTTAAATCCTTATAAAGTCTAAATGACAGCAGTGTCATGCAAGAATACTTTCTCCAAAGACAGCACAAAATTCCCACCATGTGTGCTTTACTTTTACTATTAATTTTGTTGTCTGGTATGGCACTTTCGTTCTCTTTCAAGCTCTGGTGTCTTAATTTCAGTTGTGTTATATATCCCTTAAAACTATGTCCAAAAAGTGTTTCAGGAGTGAGCAGTCCTGCATCTTTCTAGATTTTTGGTTACTGAATATGAATAAGACTCTGATGAAATCTGTAGACATTACTCTGCTTTTCCATTAAAACAAACAAACAGACAAGGAAATAAACCACTGCAATTGTTCCTGAAAAATCAATATTTTTCAATTGTTTAGGGAAAATGTGGCACCATACACCCTATTCTAAAATGGTAAATGTTTTTTAAAAAGAAGTACTTTATACCATTATTAAAATAACTATAATATTTCTCAATTTTCTCTTCTGTCATATTAAAGATGATACAAAATGAATTGATTTCAACAATTGCTAAGTGACAGAATAAACCAATCTACTAAAAATATATTCTACTTTAGTTGTGATTACTGATAAGTTATATGATATTACACAGCTATGAAAATTTAGGGGGCAAGCAGAGTGAAGGTTAAGGACCTCAGGGTGAAATTTGAGGTACTTACCTCTGTTCACAAATGCAAAATAGAACATGGGCCTTACCTGTAGGTGTACAAGGTCTGTGCTACCCTAGAGCCTGCCATCTCTGAGCCACTGCTGGTAAAATTGTCAAAAAGTGAGTTAATGTTTTCTTTCTGACTCTGTGGGTTAGCCTTGAAACAGAAAGGAAAACCCCATTGAAAAGATCTGATACATGAAAAGATCTGATGTTGAAAAGAGGAGCCTGTGCTACTACCAAGTGTTGTGTAGGTTGCTCTTTAAAGTAGACATGGTAATGTATGATGTTAACAGTACCTGTCATCCTCTGTGACCTCTGGGTTCAGGTCAGTGCGGAAAAGGGTTTGCCACCCTAAGCTGCCCTCCCAGGGCCTGAGCCCACACTCCTGCTGCTGATGGTCTGGTGGCCTCCCTTCTTACTCTCTCCCAGTGCCACTGTGTTGTTGGCATGCGTGTGAGATCTTGATCATGCTTGTCATCGAGACCATGGCAGGCTCTGACTGACTGTACCAGGTATTTTGTGCTCAAACCGGGCCTGTCTCTAGGGTCATGGCATCTTGCCCCACCTTTAGTCACTGGAGCTTAGCTGAGACACCAACTAGCATAAAAGATTTGATTCCCGTTTCCTCTCCATTAGGATAAAGGACCACTGTTGTTGCTCAGAGTAGCAGGAACATTTAAATAGAAAACCAGAAAATATTTTGGGGCAGGCAAATGAAGCAAATGATGGTTGACTCAGGGCAGGACAAAGTCAACACAACAAAACTGCAGGATAAATGCTTTTTGACACACAGACCTGGGATTTAAACCTTACCACTACAACCACATACATTATGAAAACATGACAGCTTTCAGGGAACAGATTTTTTGCATCGTATTGATGGCTGTCTGCATCCTTGTTTAATAATTGGTGAATAGTTTGGTAATAACTATCAAGACCAATAAAAATATTGTCCCTAAGTGGATATGGTAACAATTTGCTATTAATGTATTCCTGTATGTTTCAGCTTGTTTCTATGTGGATACCATACATAGAGTGTCACTGTTGCCTCCGACCATCAGGACTGACCAGCAAACTCCTGATTTAACAAAAGCTATCAGAGAATTAAATAAGTCTCTGGAAATTTCAGATATGTAATGAAGTTGATTGTAGGAATATCCACACAAAATTCTGACTGTTGTGAAAAAGCAAAGACAGCAGTTAAATGGTTAATACAAAAAAAGCCATCTTTAGTAACTAGCTACATTGCCAAGAAAAGAGACAAAGTAAAAGGTAAATATTAACATAACACTGCTATGATGTTACAGTATGCCAAATTCATATCTGCCTGTGAAAGGAATAATAGCAAAACATACCATTTTTGGAAGTTTTTAAAGTATTTGTTTAAATACTACATTTATTGCACCAGCCAATATCACCCATAATATTAGTTTAGAATATCTTTCTTATTAATGTTTCTAATACCATTCTCATTTAAAACATAACTTCATTATATTATATATACACACAACGTTGTATCAGGGCTGTATAAATCAAACTATCCAGATGTCTTTCATAAGTTAGATAGCAGTCTTGCATATGCAGGTAAGAAAGCCAGGAAAGAGAAGGAAAAAGTCAAAACTCTCCATGTAAGCAGTGTTACATTGACTGCAAGCAGCTGCACTCATAAGTGCACATGCAGCCATGCTTACTTAATGCTGTGGAGTATATGCTGCAAACACACAGGATGTGGATCTCTAAATCCAGGCAACATTGAAGTACCGGCCAACAGCAGCCTCTGGCAACTCCCTTGTCCTGCTGAAAAAAACCCAACATTTGGGATCATTTTGCAATAGGTTACAGTGTTTGGTCTGTCAGTCAGAATTCCACTGGCAGCTTGTATTTTTTTGTACTGGTTTGTCAGACATAAATGCAAAAGAACTCCCCTTCTGTGGCACACACAGTGCAGGGGGTTGTGTGTGATGTCTGACTATGGCCCATGAGGTTTAGGGCTGCAAATTTATATTGCAAGGATTTAGAAATGTTGTTGCAGGCATTTCATAACTGTAATTTCACTGATATTTTTAGGAGAGAAGATGTTTTTTATTTCAACAACTCAAAGAATTAATGACTTTCAGACTTCTTTGCACTAGACCTGGAAATACACATTTCTTGTAGATGGGACTGTACACTTCTAAAGCTCAGTATTTAAAATAGAACCCAGATAACAGGCTATTGCAGTCCAAAACCCCCGACTGGCTTTATTTCCCAGTGTCAGAGTGCAGTAAGATCTTTATTCTCCGAAATGATTGATTTCAGTTCAGATAATCTGATACCATTCACCATTTGGGGTTGAAGTTACTTGCAAGACTACAGTATTTCAGTCATTGTTTAGGCAGTTGATTTTGTCACTCAAATGACCTGAGCAGAGAACAGGGAGACAAGACCTGCTCTTTGTCTTTCTTTTTATCCAAGTGTTTTTTTTTTCCTTCAGTCCTTGAGTATATTGAAAGGACTGCGAGTGCATTTTATAAAGTATCTGCTAGATGGGAAGTGCTGAATTTGTGTTTGTGTCTGTGCTGCATGAAGAAACAAAGTATTTGACTCTGGACAGCTTTGTCTCAGATGGACCACACCACAGCTCTGCTGAAGTAGATTTTAGGGCCTCTACATTAGGTGTCATCACCTTATGAAACATAACTTCTTGCTGCATCTTCCTTAGAATAAGGATCCCCCTTTTCTGGGTTCAATATTGTGCAGTCTGTACAGGGTTTCAGACCTCAGTGCTTCTGTAGAAGTGACTTAAAAGTACAGTTTAGAGAAGAAAATACTTCATTTCTTGTATTGCAAAGATCCTATACATGATCCCATATCCAGCATCTGTCCACAAACTTATTCTTCATCAGGGAAGAATTTTTATGTAATTCACTATTATTGTTTTGAACTATAATCCATACTACAGAGATGTAGTCACGAAAAGTTATAGAACTTTGTAAAACGTGGACTATTTCAGACTTAGCTATTAAGGGTAGCTTTATAAATATGGAATGAAATCTCTAAGATAACTTCTCTTTAGATACAAGAAACTCTTCCAAACTTATGGTACAAGAAAAAGCATAACCTCTTCCCACCATAAATCTGCCCCCTGACAGCCTACAAGTCTTGAAGCTTTTCTTGACAATGCTCTTCAAATGAGCCCAGCTGCCCATTTCACAAGAGCTAAAAGCGATCACCAAGTCTCAACAACTGTTTGGTTGACTGCTCACAAGATTTCTAGTGCAGTCAGTAAACCAGGGAATGACATCACCAGTGTTTTTTTAGAGGCCAGGAACAGTGAAGATGCACCAGTTAAAATATGTGAAATTATTTAAGGAACTACTAAAGATGGAAATGATAAGCTTTAAACAAATCTATCCATACAGAATACCTGCTATGAAATCTTTTTTCCCTAGGTTTTCCCTTACAAGAAGTTGATATTTGGCTAATCTTTCATGTAACTTTTCTTTTTTCCCCTTGGAATTGTATGTTATTGTTGATGCAGGAATTACATTTTACTGCTGCAATGAACTAATAATCAGAGAACATATTCTTTCTATTCATTATTTATTTAAACTTTTGATTTTTCAGTTAGTAGCTTTGTATCTACAAAGTCAGCTGATCTTAAAAAGAGTATGTTTCTATAGTACCTTTATAGCTGATTATGTTTTCCCTGATATTCTAATTTTTTTGTGTGTTTTTACCCCTCAGCTTTGTTTGTTAAGCTAGTGATTGCAACATATGTGATACTCAGCTACAGTTTTTCTTCACTCAGAGTGGCTTACCCTTCCACACTTTCTGATATTCCACATGCAGCTTAGTGAGAGAATGTGCTGCCATTTTCTCCCCCCTCATGTAATTTGACAACTTAATAATTAACCAATCTGAGTTTCTCTGATTAAAGGAGCACCACAGGGCTTAGCATATGTGAAAGCATCATGACAGAAATAATTTGTCAAACAATCATTGTCTAATTCCTCAGTGTTGACTAAGTAAAATATTTACTAGTACATTTTCAGCCAGCTACCAACACTGATTCAGTTCACTGGAATATCTTTAAAGGATATTCAGATATGAAACCAATTCAAGATCACTTTGTGGTTCAACATCCAAGCCAATTTAACTGTTTAAAATGCATTAAATTTAATTCCTGAAATTCAAATTTCCTTCAAATTGCTTAGTTTTATGGTATATGTGAAATATACCTGAAATGTAGCTATATCAACCTATAGATTCCATATTTCCATAGACATATGGAAATACTTAGTTAAATTACCTCTGAAAAAGGCCCCAAATGTTCTTTCTTATAGAAAATAAAACAGAGAGAGCGTTAAGTAAAGAGGAAAGTCCTTGGAACATCTCCTGCAGTTACCTTTCTTCATATCCTTGTGTGATGGCTGTTGATATTATGCCATGGTAGAAAAAGAGAAAATTGAGTTTCCAGAGCTGAGGGATCTGCTGTTGTCCAAGGTGCTTCAGACGGAAAGGTTAATACATCAACAGTAATTAATGCTTCCCTCATCTTGATCTCTCCAATGTGACTGCTCAAAACAATCCCACACACCATATTCTAACTTGTATGGGACAGAAGAGGAACAGGATGGGTAAGAAAACAAGAGTGGAGAGGCTTTATTAAATCGTGGGACGAGTGCTGGGTATGGGATGACATTTCTATTATCCCATCTCCCTCTCCCTCAGCACACTGTTGTGGCTTTCAGATAATCCTGTGTGATATTTGAAGAGAGGAGGAAAGCATTGCAAAAATCAAGCCTCTACAAGGGTGTGTTGGATTTGATCACTTGTAGGTACACACTTTTGCAAACAAGTTCATTGCATTTCTGCACAGTTACACATTATATGCAATTTTTAAGGAAATGGTATCTATTGTCAAGACAAAAGAAACTCATTTGCAATGTGACACTCTCCTTAATTGCGCACTATAGACATTTCAATCATGCTGGCTGTCTTGTGGTTGTTTTTTGTATTCATGGAATAGATTTTTGCCAACTAAATATTTTTGAAGGATAGAAGTATTTACAGGAATTTATGTCTTGCATATTCAGTTAATCAGATTTCTGAGCTGGCATTTTGCTCACATTAGTTGTTTTCATTTGAAAAAATGCAAATCAAATAAATAGCACTGTAGTTTCTGGAACACCACTGTGACCTAGGTACTAAAGTATCTTCTCTAAATTAAGCTGCCTTTTTTTTTTTTTTTTTTTTTTTGAGACAGGAAGAGCAGTAGAGAGCTATCACGTGTCAGAACTACATAGCTTTCACAGCCTGTTAAATATTTACGAAGTAAGGTCCTGTGTGATTTATTCAAGAAAGACATGCATTGAAATCTGGTTGGTTTTTTTCCATTAAAAAAATAGGTTAGAATGGAATTCAAAAGGACTAATCTAGATATTGCTGAACACCTTGCTTTTGGAAAAGAAAATAAGCAGTGGTTCTAGAAAATAAAATTTATTTCCATTGTAATGGTAACAAGAAAAAGAAACGAACTGTAACCGAGGAGTCTCCAAAGAGAAGACATCCTTTCTGATCAATTGTTCTACCTGAATGTTTCAGAGGGCAGAGTATCAAAATTTTCTGCCAACAGTTTGTTCAAAGTTCTTGCAGATACCTGTGTACTACGATATAAAACTGGCAAAGGGTCTGTTCAAGCTGGGAAGACAAGTCTGGATTCAGACCTTCTTTATCTGTGTACTTCTAACTACACATGGAAAGAATTTGCTATTACAAAAAGAAAGTTTATGGCAATATTGAGTAATTAGTGATGGTAGACTTTATCTGTTTTATTGATAGTTACTGGTTTAAGCTGAAAAAGAGATTCATTATCTCTAAGAAAAATTTGTGAGTGGAATGAATTTTATTTTAGTTTCATTTTTCACACATCCTTTTCCACAGAAGCTTATTTGGTATTATTATTTAAATCTGATTGTAATACAATGCTATACGCTAATGTTTTATTTGTTCTCGCTGTTCTGAAAAATAATATAGTAATAGAAACTTTTCCTGAGAAACTTATCACTGCAGAAAGTTTGTTTCAGGAGAAAAACAGCACCCACTCCAAGTGAAACATGAAATGATTCTATCACACTTGCACACTTCCTGAAATACTTAGGTTAGAAGGATCACTGAACATTAATTGCTAATATGTACAATATCAGAAAGAAATCAGAATAAACATTTTAAGCACTGATTTACAGTTGTTTCCATGGATCATATAAGATTAAAATGAGCACATCCTATTGTCTGGGCTGAATGCATAAGAAACATTAAGAAACACAAATGCTACTAACCTTCGTGTACTTAATTTTCAGATCTTTGAGTGGTTCTGGCAGCGCTGGCAAAACTGGAGCAGGATTGCTGTCTGAACCTTGCTTCTTCATATTTTCAGCTGAGGAGTTTGAGGACGCTCCTGAAACACAGGTGAAATGAGGTATAAGGGAAACGCAGTGATTTTTGTCCTGACTGAGCTCTTAGCTTTATTTGTGCTTTTTTATCTGTACCAGCTATGGTATATTTGCATACAGGAATATGATTGGATGAAAGAATTCATTGCAAAGAGAAAATGACACTACTTATTTTTAAGACCAAAAGCAACAGCCTTTTCACTGAGCTGAGACCTCGATGAAGCAAAAGCTGCTGAAACAATCTGCTTAGCCAGACACTACAAATTTCTTGCTGGGCAACACAGTTTAAGGCCTCCTGGTCTTACCTGTAAAATTGCTTTCTCTCAGCAGGCAGGTCCCCAGATTTTAAGTGAAGTTCTTCACGTACTTGAAGGCAGCTCTGAAGGTAAAGACAGACATGTTAACTCTGGAAACAAACTAAGCTCTACTCACTGTAGAGCTGGCAAGAATAATTCCCAGAGCTGGAAAGCGTTCACTAAAAAACAAACCACCTTAGGTTACGCTTTAATATGTTCAGAGTACATTATAACTCCTGTAATTAATACCTGCTTTGTAGATCACGGAGATAAGGGATGACTATGGTGATACAAAATCCTGCACATGTTTTTCAGGAAATGTGAAGGTAGGACAAAATTGATTGATCCAGAAAAAATACTCTGAGGGTAGGACCAAGCAAAGCCTTGTTGTTTTTTTCCAGATAACACCACAATTTTAAGGACAAAATTTTACTACAGTGCCCTTTGGAAAATCTGAGTTTGTGCCTTTCAAAACAAATTATTTTATAGACAGGACTTTTCTACCCAGGGTGGAACACACTGGTGCATGTATCTCCAGTTCCAATTATTCAATGAGAAACATGTCTCTGGTACAGGCAAATCATTTTATACGGCACAAGAAAATCCTTTCTTCATTAAGTCCTACCTTTTCTGATGAATGGTATCACAGAACAAACTGGGACTGAATTAGCACTTGTTTTTATATGTTAAGCTTCTGATATGTGCACAATGGATTTGTGCCATAGAAATAAAGAGAAATTATCTCATTGCTTTAATTGAAATGACATAGATGCCTGAAAAACTCACTGAGCTCAGTTAATTCGCATATCAGGCATCACCTAAACCATCTAGCAATGGAGGCTTTGTTGCATTTAACTGATGGATAATGCAGGACACATCATGAGTTTAATCTTATGATGCGCTAGTTACATGTAACATACTTTCTGAATTAATGAGCATGCTGTAATTTTCATTGATGATTTTTGTGTTTGGATATATGGTTGGAGCAAGAGTTTCTGGCTTTTAGAAAAGTCCAAGGAATTTCTGGATAAGATAGAATTCTATTCTCAAAATAGTCATCTGTCAGTGAGATGTAAAGAGCTGTGTGGACTTGAACATGTTTCAGCCATTGACCCTGTGAATGAAGGGTGCCCATTGCCATTGCTATAATGCCATGACATCCAAGGTTACTAGCTCAGTTACTTCCTTTTGGATGCATCCTTCAGCTCCTCTGCCTCAGCTGGCTGGCTCAAGACATCCCAAGGTAGAAAGGTGTATTTGAAAGTTTTGTGAACAGCATTTTCAGACGTTAACATTTTGGGTTACAATGTTTGCCTGCCTTAGATAATGTCTTTGAGTGTCATGAAAAAAGGCAATGTCTAAATAGGGTTTGTTCGTTTTAATTGGAGTATACCTTTTCAGTGCTATCTTCACATAGCAAATTTTTGTGGTTTTCTTTTTTTTTTTTTCTTAATTTCCATGTAATTTTCTGGTTCAGAAACTAAAGTCTACTCTAATAACCTTCCCGCTACTCATTTCTCCATTAAAGCTCATAGAGTTTGTCTTTAGTTAATTCACCTGCTAATTGTTCAGACTTGCCTAACTTAAACAGAATTTAACTGGAGCTGTAAGACAGAGATCAATGGAATTGTCTGGTTTCAAGCAAAGCAAAAAATCTTTCTCTCAAGCAGGAGTGTTCTAAATACATCCTCATATTTAGGTACCATTGCAGCCCTGATTTATTTTTTTATTATTATTAAGCTAGAAATGAATTATCATAACTTCTTTGGAAAATTATAGCATTTATCCTCTTCCCATGTCTGCAAGGACAGCCTGAAATCTGCTTAGACAGGCTTAAGACATACTACCCTGGATGAAAAGTTTCAACTTTTCCAAACATGCTGGTAATCATTGCTTTATTTTCCACACCATTCATTCATTTAACACATACTTTACCCTGTTTTTTCCTTTCTGTTTCCCTCTTTCACTCTTGGATTGCATGAATCACCTTCACTACCATGCTTCCTGTGAGTCCTTTCTTTTCTCTCTAAACCTTGTGTATTGTTAAAAAGGTCTCATCTCTTAAAAAGATTACTTGCTATCTTTAACAATTTGCTTGTCCTATCGTTGGGCCTTATCTGCTGAGACTTGCTTCAAGCATTACCATTAATGTCAATAATTCCTTTAACTTATCTCTGTTCTCATATCTATGAATGCCTGACTCCCCTCCCTTTTTCTAGGAAATTCTAACTATTGCTTAGACTAGCTGTTCATGACCATCCCAGTCATCTCCTATCCAATAACTCTCCTATTCACTTTCAGCCTAGGATTCCTTTTAGCCTAGTGTAGAAATTATTTCCTTTTCCTCACATCCCATGTTCCTGTTTATTACAGCTTCCAGCTATTTTCATTCTGTGACTTTTTTTCCACATCCTGCATCACTACTGTTACACATTTCACCTAGATAAAGATGTGCACTTCAAGCACTATAACTTTAGTGGACTGTACTTTTCGTTCAAAAAGTAGATTATGCAACACTCAGATATTACAGATATTGCACACGTAAGTTTACACCGTTTTGTTGTTAATATTTTCTTGGAAAATGTTAGATTCTATCTAGTTTTTTCCTTTCTTTTGTTTGATGATTCGATTGCTACTTGTTGCTATCTTTTCACTGCTAAGGAATGAATCTTAACCACTGCACACCTCGGAGAGCTACATAATATATTATGTGACTATGTGATAGTGCTTTCTACCCTTTAATGTATAACATTTCTTCCAGTTTAAACCTACTGAGTTCCCCGATTCAATACAAGAGTAAAAGGAACAAATGAAAGGTAGTGATTCACCATGCAAGTTATAATTAAGCTACGAGATGCCTTGCTGCATGACATTGGTGGTGCTAACCCACAAGACTGAGGGCTGCATGAACTGTATGTCTGGCTTATATCATTCTATGTCAGTAAGTTAAATGAAAGTTTTATGTTGGAAGAAGCTGTAAATCATTTGTCCATAAGTTTCTTCACAAAGATGAAAAAAAAAATTCTAACTAACCAAACTAACCTTTCTTCTCAGATGTGATCATACAGTGGGATATCACCAACATTGTTAGCAGTTACTTTCTGATTGGGTTCATTGTAGTCTAGGTGGGCAAACTATTTGGCCTATATTCTTGAGATTTGTTGCAGCCCCATATTCATTACATGAGATATGATTTAATAGCAGCAGCACACAGAAGAAAGCAAAGCTTTTAGTTGGGCTACCTGGCAATCTAACTAATGAAATCAGTGTGTCACAAGAATCAGCCAAAGGTAACCTGTGACTGGATTCTCTTCCCTAAACACAATACTAGCACTGTCTGAAATGCCTTGGCCTTTCCTAGCTGCCCTGAGATGTCAGTCCAGGAGAGTCCTGTAGATCCTGTCACCTTGCCAAAGTCATATCACTGTCTCCAAAACCCTTGTACAGCTCAAGTGGCACTCACTGCTTAAGTCAAAGGAAATTACTTGACCAGGTTTATGATTCTACTTGGTATTCTTATGTTAGTGTATGCTGGGCTAATACAGCCTGCAAGCCATATATTTGTTATAGAAATTCCTCTTCCAGCATTTAATAGAGAAATATTTACTTTACATCATAGAATAAGATTATTCTGAGAATAAAATTGTCTCTTACCCAGAAATTACTTTGACTTTTCTAAAGGCCAGAAATTGTTGCTTTTTTTTCCCCAGAAGTAGGCACAAACTCTCCTTTTTTTCAAAGCAGGGTTTTTTTTTTTTTTTTTGAATGACTGCCAAATTGTCTTCCCAGTTCCCACAGTCTGGGTGTCTCCATTTTCCAGCAATAGGGGACAGGTGACTTACTCTTTGTATAAGGCTGAGATTGTAATCACAGCAGTAAGAAATTCTGGTACATAGGTTTCTACAGAAAGTGGACTTTGCCCTTCGAAATACATATATTTGATCATTAAAGAAATCTAACTTTTATCTTGTACCAGACATGCTCAAAGCTACGTAGATCAGGTAAGACTGCATATATTTAGCTTGAACCACCTCTAATGTAGGACAGTGCAAGGATTTTATTCCAGGTAAACAGACAGTAGATGTTCTCTACTTTCAGTTTTTGTCGTTTACAGCTCTGGCAATGTTCCAAATTGCATATCTTTGGCATCTGATGATCTATCAAAATTACACCTTGAACTCCATAACAATTATGCCTTCTAAAAGGTCGCATAACAACTTAAGTAATCTCCAAAAAGTTATAATTGCTATAATTCAAAACACTTAAGGTGAATAATCTTCCATGGTGGTTTAGGGCACTCTTGTCAAAAGTTCCCTGGAATAGGAGATGAATGGAATAGGCTGCTGCACTCTGCAGTTTGCTAATGCTATTGTATCATCTGTGCTGAATTTAGACAGAGTCTTTAAGTACATATTTACACTTTAAAAAACCTTATCATAAAAAAATCACTTGAAAAATATCTATTGAGACAGTATCACTTACTGAAAACCCTGATTGTCTCAACCACTTCTTCCAAACTCAGATTATACAGGGAATTGAGAAAAGGAATTATTCAGTGATTCATACAGATCCCCTGCTGGTACTGACAGAAACTGGCATTAAGTTAGGAGTGGAAGAGGTAAGTAGCAAATGCACCAAAATATGTTTAAAAAGTGAAAATCATTGAGATTAATGAAAACACTGGACTCCCACTCTGAAAAGCTTTATTCACTTTGTTAATCTTCCTTATGACATCCCATTAGTGGCACTAGAACAGAAACAAAGGTCACTGTTTAGTGAGATGTAGAAAGGCAGACACAACAGAAACTAGGCAGAACTGGTGTGAACTTTTTGCCATTTTTGCGCATGTAAACTGAGTCCAAAGGTGGGTGTGATGTACAAGCTCTGATAGCTCTAAATGTGAAACACTGAAGTAAAAATGACAAGATTTTGAAGGCTACTGAGCAAATTCCTTTGGCTTTTGCAGCACACTGAGTATCCTGCATTTCTGAAAATCCAAGAGTTCCTTTTATATAAATACAAGTATCTCTGAGCACAATTAACACTTCTTCAGTCATTATAAAATTTCTGTGAGTATAAACTCGTGCAGTGAGGCAGCTGACAGACACATAACTATTTATTTGAGCTTGAAATTTGAACTCACTTAGTGAAAAATCTTTCTCTTTTGCTACATGGATGATAATAGTGTATGAAGAAATCTCCCAGAAGATTTTTCTCCATAATGCCTCCACAAACACACATCATAAGACTAATGACTGTTTGGCTGATTCATGCGAACACCTTTTCTCCAGTATTGGCCAGATTTAACTTGCATTGGTTCACTACAACAAGTGCAAAGGCAGAGCAAGAGGCAGAAAAACTAGTGCTAGTAATTTTGTAATCTTGGTATCAAAACATGTTGAATAACTTCTTGATATCAGTGCTTGGGCTGACAGTGGATGCTGCAATGAGGCCTATTCTCTGCTGAATCCATAATGATGCTATCATCCCAAGATACTTTCTACAGGGAGGGACAAACAAGCATTTCCTCTGCTCCTACACAGAAGCTTGTGCAACCACAGCTGGATGTTTTTTTCATTCACATAGAGCCCCATCTGCTAGTGGAGCAAGATCATTTCTTCTGATTTCATACGGTCTCAAATGGTCTCTGCTCAACTCTAAGTTGAACATAGAATTTTACAACAAATTTCAGGATAATTTCACCTTTTCACCATAAATCCTTTTACAACAGGCAACTAAGTATGACAACAGAGCAAAAGAGAACAGAGCACCTAGAAAAGAAGCTTGGGGCTCAGAGCGGAAAGTCCACAACCCCTACTGACTGTTACATGGGCAACAGTGCAATAATGCACAATCCCCAAGTGCAGAGGTACCAAGGTTAACCTGTGGACAGCTGGTTCTGCGAATCAAGTTTGCTGAAGAAAACCACTCAAAAACCACCGTTAGAAAAATAGCCATGTTTCCGCCCTCTGATTTTGATGGGGTGAGATGACATGATATATCATGATTAGCACAATGGAATGGGGCGCACTTCAACAAATTTATGTCACAGCCATACAGCTATCTATGTCTGAGTTAATTGTATAGCAACTCTCCATAATCAGTGGTGAGAAACAGGATATTTTAAAGCACAAATCCTCTCACTCCAAAGGAGGTATCTAAACTATCTCAGGATCTAGTAAACTGAACAGTACCCCATAAGGGAATAACTATTGTTGGTGGCTCTAAAGGAAGTCTACTCATCTACCTCTGATACAAATACCTTACTGGAGATACATATTGCCAGGTGAGATGGTTTTCACTTTATTTTCCCCACCACCACAGGGAGAGGGCTTCCTAGCTGCCATTTATGAACTGTTATATTGCTTCTGGAGTGTAAATAAAGCTTAACAATACCATTCTGTGTATAGCAGGCCCTCAGGAGAAGATAAACACATCCTCTCTGCTGAAGAGTCTTTGCTCTTCAAAAGATTGACTGGGAGCCCAGGAATATTTATTTAAAATCTAGCTGGGTTTATTTAGAGCAAAATGCTTTATTAGAAGCATGTACATCAGTCTAAATACGTTTTTGGAACACTCATCTGTCTTTCTGCTACCTAGATGTCTACTCTTTGTGGTCTATATTTTCTGTAGCATGTTTCATACTGTGTATTGGTTTTGGGGAGAGAAGTTTTACTTTTGTATATAGAGCAATTTATATATAAAATAATGACTAAAATGCAATAATAAAAACAACATCAAAGAACAAATAAAAGGAAATATTAAAGGGACTGGATATATTGTGGAACAATGAGAGAGAGAGAGTAATGTTTCAGGAATTATTAACACCATTCTTAAAAACAGTTAGCTATAGAACCTATTTCAGCCACAGGAAGCAATTTTCTTTGTAATACAAATTGGAAGATTAAGTACTAGCTATTTCAGCATTACAGCATTTCCTAAAAGTTGCAAGAATATTTGGTAATATGTAATATATATTGTTTCCTTAAATTGAAAGTACTTGTAGTTCTTTTTCTCTCTTCTTGACTTTATCATCAAAAAACTCAGACAAAGGTAAAAGGGATGACAGTTGCTGTGAAGAAGGAAATCATAGAATGGTTTGGGTTAGAAGGAACCTTAAAGGTCGTCTAGTTCCAACCCCCCCTGCCATGGGCAGGGACACCTTCCACTAGACCAGGTTGCTCAAAACCCCAACCAACCTGGCCTTGAACACTTCCAGGGATGGGGCATCCACACATTCCCTAGGCAACCTGTTCCAGTGCCTCACCACCCTCACAGTAAATAATTTCTTCCTTACATCTGATCTAAATCTACACTCTTTCAGTTTAAATGCATTACCCCTTGTTCTATCACAACATGCCCTTGTAGGAAGTCCCTCTCTGGCTTTCTCGTAGACCCTCTTTAGCTACTGGAAGGCTGCTATAATGTCTCCCTGGAGCCTTCTCTTCTCCAGGCTGAACAACCTGTCTCAGCATGTCCTCATAAGAATGGTGCCCCAGCCCTCTGACCATCTTCGTGGCCCTCCTCTGGACTCACTCCAACAGGTCCATACTTCTTATGTTGGGGGCCCCAGAGCTGAACACAGTACTATAGTGGGGTCTCACGAAAACGGAGTAGAGGGGCAGAATCACCTCTCTCAACCTGTTGCCACATTTCTTTTGATACAGCCCAGAATGTGATTGGCTTTCTGGGCTGCAAGTGCACATTGCTGGCTCATATTCGGTTTTTCATCCACTAATACCCCCAAGTCCTTCTCCACAGGGCTGTTCTCAAACCTTTCTCTGGCCAGCCTGTATTTGTGCTTGGGATGGCCCTGACCCATGTGCAGGACCTTGCACTTGGCCTTGTTGAACTTCATGTGGTTTGCATGGGCCCACCACTCAAGCCTGTCAAGATCCCTCTGGATGGCATTCCTTCCCTCCAGTGTGTCGATGACACCACACAGCTTGGTGTTGTCACCAGACTTGCTGAGGGTGCGCTCAATCCCACTGTCCATGTTGCCAACAAAGATGTTAAAACAGTGCCTGTCCCAATACTGACCCCTGAGGAACACCACTTATCTCTGGTCTCCAGTCAGACATCAAGCCGTTGACTGCAACTCTTTGAGTGCGATCATCCAGCCAATTCCTTATCCACCAAGTAGATAAATAAATAAACAAATAATAACAAATAAAAAGAACTCATTATAGTCTGATGCATCAAAAAACAAATAAAAAGAACTCATTAGAGTCTGATGCATCAAAAACGTATCTACTTTTCTGGAGAAGAAGCAAATTCTCACAAAACTGTGATAAACCATCCCCAAAAATGTAACTGTGATTCGTAAAGGTCTGTGTCCACATTTGCCCTAAAATGTAGAACATAAACAGCTGTATTTTATTTATATCAATAGAATTTTTCCTACTGTACTAAGTCCTCCTTATTATTCAATCATGACATCAAATATTTGCAAAATTAAGGTGATAGAAACAGTCCATTCATAAATTAGCAACTGACAAAAGTATGCGTTTTTCACTCAGGCTAAACTAGTTTTCATGTCAACAGGATATTGTTTAATTAAAATATTAATAATGGTCTATTGCTTTTCTATCTAACTATTTGCTGAAAGTTAATGGACATTTGTATCTCATTTGCAATACTGCTTTGAGAAAATGAAAGAATATCTGGGCTGTAAAAATGAGAACTGATAAAAGAACAGTATTATTACAACATCTTCGTTAATAAAGGAGTATAGTTTTATTGACTATAGCTTCAGTCATGGTAGTTTTGGAAGCATAGGATGACTTTTATATTTAGAATATGTTATTGTAATACTGTTATTTTTGTCTCTATTCTACGTTTAAGAAGTGTGACATTAAACAGTCCATTTTGCATGAGTCATAAATAAATTTATTCCTATTTTTCCTGTTAAAAATTAGACTAAATTTTATTTTTTACTTTTTTTCGATACACAGGTCAAATGAGAGCAAGTAATTAGCAATGAAATAGTTTGAAGTTTCCTCAAATAATTGATTGTGAATAAAGATGTAGATTTTATGCCACAGGTCACAGATAAAAGCTCTTATCAGTGAAAATCATGAATAATTTGATGCAAATCAATAGAGTTCATGCAAGTGCAAAACTAGTCAGAGTTAGATCAGAATCAGACCCAACACTAGTTATTAACCTGCATTGTTAGGAACAATTACTGCCAAGTAATTTTCAGCATTTCCTCCATGAACCTTTGTTTCAAAGCCAAGATTTAGACAGCCTCAATTGATTTTACATAATTGCTATGTGTGCTTTATAAGCCTGTGTGTAGTGATTGTGTTCCTCAGTTATGAAAGCCTCATGTGTGAAAATAACCCTCTTTCTACTTTTAAAGTTTTAAAGAGCATCTAAAAAAAGTTATTGTACAGCTAAAAAGAAAAAAAAAGGTAAAAAGTGTTTTTTTATCTACCTCTTCTTTGATATTTAAAAATTATTTTCTAAATGTATATTCCCTAATTTTCTTATATCACTTTTTATTATTCTTAATGTTAGAAATTGATATTAATAATCAGCATGTTTATAACTACAATGTTTTATGAAAGATTTCTTCTTGTATCTTTTGGTATAGGATGTATTGGGCCCTGAGATCTTTGCAGTGAAAATAGGAAAAACCTTCTTACTCAAGAGCCAGTGTGCCTTTTCCATACATCATGACAGTAAAGTGCCAGGACGTGATTTGAAACTTGCTATTAGTAGAAGAAATCAAAAGGATGTCTACTGAAGTTACAGTTAAACTGATGTAAAACTAATATGAAATCAGTAACAGTTCATTTGTGTCATCCTGTTCTCTCCCTGCCCAACTTGCTTTTACCATGATTATTCCAAGAAAGTTCTTACAGAGTTGGCTAGAAACCACACATACGGGTAAGCAATCTTGGGGTCAAAATTTGCTTTTATAACATTTGAAGTAGAATAAGAAACGCTAGGAAAGAACCATATTTGTAGTAGGAACATAAGTTATTAGAAATAATAAATAACTTGGCACAGTGATTCATCATACAGCGCTTCCAAATTAACTGTGACACTCAAGTATTTTCCTTGTATTGTAATGCCAATGGAGGATTTTGATGGATTTCCAACTCCTCTATTTCCCAACTGTTTAGTTTAACTTAAACAGACAAACAACTAACACAAAGCAAGACCTCTCTTTGTTTGAAAATTTCAGTGAGGTTTCTGTGGAAGCTGTCAGAAGTTGGTGTTTCTAAAGAAAAGTGGACTTTAACCAGATTGTAGGTCTGTGCATACAAATGGTCTGGGCTACTAGGACTCAGAATCCAAATCCCAATGTAGAATAAAACTTTTGCAGCACATTATGAAGAGTCTCTGTTTTCTTGTTGGTAGAATTTACTCTCCTTTTAAAGTAATTAGTAAGATTGACACTATCCCCTGTCCTGTAGCCTATATCTTAATTTCAAGTTCAGATGTAGTGAGTTGACCACATTAGCTTGTAATTTGCAATTCCCATTTTTCTCTACTTTGTCATGGTTACAATCCAATTCTCATGTGTTTGTCAATAGAAGTATTGTACTAGTGTACATATGCTACTCATTAGCATCACTGGTAAGTGAGAATTCACAGCTAAAACACTTGACCATGATTTTTAAGAAGATTATGTGATTAGTCTAGCTTCCACTGAATGCTGTCAAGAGCTTTCCCATTGTCTTGTGAAGGAGTAGTTTTAAGTCCTATGTACCATTTAATTAAATAATTGCATTTAAAAAAGAATATGTGTTGTGACAAATTTGAAGTATCTTAGTCATTTCTGTAAGATCCCTTGAACTCAGGATTGAAAAAAAAATGATAACGTCCTAGTACAAGAAGTCAGATCAGTAACATACACTCTGGGAACTAAATTCCTGCTTTGTTACAGAAACATGTTAACCAGCAGATTTACAAATGCAAACCCAGGAACAAACAGTAAATCTTGGAAGGAGCCAAGCTTACAGTGAAAAACACATCCCAGCATGTGGTGTGTGACATTATTCACTTTTCATCTAAAATTAGAAGTATGTTTTGTGGATGTGTTACATGTGTATTCATTTGTATGTATGTGTAGATTATTGCAGATATTGACAGAACCAGATCCACTTTTGGGGACTGATTCAATAAGTATATTTCACATCCCTTCTAAGAAGAAAACTACAAAAAGAAAAAAAAATCCTTTCTCTAACAAGCGAGAATGTTTGACCTGGGAACAGTATAGTCCAATAAAATGTACCAGTACTTAACTAATTTATTGTAATTCTAAGAAAAAAAAGTGGCTACAAATATTTTCAGATTGTTACACAATTTCTAAGAAAACAGGAGCAACAAAACCCTTTCTCTCTCTCTCTCTCTCTCTCTCTTTTTTCCCCTGAGAGGCATGGGGTGTGTTCTGCTTTTCTTTCCATAAACACATTAAAAAGTGAAAAGTACATTTCAGTCTCACACTGCTTTTCATCTTGTTTGGTTTCATGTAATTTTAAGCCAATGCTCCAAAGCTTGCTCTGTTCATCAGTGGATCCAGACCATTAGTAATCTATATAATTATAAATGTAAATAACCCCCTTTTTTACACCATTTGTGTGCAACATCATCTGGCTGCTGCTGCCAAAATGTCCAAAGAAAAGAAACAAATTCAGACCTCTAAAGCAAATCTCTGAGGAGTTTAAATTTTTTAAAGTTTTAAAATAAGATGAGGTCTGTTTTGGTTTGACTGCTCCATTTACTAGTACACAGAATAATTAAAAAACTTGGTGCTGTTGCTTTGTGTAAGGAAGAATATGAAAGCGGAGAACATCAAGGTTTATTATTCCCAAGAAAAATCAGTACATGTTTATAACATATTAGTGCATTTTTCAGCATCCTACTGAGGCTTGTCAAATACATATACTCTGACATATTGTGTTGATAGTAAGAATGTTGAGTTTTATGCACAATAATTACACTTATACTAAGCACTTGAAAAATTCTACAAATTATACATTACCTGGATTATAACTCAAAGTTGTATTCTGGGGTGGTGATAATGATAGTAATAAACTGAAATTTACCTGGACAATCAGCAGATTCTCGAGAAAGCAGAGAGGCAAAAATGAGTCAAAGACAGGTGACAGTGGTCGAAGGTAGAGTTACTACTTATTCCTTACAATTTTTCCCTGAAAAACAAGTTGCATATAGCTAAAGTTATAAATACGGCTTGAAAAATTGAAATACTGCTATTCTTTCTTGTTTAGTTAGCTTGCCAAACTCCATTGACACAGAAGTTTTGCAGGTTGTGGAAGACAGTTTTTAGTCTTTCACAACCAACTTAAATTCACAATTGTTTTGCTCAGGATAAGGTTTGCATAAAACTACTCCTTTCCTATCCTTGCCAAGAAAGATTTACAATTTCAGCTCAAAACTAATTAAAATTCTGACATTATCTCAAAGTTTCACCTTGAATTTTGTATTAATTCAGCATAGGCAAGTACGAAAACTTTTACCAAATCAGAAAGTAAAAAAGGAGATAGATTGAAGGGAGAAGCAGCAAAGCAAGGAGAGATTATCAAACTACATACAAGCTAAAACTTAGAACGTTAATAAAGATAAAGAAATGCTTGATGAGGTGAAGACTTAGCTACTGTGGGCTAAGATATGCATTAGAATTGAAGAGAATTGTATATATCAAACTATTTAAACAAGCTGAGAAAACATAAACAAAATTGTTAGAAAGGACCTCAATAGGAAATTTTGGTTTCTTAGTTAGCACTCTTGAGTATTTTCCCATTTTAGGTTAATGGTGGCCAAATCCTCCTTTCACCACCTCGGTGACAGCACAAGCAGAAAATTCATGTTCTTTCAGTGCATAAGTGTCCATATGTCTGTGATATGCCTTTTGAAGAAAAATATTCCCAAAGCCACTGTAAAATTTGTCAGTTGCTGGGAGCTTGGTCTCGAACTGCAGCAAATGCACTTTTAAAAACAGTTTTCTTCCATTTTACTCTAATCAGTTAATCAGCATGGTTGGGGCCATACAGGGGCTCTCGATCTTTTAAACACTGCAACTTCTCACTTTCATGGCCCTTGAATAAATCTGCTTTTCCTCTGCCTTGTTTCAAATCACTCTACTACACTACAAGTCTAAGTGGTAAAGCTGGCAGCTAGAAAACGGTGTACACTAGAATATGTTCCGTTTTGTTCTTCTCTCACAAGCAATTCTATGCACTGATGCAACTGCAGTATCAGGATGGAGTCTACCATCTGTAAATCCTTACACTTTGTGGTCTATTTTTCACAAGTCTAGCTTTCCTTTTTCAATCTTTCATCAATACCAGCTCTTTCAGCCTTCAGTTTGTCAGCAAAATCCACTCAGCTGATTTCTTGTCAGAAATCAAATGAAAAAATAAAAAAGATACTTGTAATAATTGTGTAATACCTGTGCAATACCTGTCTAATATCTTCCCAGCATTGTAAGTTCTTAGAATCAGAAACGTATTTGTTCATTCATTTGTTTGCAAAGTGTCCTGCATTGCCAAGGGCACTCAATTAATAGTGGAAAAGAACACTGTCATATTTCTGCAAAAAGCGGAGAAAAATGCATTTCTACTCAGGATTTTTCTTAGAAAAACTATAGAATGTCTGTTCTCTGAGGAGAAATTACATGAGATTCAAGTGCTGTAATTTTCAATGAAGAGGAAGAGCAATTGTAAGACAAGAGCAGGTTCATCTATCTAGAAAAGTCATGCAAGTTCATATTAAGTCAAAGGGGCCTATTAAGAAGTCGCTTAGTATGTAAGTGAATTTATCAATTCATTTAGTACCCACTGTTCAGAAATGTTCAGTATTTGGAGAATTGCATTTTCAGTTCACTTAATACTGTTAAAAGTATTTAATCATAGACAGCAGTTTTTGGAATGAAGGATAACAAATGTAAGAAGCTCTGAAAGACAAAGTTCATGAGTTGTTTTAACAATATTAGTCTCATGATTTATCTTCCCATTTCTTCTCTTTGTGACAGCAGGTAAAACAAAATAATATGAATATTTTATTAGACTGGAGTATAGTGTCTTGTCTGGCTTTAGTGCAGCTACAGCTGTACAAATAATGCATTTAAATGCAAGTCAACAAAAAAAATCTACTTTTTTTTTTTTTTTTTTTAATGAGAGTACAGGAAAAGCTATCTGGCCATGCTTCCTCTGGTAACTGCAAGAGTGAACTTCAAAGTAATGATGTTTTATAAGGCATTTCAAATCCATTCCCTTTGTGTGCTATCCAGTCCCTCATTTTGTCATGAATTGAAGTGTAGAGTTAGTTAAATAATATACACTCACAACATATTCTTAAGGCTATGCATTTTTGTACAAAGGTTCATTGTTCAGTTTATACAAAGACCATAATGAATATTTCTTAAAATAAATCATGGAAATTTGTATTGGAAAAATTTTAAAATAGCAAACACATGAGAATTTCGTAACTTCTCAAATATCTCCCAAGTAAAAATTATCTGAGTTCTTCTTCATTTTCCCCCAGACCTGACAACAAAATAAGAAAAGCTGCTTGCTTTCTTCTAAGAAGATAGAACTTCTTAGGGGTCTAAACTCTCTTTACTAGTTTTGGAATAATTATTAATGCTAATAGAATTAGAAAACAAGACAAATTAATTTCCTTTGCTTAAATTCAGGCTTAAGCAATATGCTAACAATCAAGAAAAGATACTAACCTGATTATCATGTAAAGACATTTTGTCAAATAGGTTTGTGCCTGTAGCTGGACAGTCAATACGGAAAATTCAGCATGAATATTTATGGTAGAAAGTGCTTTGCCTGATGGTGAGCATTTGCAGGAGCAGGGACTCTATGTAATGCCATGCAGTGGATTAAAAAGGGAGTGTTTGTGAAAAGGGATGGTCAGGGTTCAAAAAAGGAAAGGATATTTTGGGTGGGTGACTCCATTACAGTAAGAATCTGTCTGCTTTTTGTCCTAATAATTTCAGATATCTCTCTCTATGATTAAAATATAAAATCACCCAAATATCTTTGGATAAAAGATGAAAATATTTTCTTCACAGATTTTTTGCTGCTGTATGAAGATGAAAAAAGAAAATACTGTCACCTGAGACACAGATACCATGCAAAATCTTGAGAATTTTTACCTGGATACCTCTATTTTTTCAGTCAAAATATAGAAGAAGAAAAAAAAACGCAACCAAACAAACCCCCAAAAACCCCACACCCCAGCAGCAAGTAAACTTCATTTAACAGTTAGAATAATCACATAGTATTGCATAAGGTTTAAAACTAGAGATATGTCAGTCACACTATTCCTTGAAATAAGGGTTTGCTTTATGGAAACAAAACATCTTTCAGAAGACAGGACCATGCCACGCATCAGTGAAAGTAAATTATTTACAGTGGCAGGGTCTGTGTATGAAGTTGTCATTGAGTGCAGCTTCCTCACCTAAAGGTGTGGGTGGTTCTCATGTCTGCTAGGACCTTGCTGTCCTTTCTCAATGTTTTCCATTTAATTTGTGAAGTTGGAGGAGGACAGGCATATTCCCAACTCTGCTATTCTCACCCAGATACTGAAAATAATCTGTTCAAATCTAAATCCCAGGAAGTCTTTTCCTAATTTAAAAGTGAGCAGTTAATGTTTTATGAGAAAATGTTAGATTTATAAAATTTATATGGGGCCTCGTTGTCCAATATATCATATTTTTTTAGCATCAGTCCAACACTGCAAATGCATTTAAAGGTACAGATCTAATTAATCTCTGAATTTCTTGCCAAAGGAAATAGTAAGCAGGATGGAATATACTGTAGGACCATACCCCAACATTGTAACATATTTCTATATAGAGTAAGCTATCCTGGCTATCTAAATCCTTTTCCAGTGCCCTTATTAACACATTAAAGCTTATTAACCATCAAAAATTTGTGCTAAACCTCTAGCCTCTGAGGAAATTAGCAATCCGATTAATATTCTGCATGTTCCTGGATAGCATGTAAGATGACGCTGTTTGATCATAGTTAATATTCTTCTATATTTAGCCTAAACAAATTCTTTGAGAACATGAGTTATACTGCTATAGCTTGAACGTTGTGAGCTTTATTGCCTTTATGCTTTCAGTACCTCTTTTCTGCTTTGCTGGATTTCTAGGCAGCAGTATTAGTTTTCATGTATTTTTAGCAATCTGTCTAAACATATAAGCAACACATTTTTAAATATTTCTTAGTCTGAGTTTTAGTTCTGAGGTGAATTCTAGTATTATATTAAATCCAAAAATACCCTTGTTTCAAGTGCCAAAATACCATTGTTTCATCCTAAATGTATATTTATCTTTCTGAATCTATCTCTATATGTCTCAAGAATAAGGCAAAATCAACTGCAATACAAACATGAACATTGATAACACATGATAAACTGTCATCACACCAAAATGATTTATAGCAGTTTTTAGTACAAAAGTTATTAATCCACTTGAAGCAGTTTCTTAAAGGATAATTTCTAAAAATATTGGCTTTATGCTTTTGTAATATTTCAGGTCAGATAACCACATGTATGAATAGCTATGTGCCACTAACTCCCACAGGACACAGCCACCCCTGCATTACCTGTGCATTTTAAAAGTTACTTTGCTCTTGGTTCTGTTGCTCTTTATTATCTGATCCTGCATTCTGCAGCTTTGACAAAGTCTCATACTCAGTATGGCTGAAACCAAGCCTGCTGTGGAAACTCTGTCGAGACTAAATTTCATAGATAGAAGTGAGTCTCGAAAACACTCAGGACTGTGGATTCCTCTTTGTATTACATAACTATCTTCTAGAGTCATTCCACTCAGCTCATTACAAATACTTGCCCTAGTTTACTATGTACCAAAATGGTTCTTCTCAGGCCACAGCACTATCTTTCTCCCACTCTTGCCAGGCCAGTATATATGTTGATGGAAGACAGGGGTTTTGTGTGTATTGCACTGAAAATGTGCTGTTGCAGGCATGGAGCATTTTCAGGGGCTTGCACATCAGTTTTACGTGGGGAGAACAGTGAGAAAGGACAGAAACTATGGTTCTAATCTTCTGCATGTGGGGGATAAAAATGTTTACTCTTGTAAAATCACCAGTATGTTTACTGTATGTGTGATAGAATGACAATTATTTTCTGCCTTTCTAAAGGTATCCGCTTTCTAGATATCTGTTCGATAGATGTTAGGCTAATTTAATTTTACTCTTTTCCCCTACTATTTTACATTCTGACTAAAAATGGTTTTATGTGTCAGTTCTTATGGGTTTATGGCTTCCTGAAGATGTTGCAGCATCTGTGTAGAACTGGAATTGTTATAATCTTAGATGTCCAAACTGCATAAAATTATTAATGTAATCTGTTATATAGATTCATAATGCCCTGGATTTGTATTAAATCACACATTTATACCTTTCTCTTATGCAACGCTCATGTGATCTATGATGCTTATAGAAAGAAAAAGATTGTGTAAATTAAACAGTATTAATTATCAATATTGAAACAAAGGTGTTACTGTAAGTTCTTTTAACTTCATGGAAAACTAAAAGTATTTTTCATTGCTGGTGTAAAATAGAGCAACACCCATCACTGCACTTTTGCATTACTATATAAAGCAAAAATCAAACAGAAAACCTTTATAAGGACCACATCTGTCTGTCTTCACTGGATCTAATACAGTTTGCACATAATTGTACCAATATTTGAGGAAATAAATAATCAATATATTAACAATAAACTGTAAAACCCCCCTAAACTTAGTGCAACATGTCCTTATTTGGTCTCATGTTGATTCTGTCCAGCTAGAAATTCCCTCACACACCCCCAAAAGAAACTGCCAAGGACGTCTTTTTGAGGGGATATTATCTTCTCAAGTGCTTTAACATTCTTCTATGTTCTGATAATCAAGCTTACTCTTTGTCTTTCATTACACATTCCTTTTGTGCCCCATTAGTCTGATGATTCCTCTGTCATAAAGCAATGTTTTTGACAGAAAGGAAATTAATTTTTCTTAACATATATGATGACATTTTGACTGCAGTATTTTCAATGTCTCTCTTTCTTCCCATTTTTCAAATAGATTTTTGATTCTGTTTCCTGGATATCAGATTTCAAAAAGACCACTGGAATTCTTTTAATTTCAAAGCATATTTGCATTAGCATTGCTAATTAATGGATAAATTATTAACACTAATTACTGCCACACATCTTCATATGCATGCAGACACATACATAGAAAATTAGCAATTTAATGTAACTGTTGCTGTAAATTTGACTGTTAATAGTCCATGAATCTTACACAACTCTCTTTGAAGGCTTAAACTTTATGTATTTATATATTTACATATACGTATGTACACATACAAGCACACACAGACATATATTTTTTATAAAGGCATGTATTTTTGTATTAGTTGCACAGTAACACCTGTGTTTCCTGAGCATGCATTTCTTCCAAACAGTACCATATGTAGTCAATCAAAAATGCAAGGCCTTACCTTTAGAATCAGGGCTTGATTTCTTAGATCTGTTATATTTCACTTCCACAGCACGCTCTGCCCTAAGGTCTGTGATCAGCACTACAGTCAGAGTACCAGGCATGACCTCTATATATACACAGTTCAGTAATAGCAACAAGTGAATACTTAGATTCTTACTTCAGTTCCACATTTATCAAGTGATATTACTCATAGAAAGAGATCCTTCAAGCAAACACTTAATCTGCATTGAATTGGGAGTGATCTTGATGATACACTTGGGGAAAAAAAAAAGGAGCTCATTGTACAACACAGCAGATGAAAATACCCGCAGCCATTGCACGTACCACTCATTCTGTTAACCATGTAATATACATTGTCATTTTGACGTGTAGACTATTTCTCTTCCTCTATCACCTCCATGTCAATCCAATTCACTCATTCTTGCCAATGATGAAATGAAAAAAAAAAAAGAAAAGAAAAGAAAAAGAAAAGGAAAAGTGGAAAGATTGTTATCCTAGATCTGCATTTGCAGAACATTTTAAAGCCAGTTAGATTAACCATTGGGAAGATGTTAGTCTAGATAAGAGAATCCCCACTGGTTTTCTGTCTCCCTTAGACAATGAGATCACATAGTTGTGTCTGTGCCTCTCTGTTTTGGATTGTTCTATTTTAACACATAACAGATTGAGGGCTGCCTACTATTCCTAATTAACTCAAGTTAAACTAATGAGAGAGAGGGTGGAGGGAGTGCCAAAAAGAGAAAAGAGATCATGAGTTGGAAGAGATTGAATTACAACTTAAAGAGGATGGAGAAAGGAAAAGAAAAAGGGGGGGCGGGGAGGAGGTGCAGATACAGCTAGGCTGAAAAGTAGGGGAAAAGAAGGGCCTGAGAACAGATTTGCCATTTATTTCCAAGAAAAGGCAAAGATGGCTTGCAAAAACACTAAAGAAATATAAGTAATCCAACATTGTATTGAAGTCAGATTGTCGCTTGTTAGGAAATACTTCAGCACCCACTGGAGAACAGCTCAGATTCCAAAATCCAGTTATTGCTCTGCTATCAACAGCTTTATCCAGCATGTGCCCACAGTTTATTGATGTAGTTATTTTTGCCAAGAAAATACCATGTAAACTACCCGTGGAAGAAAGTTGTCTGTTCTTTCTAAACCTCACAAAAAATGCCAGGGATATGTCAGGTTTTGTTGTACTGCACCAAACAATTTTAAATGTAGTTTTCCTTATGCTAGGAGTTGGAAATAGGCACACATGCACAAAGAGGAAGGTAGAACTGAATGTTCTCTATGTAAAAACAATGTGTTATTTTCCCAGCTATGAATAGAGCAATTTCTAAATTTTATGTTCATGCACAAGAAGTTTTCACTCTTCATTTTTACTGTTATAAATTATTTTGTGTGTAGACTTCTTTATATAGAATATATTACAACACATTTTTTGAGAGATTTTCTTTGGAAGATTTCCTATGTAAAAGCACAAATCTGAATCTGTACTGATCTTCAGTGCTGTCCTGATTCTGCTCTCACACTGCTGTTACAAGTAGGTTAGTTGTTGGGCTTGATAGCGCAACCCATAATAAAATGGTAGTGACCAACTTTAATGTAGAGCAAGTATTAAATAAGAGCCGAGTTTCAGGTGTGCACATACTGTGCGTAATGCCATGTTTAGAGGGGTGCCTTTTGCCCCAGCCCCAGAAGAATACTCTGGCCAAGAATCCCACATTTCTGTGCCAGAGACCTCCTCTCTCTACATGCAGAGATGGGGACAGGAGCCTGCTGGAGGCAGAGGGGACTATAGGAGTGTGTTTGGTATGGTTGCAGCTGAGGCTGTAGGGTTTGCCAGAGGTACCTTCAACACATGTCCCCAGTCCAGATTCGGGCTGGGCAGGAGGAAGGAGGGGTGATAAAAGCTAGGGAAGCAATAGGAGAAGTGGAGGTGGAAGGGGAGAGCTGGTGAGGACAAGGAGGAGGGCAGGACTGGGGGAGTCACTGTGAGTCAGGTTGAAGGAAACAAGTGCAGTGAAGAAAACATGGTGTCATACCAAGGGAGAGGAAGCGGGAGTCAAACCTTCACATTGGGGAAATGAGGGAAATGCTGGGAAAGCAACATGCAGAGAGGTGGGTGAGGCTGAAAACAGAGGGGCTGGGTGAGGAGGAGTTTCCGCAGGCAGTGTGCAGTGGAGAGAGGAAGGGGACAGAGGAGGGCGGTGGGAGAGTCAAGGGCTGGGGATGTAGCCTGGCCCCTGCCATCCCAGCCCAAAACCAGAGGCTCCTGTTGGACTCCATGCCTGCATGTGCCTGCACACGCATGCACACATGCGTACATGTAGGTGCTTGCCTCTCTGCTGTGGCCCGGATTGGGGTTAATAAAAGCACTGGCTGGTTTGACAAAAGCCGAGGAGATGTGACAGGTAAGCGGGAAGGAAATACCCTGCTCGTTTTGGCTGGCTGTAGTTATTTGTGTCTAACGAGGCCAGCTCGTCGCCAGGCTCTGTGTAGATGAAATGAAGCGATGGGCTGAAGCAGGGCAAAGGAGGCGTCGCGTCCTGACAGGCCGAGGTGTGACCTGACGAATCCTAACCACCCCAGACATCTTCGGGAAAGTGAGGGGAGGGATGGCAGGAGCACAGGGTGATGGGACACAGCCCAGGCTTGGGCCCAGGGGAGAAGGAACTGGGGAGGGAGGATGGGAGGCGGGGGCCCTACAACACCTTGTTTCAGGCTGAGCACAAAAGCGAATTTAATTATAAACTCAGCTAACGGGACACAGAACTTTGCAACCAGGTTTTCTTTGATGTTTGTTTTTTTTGTGTGGTTTTTTTTTTCAAAGGAACTTTTTGACACATCCACTTCACATAGGGAAAAATAACTTTAAACATTCTCACATCTTCATCTCATTAACAACAGAGGTTTGGGGTTTTTTCTTTTCAGGGAGGGGGTTATGTGCTCTAGGAGAGAGGGACGCAAACATTAGCTTTCAAAATGCATTCAGTGACATAGCTAAATGATAAACAGCCTGACTTCCGGGCCATAAGTATGTGAGCACCTGTACCTTTGCAATCACTAAGTGACTTTGAGCATCTAAAGATGTTAACATACAGCATTGGCAAACAGGTATGGCTGCAATAGATCATAAGATGAACATGCTCTTGACCATGTGTTTCTACAATTATGGGAATATTCTTTCTATGGACAAGTGTGTATATTTGGGTACACATGGGCCAGGGAATTTACGTACGTACAAATGTACCTCGCTTGAAAACTTTAGGAAAAGCTGTTGAAGTACACTTAGGGATGTTCTATAGTTGTTCTATTTTAACCTGTGCCTAAGGCTAGCTGTTTGACAAAGCAAAGAAAAACGAGAATGTGAACTGTAATTTAAAAATCAAAAGTAATGGAGGGAATATCCTGGTTATCATTAAACAGTTCTTCCCATGGGAACTACAAACCAACTGCTGCTACGGTTCAGAAACAAGCAAAGGCAGAGCTGGAGGATAACATATGTAGGTATAGGGCAGTTGTGCTTTGCATTCCCTGCTACTGTAATTTCCTAAAAAAGGAAATATTAAGAGAAAATGATTACTGAAAAGAAAAAAAACCCAACCTATATATACTACAGTTTTTGTTGCCCTTAATGCAAAACTGATAGAATAAACTTTTGCTCTGAGTAGGTTGGGTTTGATTTTCATCCTGTAGTGATGTTTCAAAAATACAAGAGTAAGTTGTAACAGTGGGTAGGTTTAGGCTGCTGCATTTCACTGTGCAACTCTCACACTAGGAATTAGTAGTTTACAGAAGCTATATTATGGTTAACATACAGTGCTGCTTGGAGTCAAAGGCAGTCAACTGGGTGCAGGATGCCAAAAAGCCAACTGTTTTACTATTTTTACACTCGATTATCTAGAACACAACACATCTGTGCTCATGCCAGCATTCTTTCTCTTTGCACTGGAAAACATACAAGTTAGAAATCCATGGTTCTCAATAATTATTAAGAATACACAGAGATTTTTAAGGACCAAAAAAAGAACACTTGGTCTCCAGTTTTGACAGTTTTAACTGGCAGACCCTTCTGTATTGCACCTGTGTGCACATATAAGTAAATGAGAAAGACCAAATTTAGAAAGTTGTAAATTATCTTTCTGAAATGGATCTTCTACAGTGTATAATCACTTTTCCCTTATCAAAGAGACTTTTACGCACATTCATAAATCCAGGTGAATATTGTATGTCACCTGAAAAACTGTATTCTTGAGAAAACTGAAGGAAAAGGGAGAAGTGATGACAATTTGGCTGAAGTCCCAGCACAAACAGGCAAAACTCTGTAGAGAACTGACATTAAACCTGTTACATATACACATTACACTATATATTTACACAAAGCTAATGTAGGCAGTCCGGTCTCATTAGACTACTGTATCACTCTTGACTACATGAAGCTGTAACAGACCGCTCCAAACATGGGTATCCTTGCACAAAAGGCTGCCAGAAATGTAGGTTTACAACTGCTGTGAGACTTTGGAAACTAGACTGCCATAGGATTACACATCGAGTATTAGATCTCTCCAGCTCTCAAGGAGGCTGTAAGTGTGGTATCCTCTGGGTCAAGGTCAGGGAGGACAGAGGATTGAGGATATAAGGAAGGGATACAGCCCCAACTTGCACCTTTTGCCAGTCTGCTTGCTGGAATAGCTTGCTAAAATGAGGGTTAGATTAGTCTGTCATTTTCCAAACTGACACAGTAATGGGATTGGAAAAAATAAAGAGCATCTTCTTGGAGAACAAAAGGTTTTCCAAAATATATAGAGGCAAAACCCAAATATTGATTTACAAAAAGTCATTTCATGCCAAAAAGAGAAAAAAAAAAAAAAAGAAAAAGGGAAAGAAAAATATGCACTTCTGGTGTAATGCTGATGTAGAAAAGAAGGAAAGGCTTATATCACTCAGTGTAAATAATGAGAAACACATGGTATGTGTTGGATCAATGAAGTGACACCAGGTAAAAACTTTCTATCACACTTACCTCTAGCAGTCCTTCCTTACAGCTTGAATTCCACTGAATAATGTAGAATTACTCATTCCTCCTCTTGATATCAAAGTTCAGGTTTTTTTCATTATCTTCAAGTTATTCAAACAAAATTTGTGTTTTGAGTAGAAAGGTGCAAAGTCAAGCCATTAGTAATGTTTTCTGCATGATACTTGTCATAGGCTTCTTGGGCAAATCATATCAGAATTAGATTTTGTTTTCAAAAGCAATACATATTCTAACTGTATTAAAAGCTTTCTGGAAATCTATTATCAAAAAAAACCATCATAACAAAACCCCACCTTCAACATGTACCCTACTGTGGGGTAAGGAAAGTCCCATAGATGTTGTGATTACTCAGCAACCATTTTACTAAAAAAAGCATTGTTCTGAAAACTCTGCATGTAGGAACCCAGTGAGTCTCTATGAGTACGCACCTGCCTGAGACTTCAGAGAGCATGAAAAAAAATCACTGTAAGAAGTGTGCACTATCCAATTTAGTGTTTTATAACTGCTGAGGCTATGCAGATAACAAATCTAAACTTTCTTTTTAAAATGAAGATGGCATGGAAATCAGTATCTTCAATTTTGGATTAATTATTGGTTAACAAGGGATTCCATTTTGCTGCCACAGACCACATTTTGTTTTCTACCACTGTGTGGTGTTGCTTTAGGAATCCTAGGAGTTTCCTAGTGCTTTCCATGTGAGAGGGAATGAATTGCCATACTCATGGGAAGGCAGCTTTTGAGCCAGTCATCCAAGCAGCTCTATAGCAGCCAACACACTAAGAGCACACCCAAGGGAAGAGGCAGGTATAAGCCACTTGCTTGAACTTGAAAACTATCCATACTGAGCATCTTGATGAATTTTTGTCATTGAGGTTGTCAAGCACAGGCATTAGTGCCCAGATAGATGTGAACACACCAGAGCGGTCAGCCATCTTAGCAGCCACTTCTAGCAATTCTGTACATCCTGCATAAATTATGCCAGCACTTGTCTGTACTGTGACTAGTCTTCCCACTCATACATGTGTCCATTGCCTGAATGATGCAGCATTTGGCAACCCATCCTGAGGTTTTAGCTCTGTTGATCACATGTAAGCCCTTTTTACATCTTTCTTTTTCTAGCCTTGGAGCATGGAAAGCTCTGAAATACTTATCAGCACCCAGCGTAGACTTATGCCTGAAGCTAATGTCATACCAGCTTCACATCAGGAAAACTCAATGAGTTTAGTCACGTTACTGTTAAACCACTCCAGCAGCGGAACAAGGTCAGGCCTTTATAATGAGAGGTGATTTACATTTTAGGCATGGTTTTTTGCTATTTGGATTGCATGTGTTTTCATAGTTTGCAAATATTTTAACACCTTTTGTGTCTCCATTAGTTCTAGTGTGGATTCTTGAGAAACATAAATGTGGTGTATTATTATGCTCACAAAAGCTGAATATCTCCCGGTAGATGGTAATGCACTCTGCAGAGGGGAAGCAGTGTGTTAACACAGGGAGAAATTGTCATATTACTCATCATCTTTTGACTTAATCATTTGCAGATCAGTGGAGGATGAAGGACTGTTTGGCACATGTCCATCAGTTTTGGTCTTCATTCTGCTGTAAAATGTATCAGCAGTCTCCAAGTCAAGCTAACAGGAGCTTAGGGACTTCAGACAAGTCCACCCTCTATATGATGTCTGGCATGACTGAACCTACAAGTGTGACATTTATTATGGGTTTATTTCAGGCGTATCTATGTCCATGGTGGTGAAACGATGTATGTCATCTTGGAGGAGATGCAACAACTGTGTAATACAGTATAGTATTGTTGTTAAACTTTTTTTAGGACAAAACAACCTCTTGAAGTGAACTGCATATCTGTTGCACGCCAGTGATAAAATACACATTTTATCACATGCATGCAGTGTAAAAATTACAGTTTAGTTTAACCTGATGTATATATTGGAAATAAAGGTAAGCAGCAAATATCTGCCACCCTAAAGGAAGTATTTAGCATGCTCACTTAGCAGAGAAATAATACAAATATTTAATACATGCTCTATGTTCACAGTAAATCAGATTTTCATTAAGAGAAAAATGTTTAAATGGTCAATTTTCTATAAAACACTTGTGTATCTGAATCTGGGAAAAAGTTGTCTAGGAAAATTCCAGGCACAACACTGCTAAATTTCTTGCCAAGTGACAAACCTTTAGCTCAAAAACTCACAGTCATATTCTTGTAAAAAAAATCAGCTAGAAAAGTGTCCCCCAAAACAAAAGTAATAGACGAATTTTTGCCAGTTATTGGAAAATCAGTACAACAGACAATTTTACAGGAAATGCTTCAGTCATTGTGTTACTTTTTATAATGTGTGCCCTTGCAGCCGAAAAGAACAGCACCAGAGCAGTCAGGAAAATGCCTGAGTTTTATGAAGTGTCAGATATTGAAGGAAGAGAAGATGAAGCCCCTGGAGTGCAACACTGTTCAGACTACTGCAGTATGTGAGCCAAGAGGTTGGCTCTGAAGTGGGTGATTCACTGGGATGCCCAGAATGGGACTCAGGACAGGTGGGATCAGTCTGTCCTTCTACCTGGAAGCATTTGTGTTAATTACTGTCTTAAAGTGTTATCTTGGAGTTTGTTGTTTCTGACTTTTTCGTTGTTAGGAAAAAAGGAGTTAAGTGTGAGGGGACATACTTGCACCTTGTCATGGTGAGCTTTGTTGAACTGGAGCTGAGCTGTGTGAAGACCCTGTCACAAGAAGATTTATCTTCTGTTTCTTCATACAAATGAACCCTGCTTTTTTTCAAAGGTTGCCTTTTTAATTCTTGCTGTCTTTGAAGACAGCAGTGTGTCTGAATAAGAAAACCTCTTCTGCTGTGGTTTTCTTCTGTGGATGACTACCTGTGTACTCAGCTGACATACATTGCTCTCTGGCATTTTAACATGTTGTTTTTTGTAATTAAATGTCATTCTCAAAAGTACTATAGAGATTCCATGATATTGCTTCATCAATGATTGAAGTATCAACAGCAGGTTTTGGGTATATACACAGTTAATCCTCAGTACTTTTTGTATTATGTTTTCTTTCAAAGAGCATTAATAAACCCCTTCAAAACTAAATTAATGAATTGTTAAAATGAATTATCTTGCAGTCTATCTTTAATATAAATGCATTTATTCCTGAACACCTGATAAATTAATACAGTAGTAGACACAGAGGTGTCTAGTATAAACATTACATAACAGACTATTACAAAATGTTTAGTAAAAGTTCAAGTCTTTTGCTTCTTACCCATTTGCTATTTCTATTGATAAAAATCTGTTGATTTTAAGACCTGACTTTCATGGCTGAAATCCCTCAAATCTACTCAAGTTACTTGAAAGATTGCAGTAGTTAATAGTCTTACATTGCCAATTCATTACTGTTCATAGTGTACTTTGACCATTTGAAATTCTATGCATGTGATTACGGTTTTTCAGGGCAGTATTTGTAAACAGTCTCTCTTGGAATAAAAGAAAACAAAGTAATTTAGGACTCAGTTCTCATTTAATTTACATCCATGCTTAGCAAATCCAGACTAACAGTGGGATCATTTCAATTTGTAGCATGTGTAGTGAAGATTAAGCCTTTAGGCTTTGTGGTAATGAAAGCAGATGTGTTTGGATTTTTATGCTACATTATCAAAAGTGCTTTGGTCACATTACCAAGCACTAATAAGCAGTTACATTTTTTTACTGTTGTCTGAGAAACTTTTTGCAGTTTAATTTTCTGTTGATAGTTATTGGTAGCACTTTTCAGATGGTATCTGAAGTGACATCTTAATCCAACGGATATAATCACTATTTATTTTACAAAGGGCTATGCTCAATAGTTCCAACTGTTTTTCTTCTGAGGTTATATCTCTCTTTCCTAAAATCCTTCTATTTTCCTACTTCAGGTATTGTTACTTTCATTAACAGTCCAGATATTCTAACAACAGGTCAGGCAAAGAAAGCTCAGCAATTATTCCTGGTTATCTTTTTCTGTCTGCAACAGAATAAAAAAGACAGTGGGAGTTGCAGGAGCAAGAGTAGTGTGTAGTGGTTTTGCTCCTTTTACTGTCTACTGTTTCTTTTTAGTGTTGTAAACTGGGTCTTAATCAACTGTAAATAAATGGTGTGAGAAAAGGGCCAGTATCAAACTGTGGGAGACTTAGAGGTGTTAAGTTCTGAGCGAACATATATTTACCAAAGAAAAGGCCAGACTTCAAGTACAGTTGTGCTGTTGGTGCTGTTACAGACACAGCAAAGACCGGTTAGCATGTGTCTGCACCTCTAATATTGGTGGCCAACCAAGGAGTTTTAAAACTGTCACTAAAAGAGGGCATTAAAAAAAGAAAATCAAAATAGCAAAGAAAGAAAATCCTGTAGTTGTTTTAGAATTGTTAATATGAAATAGATGTAAAAAAACACTTGGCAAAATAGAATATATTTTAGCAAATCAGTTAGCATTTACACAACTTGTCCAGAGACAAGTTCCTGTTTTTTACATCCAATAGCAGGACTATGATGTCAGTTTGCAGTTGTGTAGGATACAATTTAGAATGAAGACCTATTGCAGAAAAATGAAGAACGTTTGACTTACTATGGGACTTAATACTGTACTTAAAAATTGAACTATTCCAACTTCTGTACAGTAAATATTGCTTCAGCAAGGCTTGCACATACCTTCTTTAACTAGTAAGAGACTGGGGAAGGTTTGGTAAGATTTGGCCAGTGTTTAATTTGGAAAATTAATTTTATATTAAAATGTAGTAAAAACATTAACAAACTCACCTAATTTAACTGACTTTGCCTGCTTGTTTTTCTGCTCTGCTCAACGGGAGTTAGGGTTAGTTTCTAGAGATGACGTTTTTCTCGAAGTTTAAATATATCATAAAATTATTTAACACGTTAATGGGGAGCTTGCACCACCAGAGTTCTGTTCTTCTCTTCCTTCCCACTGTAACACTCACATCTAATAGGCAATTCCAGAATGTAACTGCTTCATCAGAAAGACTACCTTTATATTCATATTTTTGCTATTAGAATGTCTCATGCTTTTCTTCATTATCATTTCTTCTTATACACATTTGGGGCTATTTTTATATTCATAATAAAAATCTCTATTTATTATAAGTTTCATTTCATTCTGTGAAATTTGTATATCCAAATGAGGTTTTAAGATACCTCATTTTCTGTTTCACCATGGGTGTTGAAATTAATAACTTTTGTGTATATTGATAATTTTCTTCTCTATTGAGTTTTCTTGAGACCTGCTGTGTTAATAGGTAATTACATTTTGAAATACCTCTTTCTTCCTTCCTTCAAAAATTTTCTACTCTTTCTCACAGAAAAAAGGCAATAAGTGGAAGAATAAAAATGTATTCACTGGATTGTTAAATCTTCAAAAAGCTCTGAACCAAGGAATTTGTTAAATGCTACTCACTGTTCACTTCTTTCTCTTATCCAAACTATTTTGAGTTCTTTACAAGAGTGAATGAAAGTAATCTGCTTGTTCTCATCAAGGTAATCCTGAATACCATTTAATTATTGCTCTTAGTTGTGGAATACTGCAGACAGAATTCCATTTATTATGTACTGATTAACTTACCTGGACTCTTGTGCATTAAGTTTTATTAGCTAGGTTTTCGTTTACAGGCTTTAATTCCTTATTTAATTAGATTTCATTGTCAGCATTTCTTTTCTGTTCTTTTGCTAAAGTTTCTAAAGTTTCTCTTTTTTCAGTATTGTTAAATTGATGCTGATTAATTTAATCAAGTTGGTGCAGCAAGTGAACATGAACTTTTCTAATATGAACAACCTAATGTCTGTAAATTCTGGACATAAGAGAGGTGATTTCTAAATAAGTGCTGGTTTAATAAAACTTTTCAAATTAATTTGAAAAACACTATAACCAGAGACAAATGGCTGACCATTCTGAGAAAAAAAAAACAAGTGGGCTGCTAAAATCAAACTCTTGCATAGATTTTCAACTACATACTTATATATGAAACAAAAGTTTGAGTCTCAGGTAACCAAGCAGCTTCTATTAATGCATCCCTGGAATTAAATAGGTAAAAAATGTTTGTTATATTGAGTGGGATTTCAAAATACCTAACATCATTTGGTTGAAGAAGACATCTAAAGAATAGAGGCCAAGCACCAACATTATACCAAAGGCAAAGTCTTAAAAAAAAAAAAAAGAGAAGGGATTCTGCAGGCAGCCTTGTTTTCTATTAAACTGTATTTAGTAAACTGCCTTTGTACTAAGGCATGTAATATATTATAACCCATGGACTTCCAATCTAATTAAAAAGTAAGGGTAAAATTCATTTAACCTTAAAGTCCAGGTTTTCTGAATATATGTAAATAGAAAGGTGGTATTGGCTTACCTGACTAAGGGCCAGGAGACAGGGACATATAATGATACAGAAGATAGGGACCTGTTTCCTGTTTCCCATTTCCACCCACACAGCCGTTGCTATAACCTGAAGAATAAAATATTCTCAGTTCTTCTAACTCCATGATCCCAGGAGAGGTATGGTTGAATGGGTGTCCTATTCCTTTCCACCCTCAGCCTATTGCTACTGAAATCTTTCATTCTGGGGTACTAAAGCCTCTCATCTCCACTATGTGCAGGTGCCACTTTTCACAGTTCCCTGCCTCAAACACAAAAACATATGCTGCATAAGGAAGATGCTTCGTAAAGTCCTGACGGTTGTTTGAACTCAGGCTACCATACTTTCTATTGCCATTAATTTAGAAAATTATTTTTACCTTTTTTAAACAGTCATTCTTTACTTAACATGGAAGATTAAAGTTATATGAGAAAACTAATATCTGACACCAAACAGGATAAAAAATAATTGATAAATTAAGGATTGCAAGTTATAGCTGTTTGTGATATTTACTATTCTTCCAGTCTGAAGGGCTCCTACCATGCCTTGCTCTACTGCTTGCAGTAATACTTCTGAATATTGTTGGCTCCTGCAATTCACTAACAATGGCAGGAAAGAAGGGGGACTGTCCCATCATTGACAAAGGTTCCTATACAACTTGTTCATCAGAGCAACATACCTCTTATATTTGTGCATTATATTTATGGTTTTAATTTTGTTTAAAACTGCCAGTTTTTCATTATTATGAGATCCTCACCTTTCTAAGGAGTCACGGCAGAAGAGATCACGAAGGAGGCAATGAAAAGACACCACTTTCAAGGTAAGGTTCAGTCTGAATTCTGAATTCATGGGCAGCAGATTAAAGCATGCTCTAGAAAAAAAAAAAGCTTGACTGTGGAATTTTCATCAACTTCATTTTGCTCAATCCTTTCAAGGACATTATTGTATTTCTGGGGTGTCAGAACACCCTTTTCTAGAAATTCACAGTGGAGATGAACCAGGTGGCAGCTATTGAAAATACTTTCTATCCTTTCTGTAGAAGTGTCAGTTTTACTATATATACCTTGAGATTTAATCTGAATGTTTTTCTTTGCTCATTCATAGTTGCTTACTGTGGTTGTCTTTATTATATCTGTATGAGAAATACCCAGAATGCTATTCAAGACTATACAAACACAGCACAACTGTAAAGCTACCTCTGTGAGTTGATATGTAGCTTAAACACTGCCTATATTTAGGAGCGATATCTGGAAATCATGCTCTTAGACAGATCTTTACACAAATAATATATCAGTGAAGTGATATTGATGTAGTCGTGGTGTGATGATTTTAACTGCAATTTAAGCGCAGGTGTTAATAGAAATAAGAATTAACTTTGTTCTTTATCTGCTAAGAGTAAAACAGTATCGGTATTTTATTTGAGCAATGTCTGGGAGTTCCTTAATCTTCTCATAAAGCAATTTCATGTTCACAGACTGTTAATGATTTACTTGCCTTGCTGGACTGTCTTCTGCATCTGTTTTTTGTTACACCACTAAGAGCTATAAGGTTTTGCACTGATTTCAACTCACAGGGTGGTACATTTCCAGACTCAAACTCAGTATAAGATTTGTCTGTGTGTTTTTATTATATATATGTTAAATGACTTGGTAATTACATTATTCAAACCTTTTAAAATTAGAAATTCATAAAAAAATGGATAACACCATTTAGTTACTCCATTTTGCTAAGCATAGTAGTGGATTCAGCATAGAAGTAGTGTAACAGTGTGGTGAATCAGAAACCTTACAGGAGATCTGTAGCAGAGCAAAGTAAATATGAAACTGAGATAATGAGATACACAGAAGTCAATAGAAACTAGAACTCCCACAACACAGGCTTTTTGAAGACATTGTCAGAGATTTAAAATAATCTGTGCTTAAATGCTGAAGTTAAATATCTACTACTGCTTAACTTGCCGCCATGCAATCTTGGGCTCTAGTCTGTGAACATCACAAAAACTGAGTGACTTTGGTGACTTTGAATGGATGATTTCATAGGGAAATAACTGTCTGTTGCAGTATTTCTTCTCTGAGGATATGGGACTTCTCCAGGAATATGCAAAGTAAGATATAAGGAATCTTTTATGCTTTCTCTCTTACATAGTGGCTAGGTGTGAGCATAATGTAAAGGCAAGAAGTACTTCATTTCAGTGATCTGTATTGCACTGAGATGAGGAATAGTTACAGTATGAGTAGACGTATTTGAACTAGTTAGATGGTAAGAACATCTTGGGATGCATCCACTGAGGATGCATTACAGCAGACTTCAGCGAAGGCTGGGTGACCCAATGTACTGTAACCCTTTTACCAACATGACTGCAGAACTAGGTAGAAATAATTTGCTTACATTTCCAGCATCTATTTCCAGTACAGTACAGTAATATTTAAAGATGCAGAATAAGGAGTTAAGGAGTCACAGTTAACAAGGAATAAGCACACAGGAATAAGTATGCCATGCCTTTGGACGAATTAGAATTGCACTTCTAGTTTAGGGGTAGAACTTAGCCTGAGGCAAAATTCCTTCTGGGGAGTTCTCCCTACAGCACTGCACTGGCCCAATAAGGATTTTTTTGGCAAAAGAAAGAATGTCAATCAAAATGCTGTTTTACCAAAGCAAAAGAAAGAAGAAAATCCTGTCTGGAGTCCTGGCTGCTGGCTTGCTGGAGCACTCTGACTTCCGTCTGTATCTCCAAAGCCCCTGTAAAAGCTGAGGCGATGTATGAGGCAGTTTAAAAATCTGAAAACCCTGGTCCTTGGGACTTCAGACCAAGACATCAGTCAGGAGGCTCAGTATTTCTGTTTAACTAATGTGTTGTGTAGACAATCTGGAGGATTCCCACTCCTTCCTCTCTTTTTCCACCACCTATCATCACCATCTACCATTTGTATTCCACTGTTTATTCTGACTGAAGACAGAATGGAGTAATTCACCCTATATTTCTGAATGATACAATCCACAAACCCTCACATTTCTTCTAAATATATTTTTGTCTTTTGAGGATAAGAAAATGAAAAATGCCACCAGCTTTTCTTAATTTTTTTTTCAAATCAGCAAAATAAAATTTGAAAACAACAGAATACTATAAATTTCTTTCCATCACTGGAGGATGAATTAATAGAGTCTATTAACCTCAGGAAGGTTAGTAATAAGCAAATTATGACAGATGCAAGGAACAAAAGGGAATATAGCTTTATTGTATAGAAAAGCTGAGTGAAAAGTCACAGGGCAATGTAATCATGCCTTTTCATGCAAAGTAAATAGAAGAAACAATAAAGCTTAGTTGTGACAACAGATAGCTGAAACAATGAAAGCCAGCACACTCCAAACATGTGGAGAAGTGTGAGCGGAAACTGAGTAATGTGGCCTAAACGCTGATACAAAAATGCAATAGCTAAGGCACTGTTTAAGGGAGCTTTGGGGCAAAGATATTACCATCTCAGTCAGATTAGTCTTGTTAGTGTGTCTTTCAAAGGCAGAGCTAAGAAAGACGTTCAGGATAAAGTGCTGACCAAAAGAAACAAGGGAGTGTGAGAATGATTACTTAAATTCTAAGGGGAACAGCACATCCATGCAGCTTTTGTAGATGTGCTCACAGAATGGCTTTGTAGCAGTCCTGCTTCTGTCTTCAGGTTTTTCACGTACTAGAAAATATGAGTGAAATAAAAAATAATTGCTGAATCATGAGGATCAGTTAGCCATTCAGACTGAAAGGAGGCAACACTTTTCCAAAGAAAAGAAATACAAAGTGAGTTTAATCGAGATTCTTGGCAGTCAGCACAAGGAAGTTTAAGAAAGAGCAACTGTGAAACAATATGAGAAGTTGTCAGTAATGACACAGAGAGCTCTGACATGATCTCAGAGTCTGTAAAGTGTTTTGTGTATTTGTTGTCTTCAACTCTTACCAGTGTTGCTATCAGCAGCAAATATTTTGGGATGTTATGTTTTGGCCTTGTGTTTTCTGTATACATAAAATCATGAATGTTAGGCAAAATTCAGGAAAGGAAATAAGTTTATTTTATTCCTACCACACAAGATGTATTCTAGAAATACAGTTAAATACAAATATGACTGATTTTGCCTGGCAGGTTACAACAAAATTATTACATATAAATGCTCTTTAAACTTGCTAAATCAGACTAGTAGTTGATTGCACTTGCATAATGTAGATGATAAACACTACCAAGGTCGAATGGAAAGTATTTTTCATCTACCATATCAAAGAGCAAGATGGATGACAAATGATCCAAAGTATGTAACGCAAATTTTTATCAATAACTTCAACAGAACTGAGAGCCAGAAACGCTTTTCACATGGAACTAGTACTCTCTCCTTACAGTGCAGAATTATCTCATGAACTTAATCTTTTTTTATAATTATAATAAATAATCCAATATAATGGGACTTCCACACTTTCTGTAAGCAAAAAAATCTCAGTATCATGAGAGTGGCTTGGGGATTTTCTCATGATTTATTTTTCTTCTTGCATGAGCAGAAGCAGCACATAGGATGTGAAGTTAGCAAGGAAACTGAAACACTGATGAAAAAATAATGTAGCTGTGCTATCCAAAGAACAGGTCACAGTTAGCTAAGACAGAAAGAAAAGGAATATTGACTATGTACTGTTTTCATCTAAGGCCAAAAAAGAAATGTCGGCAAAAACCAGCAGAGTTCACAGGACATTCATTGGCATTAAAAGCGTGGCAGGCCAAATTAATTAAAAAACAAAACAAAACACCAAAAAGGGAAAAAAAAAGATCAATTGCACCTCCTTGTGGTGTACCAAAAAAGTGATCAATCTTTGACACCGGGGGGGTGTGTGTGTGTGTGTTTGTGTCCCTAAATTGAGACAATGAAGGTAATTCTATTGGAATATACTCTAGATATTACACAAGTTAAAAAGTCCCAAATGCATCTCTTCAGAGATGTATTTCGTGTTCTGTGTCTGTGTACAGGATTCTGAAGCAGATTACTGAAAAAATTACATTAAATAGGAGCCTATAATTTATTGGCTATTTGCACAGGTATTGGGCTACAGGACGTATGTTTTCTGAGCAGTAGGAATACATCAAAATCAACAATCAAATATTGTCACTATTACATAAAATTATGACCCAAAGGCTGTCCACACCTTTACTGTGCTTACTATTGACCCGTTTCCAAGAGCGCCATGTCAGGTTATTTTTTTTTTTTCTTTTTGCTTTCTTTTTCTTGCTCTCAAGTATCTTCTTGTAGCAGACCTTCTGCTAGAAGGTGTTTCCACTATGCTGACAGCCACAGGGGACTGCAGAGCAGTTAAGGTTACATTTGGTCTTCATGCACGTCCACAGGATCTTAGAGTACTGATTGTACCTTGCTCTCCCTTAAAGACTGCATTCCCTACAGTCAAGCTTTTGCTACTGTTTCACCTTCCAAGCTGTGGACAAAACAAAAGTGCAACAAGATGTCTCCAGACATCTTGTTTCCTTCCAATGGGGTGCAGAACCTGAGCAATATTCAGCAAACCAAGTATGTGTTTCCCTGGGGTTGCAAGGGGGAATCTTTTAGTTGGAAGTCACTTTGTGAAACTAAATATCAAAGATCTGTAAATTTATCAGGGGACAAAAACCCCCAAACAACTAAAACTCAATCAACTAACCCCCAAAGCCCCCCCCCAACCATAAGCAAACAAACAAACAACAAAAAAAGAAACCTCAGCTGCTCTAAAGAGAGATTAAAATTTTATATCTATATCTCTCTATATAGCTATAGATATATGAAGTTTTAGGAGCTTTGAAGCTCAACTTTTATGTATCCTGGGGTAGGAAGCAGCTAAGAAGACCACAGCAATTTTGGCTGTGTGTTCCTAGTCTCCATTTGCTTATTCCACTCAAGACTGTACCAATTGCTTTGGTCTCACACTCTTCTTTAAGAAGATTTTCTCCATTTGAGATCATTGTGTACACAAATATAGAGAGATTTTTAAATCTCTATTATATTCTTGGTTTGAGGAATCTCCTTATTGTCTGTTTTTTTTCAGCAGTACAGATATAAGCCAGGTGAAATCTATAACTCTAACGTGACTGATTAATATTTTCTGAAATTAATTTCTGCATTTATAGAAACTTTATTGCGTGACAGCGAGTTCCAGGGGCTGAGAAACAAATAAGCAATTCAGAAAGCGGTCCATGAAGATTATTGTTCTTTCATTACTGTTAAAAGTTGTTACTTGGGAAAGTAAGTAAAAAATGCTGAAATATATTCTGTATTTCAGAGTATTCTTTCTGGTTTTCTGAACTATCACCTTATTTATAAAATACTGTAAAATATATTCAGAAGAATTTTTTCCAGTTGAAGTTAACAATATAGCTCCATTTTCAGAAAATGCTTGCATAGCCTCTATACTCTCTTTAGTCCGGAATGCTTGCTCAGAGAGGGATCTTTTCTGTCATTTCTCATTCCCTGTCCAGAAAATCTGAAGGAATTTTAGTTTCCACAAAGAGTATCCATTGAGAGCATGGCACAGCACTGCTTGCTTAACATAGAATGTGGACAAGGGCTCGAGCTTCCTTGAATTATCAACCAGCCTATGCTTTCCTTAGTAGAAACCTTCAAATAACATTTGATGCTCTTAGCCACATATTTGTCATCAAATCACAGCCAGAGGATGTCAGGTTTTGCCATTGGGGACAATGAGATACAGAGAATGACTTGTTCTATGGAGGAAAAAACATTAAGTCCTTGCAGGCAGAGAGGTTCATACTCTTTTGTACCCCCTGGTTGTTATTATCCCAAAAGCTTGCCTTAGCACTGGTCACAGACTGTGACTAATTATTTACATACATTGATGCAACTTTGTTCATCCTTCCTGCAGCTGCCCAGAACTTCCATGCAACTATTGTAAGGCTTCTCAGGAGCAGTGATGAAGGCAAAGCCCCTCATATCTTGCCTAAGCATGAGATTCAACTTGTGATGACCTGACGTTGTTCCCAGAAGGGTCATGGTAGGGTTTAATACTCCAGTAGGCCTGGAAATGTAGCTTTCACCCTAGCAATCATGAGGGGAGCTTTCAGTAGAAATACTGTGATGTTTAGGAATGCCTAGATTGAGAGTGGAATCTATTTTGCCAAACTACTGCCTTGCTTCATAATGATAGAGGCAGCAATGCAGTCTCTGTAACATTTATTTCCATCTTTACGCAGGTGCAGCCCCTTGTGTGATGTGGGTTGTGTGAGGAAAACCTCGGTTTGTTAGCTCCTCTGTTTATAGTAGGAAAATGTTTATACATTAAAGAATCAAACATTTAAATATGTGAAAAACTCTGCTGTGGGATAATTAGAAAAATAGACACATAGTGAACAAGAGACACAATGGGACTGTTGAATCTGTGAGTCAGAGGCCTCTGCAAGCAGCAGGCTTCAAGAATGCTGCGAAGGTCAACTGTTGCTACAAATTTGATGAAGCAAGCACAAAAAGTAAAACAAAGTCAGGTCTACGTGACGGAAAACAGGACACCAGGCAAGACACAGACAGGAGGAATCATTCGCATGATCAGAAGACCTTATACAATCAAACTATTGCTTTAGGCGTGTGAACAGCACATGTTAACCAATCAGTAGATGGCTTGCGCATGGTTATGGTATATAACCGAATGTTACGCAGCAAATAAACGGAGAAATCCTTGATCCACAGTATCTGTGTTGGTCCGTTTTCTCACCAGGGCAAGTCCCTGGTGATGCGTCATTTCTCCTAGATTGTCACGATGAGGAAAACATGACACTCTGCATTCAGAGTTCATCACACAAAATTTTTGGCAGAATGTGGACGTCATTTCACTTTTTGTCTATATAATCTTAAATCCACTGGTAGCAAGCCAATGAGATTAAAAAAAAAAAAAAAGAATAACTTTGTCTTTTTAATGAAAATCTTCAAAATAAAAAAAAATTCTATAGAGTCACATTTTTCATATTTTTTAGAGAATATCTAGTTTTAAAAATAATTCATTTTAGTATTTCTATTCTACAAAAGGAGATGTGTTTCAGTACAACAAATACAGATTAAAATCCCAGAAATTAACTAAGTAAGAGTAAATTAAAATAAAAATAACTAAACTGAATAAAAATGGTTGGAACTGGGATTAGATTCCATGTGCAAGAACCCTACAGTAAAAAGTCTTCATGGAAGAGAAGCCAATGATTTAACCTTTTAGATTAAAGAAACCTTCTGCCATTGGGAAGGCAACTGGTGCACTTCAGAAAGCAAGGGAAGCAAGGATACCTGGGAGATACACTTAGAAACATGTATCTGGGGTTACAAACCCTATAAAGTTATCTGGGTTATGTCTTTATAACCAGGATTCTCATTTATATTAGGCCCTGAATTAAAGCAATGTCTGTTTCTTTGCAACTAGTAATTATTCCACAGTTATGCACCATACTAACTAGGGGTTGGGGGTTGCTCAGTCTGCATTGCACAGGGCTATTGCGAGACCTCATCAATGCACTTTCTCAAGAGTCTCTTCTCATATTCTTACTCAGTGCTGTCAATTCCACTGATTTTATTGTGACCATAGTTTGCAATGGACTTTCCTGACTGAATAATCTTTTCTGACAGTCTGGTATCTATAAGATCATGTTGTCATCAGAGAATATTATGATATTTTAATGCTGTCAACAAAGCAGAGAAAGCTTACAAAGTTGAACTTTCAAAAGTTTATGAAAATAGAAGACTTAGAAAGCTTGCAGTAAAAATAGTTTGCAGTATTTTTTTTGCTGTTTAAATCCCTCAGATTTTGGGTGAGGTCTGTCTCAGGGTTTTCAATAGTTGCCCCTGACAATACTCGATTTAGTTGTGTCCGGTGGAATTTCAATTGAAATCAGAGAATTGCAGAATAACTTCACTTTGAAAGCACCTCTGGAGGCTGAGCCCAACCCTTTACACACAGGAGGGCCCATTGAGTTAGGCGGACCCTGTCTGGCTGAGTTCAGAATATCTCCCAGGATGGAGACTGCACAGCATCTGCGGGAGCCTGGTGACTGACCACCTCACTGTGAAATTTTATCCTGAAACCTAGCCGGAATTTCCTGTGTTCCTGTTGCCTCTCATCCTCTTGCTGTATACCTCTGAGAAGGGTCTGGCTCCATTTTCTCTATGACATCCCACCAGATAGCTGAAGGCAGCAGGAAGATCTCTCCTTAGCCTTCTCTTAGTCTCTCCTCATGGGTCAGGTGCTCCTATCTTTAGCTACCTTGGTGGCCCTGCTCTGGGGTGAGTTATAACCTGCTTCAAGAAAGGCACAGATAAATTGGTAGACAAGAAGCCAGAAGTCCCAACCAGCCTTGCCTAGTGCTGCAATAGGCAGCTGCTACAGGCATGAAAGTCTGTGTCAACTGACCTCACCACCCAAGAATTTCATTGCTTGGTTGCAGTTTAATTATTTATTAGTGTTTATGATGAGCCACAACTTGGCTGGATGATGTTGCTGGCATTTTGCCAACCTTTCTGTTCTCTAAATGACACCTGGTGCAATACGAAGTGGGAAAAAGATGGTACTGGTACAAGTACTTTATTTGAAAATGTCTCTCATCCCAAAAATGGATTTATTCCATGTGCAAACCTTATTAGTGGTAAGCCAGAGTATAAATGGTGTATGCAAATTAACTTTAGAATCTTATAGCAAATGACCTTCATTTGCTTTGGAAGGAGATTCTCTATGTTTGCCCTAAATTGAATGTGTATGAGGACATGAGGACATTACTTATCCAGTGCTAACTCATAAGATCGAACACTGTCCCAGTCACACTGTCCCAGACATCTTTTGGGTGCACTCATTCGGTAGACTTTACTTGCTTTTTGACCATTGTTTGGACATAAAAGAAAAAAGTTGGAAGATTTCAACTGCTATTGTCAGATTTTTCTGCAGTCTGATCAAAGTTTACTCCTACTGATTGAACAGGGATTTTTCCTGGAAGACCATTCTTTATTTATGAACACCTGCACAAATGAAAACTGGTGAAGGACTCAAACTAGAAGAGCCCAGATTCCTCCTGTGGAGACATATATTTGCTATACAGACAGAGTGGCTCCACTGAGGGGACTCTCTTGATTGCCAGTAGTAATCTAAATGGCTCTAAATATAAGTGCTGATGGTCTTACTTTGGGCCTAAGGGAATTATGAAATTTGCAATGTCTTCCCTCAAACTGAACAGCCCGAACAGCACCTTTTGCCTCTGGTTTAAGGAACGTCATCCTTGGCAGATTTTTCCCTCAGGGGATGGATCAAGGTAGACTGATATGTCATTCCTTTTTTTAAAAAAAAAAGAAAAGCTTTTGGTGTTTAGTGGAATACATGTGCATAGACTTTGGGTGAGTGTGTTTAGTTTCAAACTCAAGTGGTTAAAATGTGAAGGTACACACTACCCCTTCTTTCCCAATGAAGTACAAAAAAAACGACATGAGAGGGAGCCATAGCCTTTCTGAATGTGGGTGTTACTGCAGCTGGACGCATACAGGGTCATCCCAGCAGGAACTGGCCGTAGTTTAATCGGGCATCAAGCCCACGTTGCTCATGTTTAAATCTTTCTTATGGTTTGAAAGGTAGGGGTATTTTTGGTTTAGACTCTCATTTCTTCCATAAAGGTAAACAACAAGCACACATTTCACTTGTGCCCAATTTTAAAATCACCCAAAGTTTGGTGTCAAGATGTTAAAACATCTGTTCAGGCAGAACTGCATTCAGACTGAGGGACTGTTTAGATACTATAGTTCACGCCATTTTCCTGCTTCCAGTGTCTCTTGGCACGCTGACTTCAGCTCACATATGCTCTGCATAGCTCTGTTGCTACAAAAAATCCGAGTCTTTGTAGCTCTTGTGCCATACCCTGGTTTTGCCTATGCCCTATGCTTGCAAGTTGACTTATTGGGCATTTAGACTAGGAATTCTTGGAAATCAATACTATGTTAAATATAGAGTGGAAAAAGGAAACATATTAGTCTATATTTTCATTCTTGCTGTGAGGGAAGGAAAGTTTAATATGGTTTGCTTGTCTAGAATAATTTTTGTAAAGCAGTATGTTGATTAGACATGCATCCAGTGGACGTGAAGGCTGAACATGGTTCTCACAACTGAGGTGACACTTAAGTTGACTACGTTTAGTAAAGGGAGACAAAATTCCCCATCTGTGGTATTGTGTCCTAAAATTTTAGTAGCTTAGTTGCTGTTTTCCCTCAGTAAGGTGGCAATGACATCTTCTAAAGAAAACCAGCAAGGTTTTACACCTTTATGTTGTAATGTTTCTGGCATATCCAGCAACATTTCTGTTTTCAGGCCATATATATAACTTGCTGTTATTCTGACCTTTAGCTAGGCAGAAATGACTGCACTGATCATGCTGCACTTCCCAGGGGGCTGAAGGTTCTCATCTAGGTGTCACAAATATGATAAGAGATCAGACACAAAGGAAAAGGGATAGTGTCGTGGTTTAACCCCAGCCAGCAACTAAGGAACATGCAGCCACAAGCAGGACAGATAGAAAAAAGGCTAACTCTGATGCAAGCAAAACCTACTTACTGCTTCTCAGAAAAGAAAGTATATAGAAGAAGTGCAGCACACAGGACAGATGATAAACATGCAGCCAATGTGAATCCTGTGAGGAGAAGCATTTTCTGTTTTGGTAGCAGTTTAAACCGTTCTTTGGAACTCTTTGCAAAACATACTGTTATTTTGCAAATAGATGTCTGAATTACAGTCTGCATGCTCTGTAATTTACTGCTGTCTTCTATTGTTCCTGTGGCATCACAAGCTCCTCCCTTTTTCTCCTCCCCTAAAATTTAGGAGCAGAAGAGTGTTTGAAAGTTTTTCAGTCTAGCCTCAAACAGCTACAGAAGCTTCAAAGGAACCGGCTGTAAATACCAAGGTACAACATATTTCCATCAATGTAAAAAGTCAATATGCCTTCTCACTCAAATCCTGAAAAGGAATTATTCCTAGCAGAGTCTACCTCCAGCAAAGAAGCTGAACAGAATCAGGAGTGACACATTTACTCTTTAAAAATTAATAATCATAGTTTGCAAAGAGAACACAGACGGTACTTAAAATACTGAATTTCTTCAGAGATTAAACTGGGTAAGACCAAACTGTTCATGTAAAGAATTGTGTATATATGCATAATCTATTCATATTTCTACAATTATTTGACTTTAATAACTTGTTTCTCTCTGGATAAACTATTGCTCATAGTTCTTCAATGCTATATAATTATATAATTTTACTTGTTGCATGATAGTATACTAATTAAGAAATATTTATACAAAAATTCATTCAGTTAGAAAAAATGTTTGAGGAACTTGTGTTTGTTTTATGTCTGTAAAAATTAATTCTGTACTGTCATGTTATTTTAAAAGTTTCATGATTTTCTTACTGAACTGTCATATAATAATAGCAAAAAACTATACATCTAGCATATGCTGCATACATTTTTGATAAGCAAGATAATATTATGGTAATGAATAGCAATTTCAGCAGCACTGAGAGGAATAATAATTTAACTTTAAAAAAAAGGAGAAAAATTGAAGAATATTTAGTATATATTTGGGGTGCAATTGTCTGTAGGAACAGACCTGCTTCTGATGTGCATTTGAGAGTTATACAGTGGAAAATTATTCAAGCAGACTGTTCATTATTTAATGAATATTGTGTCTCATCAGAAACATCTTTAGATGCAAGGGCAGCTGAAGATTCTTACAAATGTGTTACTGACTGAGGATCTTTTTTTCTTTTTGTGGTGCATGTATAATCCTGCAGTTTTTCACCTGATAAAAATGAAAGAAGCAGGTAATATCTGCAAGTCCAGCTATTACTTTAAATCTGCAATGCATCTGTAATTAATGGTAGCTTCTGCTACATTTCCTCTTCCAAAACCATAAAGTTTATATTCACATGCAAACCTGTCCTTCCTTCCTTTATAACAGCTTTTTTTTTCCTCCCTGTAGTCTAAAGTAACAACAACAACAACAAAATTCCTAAAAGGATCTAGATTATTATTTAAGAATAAATGAAGGAGGAAGATTACATTTTTAGATTCATAGCAATACAGAAAGTAAAGGAGACTTCATGCAGTGCATAAGACACTCTCTTAAAGTAGGTTGAATTATCAAGTATAAGAAGAATTATAACCCGTACTGGTAATAGCTAGGTTTTTCTTTTACTTCTCATAGAAGCATGTGTGCTTCTTAGCTGGTCTGTGTGTGCCATGACACACATTGTGTGGAGCACTTCATTTCAGAATCTATCATATACAGAAATATTCACAGTATTGCTGTGCAGTTATGAGATGATAGGGCTGCTTGTATTTGCAGGTGTGTTTGTTGCTATGAAGTGGAAGAAGACAGGTAAGAAAAGGATGAATAGACCTCGGGGTCCAACCCCTTGGCTGATTACTGGAAACTTGCTCCCAACTTGGAGAAGATCCTCATATAATACTAACAAAATCAAGAGAGAAATATGGACACATGTTTCAAACAAAGCTGGGATCCATGACAGTGGTAGTTCTGTGTGGCACTGACACATTTAAGCAGGCTTTAGAAATACAAGGAGAAAGCTCTGTTGGCAGATCAGGTCTTTATAGTTTTTCTCCAACTGAAAATGAGGGATGTATGACTTTCAATAAGAAATATAGAGAAGGATGGAATGTTCACAAGGAGATTGCAAAAAATCCCCTGAGAAAGCTGTCATTGATAGCAGATAAAAACCTTACATGCTCTTGTCTGCTACAAGAACAGATACACTTCGAAGTTTCAGAGATTGTGAGAGCATTTAGGGACCTCTCAGACACAGTGGGTAGCTTTGATCTTGCTAGCTTCCTCACCAGGTGTTTAGCAAGTGTTATCTGTAACCTGTGCTTTGGAAAAAGCTACAGCCAAAATGACAGGGAGTTACTCACAGTTCTTCAAGTCAAGCATAAAGTCATGCAGATTTCATCTGCAGTGGTGCTGCAGATCTTTTCATCATCTTCCTGACAATAAACTGAGATGTGTCTTCACTTGTGTTCAAAACAAGGAAAGGTTTCATGAACAAAAATATTCAGGAATGCTGTAACTCCTGTGACCAGGCGAGAAGGCTTGTTCTTAATTCTTCAAGAACCAGTTGATTTCAAATAAAAAAATTTACTATTTGTCACAGTTTTTTTGGCCTTCAGCTGTATCAAAGAGTTGTAGGATTAGGGTACCGAAAAATTTATCGTCTCCTATTTAGAGTGCGCTGTTTGTATCTCCTTCCTAGGTTAAATTCTGAAGAATAAAGAAATAATTCGCGTATTGTTTTGTAGAACTGCTTTTGAGATATTGCTGATACTCTGATTGTACTTCATGAAGGCCAAAAAAAATCAAAGTGGTGAAGCTACGCTGACAAATTAGCAGGTTGTTTCCACTGTCAATGACATATTTGGGGCAGGTGTGCTTATATTTCAGAAAGGTATGGTTTTCTTTACTGTTTTTGTCAGTTATTTGGGTCTTCAGTTTCTTCTCCTGTTCTGCTTTCACTATTAGAAAGCATGAGAAAGCACAGTGGGAGCACTTTAATGTTTTAGCATGTTCTAGTGTCCTTAAATAGTGAATAAATATAAAACAGAAAAAAGGACAAGAAGTTGTGATAATATATCCTAGTCAGAACTATTTTTTTACAGCTAGCACTGATGACAATTAATTCTTTTAAATACTTCTTCACCTTTAAAAATAAGTCAAAACTAATTTTAAGCATCTAGGTAGAAAAGGCAGACAAAGCAACAAATGGGTTCAGGGAATACCATTCTTGTGACTATGGAGAGATCGCAAAACAGAAAAAGGTTTCAGGTCAAGAAAAGCTGTCCTTCTAAGGACATTGGTATTTTTATTGTCAACATTTAAAAGTCTGCTTAATCAGCAGCTTTCTTTTCCAAAACTCAAATATATTCTAATTTTATCTTTTTGTTAAGTCTGTGTATTTACTGAAGTATCTCCAAAACTGCAAGTAGTTAGCTTTTCAACTTATGGAATTCATCTTTTCTCTTGCTAAGAAAGCAATATTCACCTTAAGCAAATTCAGAGGAATATACAATATTAAATATGAAATTTTCCCTTCTTTGTCTACTAGTTTGTGCAACATTCGGTATAATAGCCACACTGGCAATAATTAACATGTTTTATCTGCAAGTTGGAAGAAGCATGCAGTTCTAAATATTTGGGTTTGATTATACAGCTCAGAAAAGATGTTTAGATTTGGGCTAAACAGAGCTTTCACCTATTAACCCTGCTGACACAAAACAAGGTGACAGTAACATAGATTCTGTTCCTGGATTCTGTAGACATAAAGTAGTGCTTACTAATTTCAAAAAGCTCAACTTTTCATTATTACTGTGCAAAGAGGGAAAACAAAAGGCACACTGGGAAATTGGGGATATCTGGAACCACAGAGCTGGATGGTCCTAAGCTAAAAAAAAAGAATATGTTTCATAAAAAATGGATCTGGATTCTTTTTTTTTTTTTTTTTAACTACTCCACATTAGTTTAGCTCATTTCAAGTCTCAACAGGTACAAATTTTATGAGAGTATGCATTAGGATCCAAATCCAATTCTTTCTTGAAGTTCAAAGTCTATAGTGGCAGTATTCGATCTAGACCCATTTATATTACACACAGAACATAGGCAAAAAAGCCCTGGATAGTATGCCTGAATGCACTAACCTAATTACAGTCCTACTCATGACATATGCTTGCAGCTGCCACTCACAGCAATGAGAATTTCAGCTGAATTTTAGAACAGAACACATGCAATCTGAAAATTACATATAACTGGAAAGCTTTTAAAAGGCTGACAGAAGGGTTGATTGGGTCCCTGCATCCCTATTACCCTGTTAGATCTCATAACTCCTGAGTTTACTATCCAATAACTGCCACATTCAATCAAAATTAAATGCATTCTAGGAGACATTAATTCACTGTTTGGTTGACATGGGGAAAGGGAAGTTTTCAAGCACCACTTAGGAGGTCTGGATCCTTCTTGCATTGATATCAATGGCATAATTCCCATCTACACTAATAAGAGTGCAATTGCTTATGCTAATGGCTGTTTCTGTGAGATTTTCTCTTAATTTGCAGCTCAAGAAAGTTCAGGGAGGGCAGAGAGGAGTGTGAATTTCCATTAAGTTAACCATTAAAGATCTAACCTTGCACTGTTTTGCATCTGATTTTTACCTATCTCCATTTAAAAAAGAATTATCTTCAATGGAAATTTTGAATTTAAAGACTTACAATCTGTTGTGTGTTTCAACTTTTGAAAGATATGATAAAGTAGAAAGCAATTAAATTATGGCAATCCACACAAAATGCCTGGCAAAATTTGCCATGAAAAATGGACTGCCTTGTTACTGCGTTTTATTATTAGCAACTGCTCTTTTAAAGATTGTGTGCAGTTTGACTCTTTAGTAAGTTAGTAATATTATGTGTCATGGTATTGATAGCTTAGGATGTAAAGAAATGGTAAATAAAAATGTTGAGCCCATTTTAGTGCTAGCTGATGGAAACTGCAAAAGTCTATTGTAATAGCAGTATAATTCATTACTGAACATCTGATACAAGTTTTGTTTTAAGCTTTTCTTGGCTTTTCAATATATTTCTCATTACTAATTAATGAAATTATGATTACAAAATGTAAAGAATGCATTACAGTCCCTTTTAGTATTATACAGAAAGAGAAATTTAATAAATTTAGTTACTATAGTCTTACCATCATACCTTTTAAAAAATAAGCTGCCAGTTTTTCTTATAATATCAAGGTCTATTTTTAAACAAAAGGACTCATGCAATCTCAGTCCTCTAAGATCAAGTACAATTCTACATCACAAGTAATATTAAAAATATAATCTTAATTAATTTATATTATCATAATAAAACCTAATTACTTTCAGTTGGTTTCTCTGTACTATAAAAGATGTTTAAAAAATAAACTTCCCTCTTAACATATATCCTATTGCACTGTTTCTGTGTACTCCAGTACATTATTTATTATAGCCATTAAAATAACATTTCAAAGCAAAAAAAAAAAAAAAAAAAAATTGAAACTACTGTTTAAGAATTAATTCTATAACTTGTTTTCAATAGAGATAGTTTGCTGTCTTTCACTGAAAGACGGTATTTAATGCCATTTTAATTAATCATGAAAATCATAAATATGCTTATATCTGGTATGTCATATAAAGTGCTTATATAAGAGTTCTGTCTTTCTGCATCATGATGAATTCAGTGAGATTATCTACATGTAAAACATACAAACATGTTTTGCGTGCAAGTTACTTCTTAATTTTTCTTTTGACTTTTTTTAAATGCCACCAACTGCTCAACTATGTTGTTAATCATTAGAATTGCAAGTGTAATTTTAATGCAGATGCAATATAGGAATCCATATCAAAGCCTCAGTGTACGTGGTACTTTTCGGGTATGTAGAACACTGTATCCCCTATCAAGACCATGCTTTCAATCTAAAAATCTACCTACAGGTTAAATATTAAAGTTACTTATTTTAGTTATACCAACAAATTCAAATTTGGAGTAGTAAAGTTAGCACATAAAGTAATTTAAAAGGAGAAATTTATCCTCTTCCTCTTCCTCTTCCTCCATATTTGCATTGCACAGCTAATATAAATGCCTATAAAATTTTAAATATTTTTATTTTTGTCTATAGGTGTTGGTCCTTGTTTACACTCATGAAACTGATTTCCATCTCATTAGGCCAAAGGCAGGCACTATGGTAATTAAATCCTTTTTACAGAATAATTGTAATGACACTTCTAAGGTAAAACATAATGCTTAATTTTACAGGTTTTGGTACAACTACAACTGGATTGCTCTGGTGTTTAATCTAATTTTCTTTACCAAAACCAGAAAACTATACAGCAGGAAATTAGTAAATGGTCTGAAAATTTGTCTCTATAAACACATAGATGAGATATGATCTGTTTAATTTGACAACTTTGCTTGGATCTAAGATTTAAATATGCAGCAAAACAGCCCCTCTGAAACACAGCCTTGTTTGTCTTATAGTCAATGGAGAAAAGTTGGCAGTTTTAAAAGACTCCAGAGAATCTCACCTACAGTTACAATAATCTGATACCCTTTTTTTGTAATTTTTCTGTATGTAGATATAAAAAGAATAGTCAACATGAGTAAAGGAGTTAGACTCTGGTCCACTATTCCAGCTGGACCAGAAAAAAGAATCCAATCCATTCCCACACCCATCTGCAATTTCCTTCTCCTCTGGCCACAGACAAATTAGAATTGTAAAGTGGAACATATATTTAATCTTATTTCCTTGTAGTTTAAATGAAACTGTACATTTTAAAATTGGACACTCTGTGCCAAAGGTAGAAACCATCATAGTACAGACTTTGTATGCAAAGAAATATTCAGGGTTTTGTGGTGCTTTATCAACTCTGAGTTTTAGACAAGGAAAGATTACATTTCTTGAGGCAGCTTCTGTGCTACAATTCTGCACTAGTTGTGCCAGAAGTTTTCTAGCTGCAGCAGATATGTTGTATGAAGACATTTATGTCTCTTTCATCAGCTTTATTCTTTACTTTTGCACATCCAGATGAAAGCATCAGGCAGAGGGAGCTACCCAGATTTGAAGATAGGTCTTAAACTGAAACTCTCATTTATGAAGTGCTTGGGCATTCTTCTCATGTGACTTTCACGGTTCTTTATTCGCAAGTGATTAGCCAAATTTTTTCAAATCTTAATATAAAGAAAATGGGGATTCTTGAAGATATAGCACAGTCAGATTTAATAAGGGCCTGTTTTTAGAAGCTGAAAACTTAGGCTGTCCTACATTCCTGGTTATGAGACTAATTTCAGTAGTGTAGAAATCTGTCTCATTACTCATTTTTTTTGTGCCTATATCCTACATATTTCCTATAGTTACAATTATGCTTTATAAAGTAGATTTTTATATTATTTAAGAAGGCACAATATTAATAGTCTATATTCCAAATGAGCTTAAGGAAAAGAAAATAATTCTTGAGTTTTCATTTTGACTCTTTGTAAGCAAACTACACTGTACAATTTGGCATACCAGTTACTTTAGAATACTGAAAATGCTTAAGCATGAAGAGGAAGAGAAGAAATTAAAAAAAAAAAAAAAAAAAAAAAAAAAAGAGTTCTATTGAAAATTATTTTTATTTATTTTGAAATCAAACTTCTATAATTTAAGAAATGGAATGGAATTCAACTAAATTTCCATTGGAAATCTCATTTGCCAATAACAACACTTTGCCTACCAAGGACATGCATGAATGGTAGATCGAGGTGAACACAAATGCCTCATTCTGTTGTTTCCATTTTTTCTCAGTACTACCAAAGACACTATACTAGATGGCTATTTTATTCCCAGAGATACCTGTGTTTTCATCAATGAGTCAACAATGGATGAAAGTTGGATTTTACTAGATGTTGTATTTAGTCATTACAGGCTTTGGGTATTACCAGTATTGAATATTCAGAACGTCTGCTTTTCCATTGTAGTGGTACTGTTCATTTTAATCAAAAGTGAATAATAATAGCTCTATTACTGTAGGCTGTTACTATATTCTATGAATATAATTTGCAATTAATCTAAACCAAAATCATAGTGATGTACCCTTAAAAATTATAAGACTGGCAAATCATATCCAGTTGGCACTTCTGCTCAAAATCTCAGTATGATATGCCACAGTTATCTTTGCCTACCTGTCTGTGCTGGGTTATATGGAAGTTTTCCTACGTTAAAGGAATGAAACTAGAAAAATTTCACTTTCTGCTTCTTAGAAAAAAATTTCTATTAAGATAAAAGCAAGTGCCTCATCACCTAGATTCACCCATCATTCACAGCTCCTATTTCAGTTGTTAAGCCTGAATTTTCTTAAAAGCCACTTTGAAGGAAAAAATTATTCAGGCATTAATTTTAGGCTTCACTATGGTATACATATGTTCTAAAAGTGTAAATACTTTCTAGAGAGTAGACCATTTTTTTTTCCGGACCTGATTCCAGACTGATATCAGATCCTGTCATAGAATTAGAAAACACCCAGCCTTACTATGTTTATTTTTAGAACATTATGGACAAACACAGGTCTATTCAACCCTGGAAGATTTGTCCATGACAACTGTCCAATAAACAATGACCTAACTGCAAAAGTAATGAACTTTGGGCTTGGCAAAAGAAGATGCTTGGGATATAGCTTCTCTCATATTGAAATCTTCACCCTAACAGTGTTGTTACATTGACTGAATATCAACAGTGGACAAGGCCAGAATTTAACTTTCTCCTCAGATTTTGGACTAGCAATGAAACTTAATCAGTTTAAATTTCAGTCTCACTGAGAACATAAATTTCAGTATATTTTTGGCCCAATTTTTTACACAGACACATGTATCTTTGCAAATCTCTGACTCTGTGAGACAAACAAGAGGCTTTTAACCTTTATATCAAATTACCTTATTTTTTTTCTGAGCAGAACTGTTTTAATTGTACTTCTAGTTTGGTTTTATAATTTAAGGACAATTTCATAAAAGTAACATCACAGAGAATGCTGTATTTGGTCCTGACATTTTTCCGGTTTACTTTTACACAGTGCATAGGAGCTCACTTTATGCAGCGTAAATTGTAGTCCATAAACAGGAAAGTGAAAATAATCTGAATTCTAAACTTAGTTTTTAAATGATCACACAAAAGATTGTCAAGCTTTCATTTTAGAACTTGCTTGTGGCAAGTCCATGGCCATTGGTAAAATAAGATCATGTAAACAGAAGAAAAATGGGGAACAAAAGGCATATCCTGCATATGACGCTATGGATGTGGTCAATAGTTATGCATTAGTATATCAGTATGTAAGTACCAAAGGATACAGCAAAAAAAGACCTTCATTTGATGAAGCTTTGTATCTAGGAGAGGCAATCAATTATACTTAAAAGGACAGAGAGATACTACAGGTCAACAAAAAATGTAACTGTCACAGCAAGAGGCCCCTAATTTCTCTGGCATTGCCGGCACATTAGAGCACCAAGGTATGCTATCTCTTGAAGCACCCAAGCAAGTAGTTTTACAAAGAATGCTCTGTTTGTCACATGGGGCACTTGTTTGCCTTGCAGACCATGCCATTAATGTCCTCACATGCTTACGGGACCAGCGAATGGGTTTAATTGCCGACTGCCTCTAGACAACTTCAAATTACAGGGTTAAGTTTTGTGTGTTTCAATGAGTTAAAGATAATTCATGTCCCAAAGCTGTAGATGTGGATTTTGCCAATGGATACTGAAATGGAGGAACAAAGGAATAAGATGGCTGGTGGAAATGAAATGGAGTCAACAGCAGGAACTTGGTAAGTAAGGAGAAGGCAAAGAGCTGAGACACTGAAATAATGAGATTGAGACAGAGAAGGTAGAGGTGGGAGGAGAGTGCTCCAATGGGCTCCATTTGCACTTATTGCACAGGTGAAGGCTGGGAGGATGCAACTCTGGTATTGCCCTTGAACATACTAAAATGATTACCACAAGCACAAGCATATAGTAATCTCCTGGGAAGCAGTAATGCTGCCTGCACTGAAGCCACAGAGATCTCTGAGACTGGCTTCTTGGCTAGACACTGTGTTCACTTAAGGATTGAGGTCATAATCCAGTCTCAGCCCATGGCCACACTGTCTACACCTCTGTCACACTTTGTCGCCAGTGGAGTGGGAGCTGGCACAGGCAAATTTGAGCTCTGCCCCCACTGCAGTAGGGATGCAACCAGCTGCTCTGTTGGTTAAGCCTGAGGCCAGGGACCCTGTAGAAATAGCTGGAGTTTGCATCATCAGGGCTATCATGGCTCATAGGCACAAAGTCAGGCAAAAATTCCCACTTACTTCAGGATTATATTTGTAATAAAGAAAATATAATGCATGAAGTATTTGAACAAAATAATCTGTCTGATAATGATTTTCAGTTACGCTCCTGCATCTACAGCTACCATTAAGAGTGCAGTTAAAGAAATAGTAGTGCATGTATATAGTGTTATATGACACTACTGAGAAACATAGCTTGTGAAATGATTCTTTTTACTATGACTTGGATTTGATGGAAGGCAATAGATTTGGCTGGGCTCAGTGAAACATGGGGGCTCTGGTTTCTAATTTAATAGCAATTTGGGGTTTCAGTATTTATTTCATATAATAACTGAGTAACAATTTAATAATTTATCTCTTTTTCTACCTTAAAAATATGTATTTACTAATGTATTAGCTTAAAACATCTCACAAGGAGCAGGAAAGGTCTATTACAGGAAAAAAAAGTTTTCATGTAAGCAGAAATAAAGCAGACTAGGACTAGGCTATGTAGAGGCTATATTAGTAAGAACCGCTAGCACTTATTTCTTTTGATGTGGAATTTGTGTCGTATGACTAAATGAAAGAATATACATGTAAATAATTTTGAAATATTCGTCTTAACCTGATCAGTTAATTGTAAGAAAAAAACCCCTACCAAATTAACAAGTTCACTAAAAGAAAAGAAAAAAAATTGAAAAATCAATTACCAGAATAGTACTGTTCATTACTGATAGAAGGATATAAATATATAAAATATATTAAAGGAAATATTTCTTAAAATTAACCAATGAAGTAAAAAATCATAATTACTAGACACAAATTAAAAAAAAATTATTAATGACATTTAAAAAATGAAAAGTGGAGAAATGAAAAAAGAGGGGAAAAAAGCAAAGTAAAATGAGGAAAAAGAGAAAAAAAAGTAGATGCTGCAAAGCAAAGAAATATTTTCTGCCAGGCTCTGATTATAAAGTTCCCCCAGGGATGCCAGTTTCAGTAGCAGCTGAAACTTCTTTACTTTAACTTCTTTAACTTTACTTTAACTTCTTTACTTCAGTGCAGGAAAGATGAATCATTTCCAGCTCCTCTAAGGAGTTAAATTTTGGAATGAATACTCTGAGAGCTTTCTTTGTCATTGACATTTCCATCCAGAGCTGATCTATGGCATTTCCAAGAGTTGGAATTTGGCATTTCCAAAGTTGCACTTTGCTCTGCAAACAGGGGAGCTGGTGTCACTTGTCTATTCACAACTTCGTTTCTTCTGATTATTAATAGGTCAAAAGAGCAGTCCTGCCAATTCACACTCTTTAGAGAGGTGGGGGGGGACAACACAGCATTTCTGTTCCACCACCATGTAGATATGGAGTCCTAGGTCCCCTGAGAGATTAAATCTAAAGCAGATTTCAAACCTATTTATTCCTGTTCACAATAAAATATTTTGCAGTCCATTGGAGAAAAGAAATTTAAAACCTCACTTCTATTTTAACAGGATGAAAAAAATCTTATTTATTAAAAATAAGCAACTCCATAGGTCAATCTTAACTTTTTACAATGACCAAGAAATCAGTGTATTCATTTTTGATCACCTAGCAAACAACATGAGGGACATGTGTCAAGCCTTAGCTGAGGAACTGAAAAGCAAGGACCACTTTCTCATAAATTACTGGGGAAATGGAACAGAATAAAAATTGAGCCCAGGCAGTTTGTTAAAAACATACATTTATGGTCATTAAAATATTTAACTAGATAATAAGAAAACCAAGCTCATAACCAGACAGATTAGACTGTGTGGTAACTTTCTATGCTCTTAAATAAGTCTTTAACCAGCAACAACAAAAAGAAAAATATGTCTCTGCAATTGACTTTATCTGATTTCTATTCATTAAAGTGGGACCAAACAAATAAACAGGTGGGGAGCAGCTATCAACAAAGTCCATGCTACCAGAGGTTATCACTGGATAGCTAATTGCCTGCATTTGATAGGAAAAGATCACTCTTACCAGCAGTCTTGAGTTCCACTGGGAATGTAAGAGAAAATGTGCTCCAGAGCCCATCTGCAGTTTCCTCGGACAGTGACCAGCACTTCTGAGGGCACATTCATTTGACAAGGAGTGGGGAGCAGAGACCTGTTCCTGTGCAGCCAGGCATGCCTCCAACCTTACTCTAGACTGTCAACATCAAGAGAATCATGGAATCACAGAACAGCCCAGGTTGGAAGGGACCTTGAAAGATCACCTGGTCCAACATTTCATGAGAAAGGAATCCTAGATGTGATTATCGAACACCCTGTCCTGTTGGATCTTGAAAACCTCCATGGGACTCTACCATGTCACTGGGGAGGTTGTTCCATTGAATCATTGCTCTCATTGTAAAATATTCTTTCTTATGTAGAGAAGAAACTTCTCCCTGTGCAACTTGTACCTGTTGCCCCTTGACTTCTGCATGGCTCCTTGTGAAGAGAGAGCCTCCATCCTCTTTGTAGCTGCCCTTTAAGTACTGGAATAGTGTGATAAGACCCGCCTGAGCCTTCTCCAGGGAGAAGAGACATAATTCCTTCAGTTTTTGCTCATAGGGCAGGTTCTCCAGCCCTTTGATCATCTTCATGGCCCTCCTTTGACCTTCTTCAGTCTTTCGTGAATAGTGGGGACCAGCACTGGACCCAGTACTCCAGGTGCAGCCTGAGAAGTGCTGAGTAGATAGGGGTGATCACATCTCTGTGTCTGCTAGTAATGCCCCTGAGGATGCAGCCCAGGATTTGATTTGCCTTAGTTGCTGCAGTGGCACACTGCTGACTCATGTTCAGCTTGTTGCCCACCAGGTCCCTCTCAGCAAGGCTGCTCCCCAGCCACACAGATCATAGCCTGTGCTGGGCTCTTTGGTTATGTCATCCCAGGTGCAGGACTTACTTACACTTTGTTAAACTTCATACAGTTCTTGCTAGCACACTCTTCCAGCCTGTACAGCTCTCTCTGAAAGACAAATGTCCCTTTTGACTTGTTGAGCTCACCACCCAGTTTCGTGACATCAGCAAACTTGGTCAGGGTGATTTCAGTCCCATCATCCAGATCATTTATGAAGATGTTGAACAGTATGAGGCCCAGTATCAGTCCTGGGGAGCCCTGCTTGTGATAGGCTGCCAGCCTGAGTAAAAATGCCAGTTCCTTTAAACAGAAGTCTCTTCAGAATTGTTCTTCTTTTTCAATGACTGCTTCAAAAAAAAATGGACTCAAGGTCATGAGTTAAAATTGCCCCAATTCTTCTTTTCCTTTGTCACTTGTATTACTCTGTCATATTCTGTATAGCTGAGATATTGGGAATATGACTTGTGTGTGGAAAATATGGTCTTGTACGGAAAACGCTGAGGACCAAACCCTAAGGTTAACAGTTCCACCTTTTTCTGGTTTCATTTTTACATTAGCAGTATTACTTACACATTGCCCCACTTTTCCTTTGCTCTTAGAGTGTATTAGAGGGTTTAGTTTAGCTGACTGCTACTGTTAGTTTGCTTTCTAATTCTCTAACATAGTTGTAGCCTTCAAGTGATCAAAAAAAAAAAAAGTAAAATGTGACCTATTTTAATGCCGAATAAATTAGACATCAACAGTAAACTTCCATTTAGAGGCCGCCTTCTCTAGGAAGAAGGAAGCTACTGTTACTTGTTTCAGATTATGTCTATGGCATTCATTTTTGTTTCTCTGTGATGAACAAGGTGGCATTACCCCTGGATGGTCTAATTGTTGAAAAGGTGCAAGACTTTCACATGAACTGCAAGCCGAAAGATGGAGGAGAAGATGAGGGGAAGCCAGGACTGAAAAGGAGGTCCCATGTCTTTTCTTGCACCGGGGTCAGGCCAAGCAGGGCCAGACCTGAGGGAAATCTGTTTCGTTAAAGAGCATCCAAGTGAAGGGATGGGTTTCCGCTAATGATGGAGACCATTTCGTCTGAGGTGATTTTCAGTTTAAACTGAAACTGGTAGAGTGAGATTCATTCCTCTGGGAGATGAACAATTTTTCCACCAGGCAAAGGCATGTTTTCTGTGGAACATGAGAATGGATGAAAAATCTGTCAGAAATTTGCCTTTAACGTTTTAAAAATCATAAATTAATGCCTTCACTGTCTGGAAACCTGTGTCTGAATTTTAGCAGGCAAAAATAATAGACTTTTTCAGATAGATGCAATTTGGCAGCAACTGATATTACTGCTCAAGTCAGAGATAACCTTTTTTTTCCACTCTCCTTTTGCAATAAATTTGAGCATAGTGAAAAGGAGACTATCTAGCATAAGATTAAAAAAAACAATCTTCTCCAAATTAAAACTCACCTTCCCCCTATATTCTGTCAATCCAGCTGACTTTGCATCATGCTGCTGCTATCTTGCATTCTTACCGTGAAGACTCTCCTTTTTTATTATTATTATTATTATTATGTTTCCCATCACACTATATGTGCAATAACATTAAAATACATAAGAAAAGATGAAACTCCAAAACTATAGACCTGAAACAAGCAATAGTTAGAGAGCTGTAAAACTATTACTGGATTAGAAATAGAATCTTAATGGTTCCTTTAAAGCAAAATGTTCTTTTATGTTGATTTTCATGAATGCTTTTTACATATGCTAAAATAAGCATAGTAGAAATGAATTTGTCTGATGAGATTGAGAGTTCCATGTTAGTTAGAAGTTAAGTCAGTGGCAGATCTCACATGTGGGAGAAAGCACCTGAGACTGAGAAGGTTTAATGTGATAGCAGCAGAAAAACATGAAAGAATTGAGAACTGCACATAGGAGCACTACTTTTATCTTATATATAACCTGCCTTATGCTGAAGAGAGTCACATCTGCAAAACAATTCTGTGTTGTAATGATACAGACTATGTCAAATTTCTACTGGAGCAGTGATATCAAAAAAGATATGTAAAGTAATACCAGAACTTTATCACTGTCTAAGGTAATGAGAAAGCCATTACCAAGGTAGACAAGCTAACCATCCTAGGAACTGGTGCATTTCAGGTCAGGTGTCCTGGAAAGCTAAGGAGCAGCCCCTGAACACAACCTAGATCAGAAATGCTGTGCCTCGCAGGTTAGAACAGGGCAGAAAGGTTCTGGTAAGAGCCAAACTTAACATTTCATTTCTTTCAGCTTTTTTTCCTAGTAAGAAAGCTAAATTACAAATGCTATGCTATGGTAATGAAGCTCATGTGTTCTTTGTACACAACTAGTTAACAAATCATGTAACCAAAAAATGAATTTGTCTATTACCTGTATAAGTTAATTACAGACTTTAAATTTCATAACTAAGCTGATGTAAAATGCAAATGTGTTTGGGAACTGATGCTTTTCTGGTTCATTTTTTCTCCATACAACTAGTGTCATAATCCAAAATATCAATAATAAAAATGTTTTGCCAATTTTTTCCTAATAGTCTTCCCTTCTGAAAAGACAGAATTCTTTTTTTTTGGTCAAATTTTATGTTATGAAGGCTTCATGCTTGTAACTGTGAGAGCTGTTTCTTCTGCCTTTCACACTGGTTTTAGATGGGGTCCAGATTTCTGAAGACTGGTAAAAACACTATATGTAAAAATGGAAGATGACTTGAGGTATTTGCCTCAGGAAACCAAATATTCCTTACCTACTATCTTGAGAAGAACATAAGGAACAAATTGAATATTTACTCATTTGGGCTATTGTCTGTGGAAATACTGTTCTGTATTCCAACAACACTGTTTTGATACTGACATATTATTCTGCTTACTCCTTGCAAAATCAGTACTCATCAGTTTTGCTCCCAGATCTCCTACCTATGTCCTCTCCTTTTGTTACACCTTTTCCTGCTTCCACACTGGCAAACAAGAGATGCACACATTGGAAATGCACAGGTTTGCCTTTATGACTTTCAAACTAGAAGTTTTCAAAGGTGTGAAAACCCCAGCTGGGTCCATTTTATTCTATGAATATTCAAAAGGTAATAAACTCATAACATCCATTTGTGTGTCTGCAAACCTGCCCAAATTAAAAAGGTTGTGTTCCTTCCTGAGCAAGGAAAGAACATATTTTTTCAGGAAATTTGCTAAAGTAAACCTGGAAAAATTGTGTGGCTGTTTCTCATTTCCACAAGTACTTTGTAGCTTTGTATCATAAAATCTGCATGAAACAACATATTAAACAAATTTTCAGACAGATTAAATTGCCTGTGCTTTTACCTTTCAGTTGTGATGAAATGGCAGAACCATTTTGCCTCTGTTAGTGAAAAGCATTGCAGAAAATATTTGACAGAGATGCTTAGTTCTGATTTGTAATATACTTATTTATTTGTATATATATTTGTAATATTGTAATATGTAATTGTTACTCAGGAGTCAATGGCTTTACTGTCTAGTCATGAAACACAAATGAGATCAATCCCTAGGTCATCAGTCTCAGAGTTTTTCTGAAGGGTATCATCATTGCTTTTGTAGAAATGTACCGAGATTTATTCTCTCCTTACACTATTTACCATAAGTCAGGATATATCTTTAAGTAAATATTAATTGCACTTGCAAGAATAATTTTAGCAGGAATGTCTAAGGTACTTGCAGCCATAGATTTCATATATCTGAGTTTAGAGTCAAGCCTACTACTTATGATACTTACAATATCATGCAAAAGATTTTTGGATTAAATTTTATCCCATTTTTTTTGTTTCATTTTGAAATAATTGCAGAGACATTTCTAATGCTTTGAGTATAAGCAATACAAAAAAGAACTGGTAGAAAAGCTCCAGACTTATCAAATGATAATATAATAAGTACCAGTAATGACATCTTTTGAGCTGGTCGGTATTAATAAAGTCATTCTAAGTTTTTAATTGGTCTTCATGAGAAGTTTCAAAGTATTTTAGAATAAGGGGTTGAAAATTATCCCAGGCCTGCTTCTTTTTTCATATATGCCAGTGTTTTGTAATTCAACCTCACTGTCTTCCTGGAAGATATTAGACAACCCATATATCTACATTCTGAGAGTTTTATCTTACATTTTATTGCTAATTTTTTTAGTGGTTTGGGTTTGGTTTTTTTTCCTTTCTCCAGGATCTTTTTTTTTTTAGTACAGTAGCTGCAGTGAATCTTTAAAGGACAGTCAAATAAAATTTCAATAAGAAATTGATATGATCATGTTTTATTAAAAAAAAAAATATCACTATTTTATGAACTAGATTAAATATTTCCATTTGATTGTTTGCAGGTCGAAAGTTTAGATGTGCTAAATAAGAGTTATATTATATAGTGTTCACAAAGAGTACTTGAATTCTACAGCAAAGATTCTTCCCTGGTGAGAGAAATGCATTTTTAAATGAAGTTTCTGGATAGTGTAATTTTTCTAAATTATTATTATTTGTGCTTTTGGTATACCAGCCTTTAATTTGATTATATTATTTTTTAATTTTTGTTTGTTTGTTTCCATGTACCACAGGGATGGTAAAATAAAATAATCAAGGATTTATAATACTGCTGTGATGTACCATAAGCATCTTTTAGAAGGGCAAACCAGGAGAAAATTTGCACATGATAGAAACAGCCAGAATTCCTTGGAAATAAAGTGGCCTTATTTTCACTTTTATCAGCTGAGGATAATATAAGTACCCTTTTTCCAGCTTTGGTAATTAAGTCCCAATTTTGATCTTGCTTAAACTAAAGTTCTTTCTTTATGTGTGTGTAAAAATGCACTAAAATGCATTAGTCCCTTCCAAACTAGGAAGTAGTTTGGAAGCTGATAAGGGAGAAAGACTGGTTTTCTTTTCAGTTTAAAAACAAAAATGAAGTGTATAATAAAATGTAAAGTATGAGAACTACTGAAAAATACCCCAAACAATTAGTTACCTGTTCTCTAAGACATTAGGAACTAAAGATTACTGCACTTAGTAGAATTTTCATTTTTCAGTTCTTTCAATAGGATCTAGATATCTCAGCTGTCTCAGTCAGAGACATGTTTTTGCATTTTGAGCTTCAGAAATACAATTAAATATCTGTCCCAAGGGGAAGAGAAACAAATTGACAAATTGTCAATTCACTAATCTCAGTTAGTACTTCCTTTACCTGAACTATTCTTATCAAAATGACATTATATTCTTATTCTAAATTTTGTCACTTATGGTATATTGGTTAATTTAATTAAGTTTAAAGTAGGTAACAGCTGGTATTTTGAATGCTGATTTGTGAATCATTTTAATTAAATTTAATTCCCAGCCTTAATATTGACATTAACAGTTAGTAAAAATAAATTATCTAGTAAAGAAATTAATCCTTTTCTATCTGTTGCAGAATTAAAAGCATATATAAAAGCTAGCAATTTGAAAAATTGCATATGAAGCTATGAAATAACTTCAGTAAATTTGCATAGACATGAGATTAAGTGAAGGAGCTAAACTGTAAGCTTTAGAGTCAGACATTCAGAAAGCTTAGAAAAAGAATAGTAAAAATGGTGTCAAACCTTCTTCACAGATACAATCTTTTCACGAGGACTTTGTTTACAAAGCTAACCAGTAAAGTTAATAAAGAAGTTACTTCTTTTTGGACAGTTTATTTTATTTTACACTACTATACATAAAATATTCAGTTGCTTTACACTAGACAGATTGATAGCTGCACCACAGTTCAAAAATCTCCTTTTACTTATAACAGAGCTCTGGCTTGTTACATGACTTCCATTCTTTAAAGTTGATTTAAAATTGCCCTTAACTGTCTCATCACCAAATACATCAAAATTCTAACTGCAGCAGAAAATCAATTGGTGGCCCATGTGTACATTCTCCATATAGTTTGTATGTAGTTTTTACAAATATTTAGGGGTTTTTTTCCTCCCTGGGGTCAACTGGCACTGGTCCAGTCCTGTCTAATGCTTGGACTTATCATTAATGGTGCTGCATCCTGAAGTGGTATGTTTATCACTAAACACTCACAATCACCCTCTTCTTTACCATTCTAGTTGTTTTTCTCTTGAGCATCATCATCATAATGCATCTACATTTTAGTGACATCTATGTTCTTGTTTCTTTTCTCTTGCGTTCCCTTCCAATGGTCTTACTGCAGAAAAGTGGACTAACAGCTCAATTGAAACAGGCCATAAATACATTAATGGCACTTGGGAACAGACATTATGTTCTCAGGAGTACATATTTACAATACACTTATCAATTTGTTTGCATAAAAGCATGTTCATAGGTATATTTCTTCTGTAGAGAGTGCTTTTTCTGGATAGGTAATTCAAACCTAGAAGAAGTACGTAATGAACAGACATGCAGTTAAAAAAAGTTAAAGGTTGTGGATGTTACTTTCTGAATGCCAGGGTCAGTGCTAGAATAAAACGTGTTTTCAACTTAGCATGTAGGCAGTAACATTAGGGACTTGACTAAGTTAACTAGTGCAAACAAACCACTCATAACCCCAGGTACCTATGCTTTGCAGCAGAAAAAAACCCCAACTCTAAGAGTGCACATTCAGTACCTAAATTCACAGTGTGTGTTTTCTTCCAGGAACTAAGTATTATTGTCTTCAACAATCATTTGTTAGAAACAACAAGTGATTGTCTTCAATAACAAGAACAGTAATCCTCACCTTCATTTTTTCTTTGATTGATTAGAAATATGATTTCAAAGTTTATATTTTTAGTTTTTTTTCATATTTATGATTTCTTCAATTTCATTTTTTATTGGGAGAAAAAAAGAGGGTGAAGAGTTAAAACACTTACTATGGTACAGGAGCCAGCACTTTAAAACAACCACTGAATAGTATTTTGAAGTGGGACAGAGTGAGGTTAATTTTGGAGGCTTGTGCTTCACAGAGGAAAACTACCTTTTGGAGCCACCTTTCTGCATATATTGCTTGTAGAGACATATTATATACCCCATTTCAGACAGCAAAAGCTTAGTGAGATGCATCCCATCTACTTGCAAGCAGATCTATACCTGTTTGACTGAAAGACTTCATTCAGTCACAGACTCTTTCAGGTTATCATAATGGTTGGTGTGGTGGGGGTTTTTTTTTGTTTGCTTGGGTTTTTTTAAGATTTCTTAAAAATATTTCTTAAAAGGGATACAATTTTCAAAACACTTAAATGCCTGCATAAGTTTTCTGATATTTCATGAACCATGGGCTTTTAATTCTTCTAATTAATTTTCCACTCCAGAGATACTGCAGAAAGTGCTTTTCTGCTTCATGCTTTTTCTCCAGTGTCCCTCTCTAAAATGGGGATGTTGTTCCAGTGTTGGTATCTTTCTTAGTGTTTCTTTGTTCTTTAGTAAACTTAAAAAATCCAAACCACACCAAACAAAAAACTGCAACCAATTGTATAATTAATAATTACCAACATAAATACTCTACAGTTTGTGTTCATTACTTACCAATGAGGAATTTCTGCACATTAACTTGGCATGATCATTGTTGTGTTAATGTTTATGTAGGGGAGATAATGATTTCAGGCAATTTTGGGGCTATTGGCTTTGACATCCAACAGCATCAATAAGATAAACGCACTATTGCACTCTGATTTTTGATGCATCATTAAAGTATGTGTTTGGGTGACTTTCAGCAGAGAAAAACTCAATTCTAACAGTTATTTCTATCAGTTATTTACTCTGATGTAAATGCAGGTGAGACAGTATTTCATTTGTAACCTACTATTAAACAGGAAATCTGTGCATCCCAAATCATTAAATATATGAACACATTGAGGTGCTGGAGAGTGTCCAAAGCAGAGCAACGAAGCTGGTGAAGGGTCTAGAGCACAAGTCTTATGAAGAGCGGCTGAAAGAACTGGGGTTGTGTAGCCTGAAGAAAGGGAGGCTGAGGGGAGACCTTATTGCTCTCTACAACTACCTGAAAGGAGGTTGTAGTGAGGTGGGTGTTGGTCTTTTCTCCCAGGTGGCTGGATATAGGATGAGACGAAATGGCCTCAAGTTGTGCCAGAGGAGGTTTAGATTGGTTGTTAGGAAACATTCCTTCACTGAAAGGGTTGTCAAGCATGGGAACAGGCTGCCCAGGGAAGTGGTGGAGTGACCGTCCCTGGAGATATTTAAAAGACACATAGATGTGGTGCTTAGGGATATGGTTTAGTGGTGGACTTGGCAGTGTTAAGTTTACAGTTGGACTTGATGATTTCAAGTGTCTTTCCTAACCTAAATACTTCTGTGATTCTAATGTACCTCTACTTGTATCAGATATCAAGGGCCATCAAGATGTGTAAATAGACATGTATGTAAATAGTAAAATGCATATACATATATAAAAATAAAACCTGGGTATCCTTTCACACACAGAAAGGTGTGACCATATAATTCACTAGTCAGCAAAGCTATGTTATCCTTTAATGTAAATGTGCTTAGGGGCTATAAGTGTATAACTGCAGATCTCTGTATGTAATTCCCATTGAGATTGCCTCTTTGGGAAAAGGTGCACATACAGACATCACAGGATACAAACGAGAGCAAATCTCAAATCACTTAAGAATATTTAGGAAAAGGAGGGCATTTTTTAAATACATTCTTTCAAACCATGTGGGATGATTCATTGTAATACATTACCTTAATTTCCATTTTAAAGTTCTGCATGAGCTCTTCTGGATGGTAGCTCTGTCTCCTCAAAGCATGTTGCAGGGTCTTCTGGAGAGTTCCAGTAATTAAATAGTTATGTATAATAAACATATAACCCAGCAAATCTTGTAAATTAGAAATAGTAATTTTCTCAAGCAGAAGTTCGCAATCACCTTCGTTTCCCTACCTAAACCACCCAAACTATGTTTTGTGTTGCAGAATCATAGAGAAAGCAAGCTAAATATTTGAGAAAGGTTTTCTACTAGTCCTCAGAAGAACACAATGTGTGTCCTGGTTTCAGCTGGGATAGAGCTAGTTGTCTTCCTAGTAGCTGGTACAGTGCTATGTTTTGAGTTCAGTATGAGAAGAATGTTGATAACATATGGATGTTTTCAGTTGTTGCTAAGTAACATTTAGTCTAAAGTCAAGGATTTTTCAGCTTCTCAAGCCCAGCCAGCGAGAAAGCTGGAGGAGCACAAGAAGTTGGCACAGGACACAGCCAGGGCACCTGACCCAAACTGGCCAACAGTGTATTCCATACCATGGGACGTCACATCCAGTATAGGAACCAGGGGGAGTTGGGGCGGGGGGTATCGTTGCTCGGGGACTAGCGGGGTGTTGATTGGTGGGGTGGTGGGCAATTGCACTGTGCATCATTTGTACATTCCAATCCTTTCATTATTGCTGTTGTCATTTTAGTAGTGTTACCAGCATCATTATTAGTTTCTTCTTTTCTGTTCTATTAAACCTTTCTTATCTCAACCGAAGAGTTTTACTTCTTTTCCCAATTTTCTCCCCCATCCCACTGGGGCGGGGGGGGGAGTAAGTGAGTGGCCGCGTGGTGCTTAGTTGCTAGCTGGGGTTAAACCACGACAACGTGTTAAATTCATGCAATGGATATTTTGAAGTTTTCTTCAAAAGGGGTTACTTCCTGCTGAATTCTGCATTTGCTATTGCATTCAGTGCATGGCTGCCAAATCCGGGGTGATTCTGGGTGTGTTAACCTTGGACACCCACTGAGATATTTAGACAAATATACAAAAGACACCTGATTTTCAAAACAACAAGGATACCAAAGAAAAGATGAACAGTGGGATATAAATGTGGAAACCATATGTTTACAAGCCATGACCCAGTATTAAAATTCATATAGTAATTCATTAAAATGCACATAACTGAAGATGTTTCATGGGATACCTTATGGCATGGCAGCAGCATGCATCTAAATGCCTTTTAGTGCTGTACCGTGTTTTCCTATGTTCAGAAATAAGTTGGCTGAGGATAATTAGGCTTCTCTGAATTGACAAGAGGATTTCTCACCTGTCAAGGCTACATAAAGACAATCCCTTTTAATCCAATTGGGGACTTCCCCTGTCTGGATAGAATCAAATACAATTTTCTCTGTTTCAACGTATTCTAAATCAGACTTTGCTTTCCCAAGATTTCTGAAAAGCTTCATTGAGAGCTGTGTCCTGTCATTGTAAAAACAAACAAACAAACAAACAAACAAAAAGAGTTTGTAAGGAACTGGTTACTTAAACCACAAGAAAGATGCGATTACCCAGAATATGAGGAAGAAACATCCTGTAAAAATGTAGGAAGAAAAAGATGTTGATGTAGAACAGACTTGCCAAATAAGCTTATTTCAGCATATTTTATAATGCACTGGATAAAACTTGCATAAGCCAGTTAAGTGGAAATATTTTCCTGCTTTTTGTAGCTGGTGTTTCTACGTTCCCTGATTTCTTTCTTAATATATATTTAGACTCTACTTTGATTTTTTTTTTTCCCTTATAACTATGCATGGAAATTATAATAGCATTCTTTAAAATGTATTTTCTCTCTGTGAAAACAGCTTATTATTTTTCTGCATTATTTCTATCTTTGCTTTATTAACTATCCAATATACCTTTTGTCATCCATAGGTTCATTTCCATAAAATACTTCATAGGACAGAATGTCAGCCTGAGCATCATTAAAGGCTTCTTTCCGATCAGCCCTTTCATCCTTGTTCTTCCTGATAAGCTGGCTGATGTACTGTTGTATCCCAGGGACATCACAATACATGGTATGAACCTACCATGGATCAAAAATTAGATCATATTTCCTATAAATCTGGCACATCTATTTGCAATTCACGTAGTTCACGTAACTGGAAGGATAGAAAAACATGTTTTTTCCATGATGTCATTCTCATGTTTCACTAATTTATCTTTTAAAACAATGTCAATTAAGGAGTGTGCAAGTTGGTCTAACCAGTTTTCTGTAGGCTGACTTTTACTGTGTATTCATGGTTCTTTAATTCAATGTGTTGTTCTCTGTAGCCTTTAAATCAATGTATACAAAAAAACTTTTCCAATTTTTTAAAACAATAATAAATAAAACTGCATATTTTTCCTTACCAAACTTTTTTGAAAGCCCAGTAAATCATTATTCATCTTTGCAGTAATTGAGTTCTTACCTTCTTGACAAGAGTTTTCAAGAATATTAGCCCTGTGATTTGAGGTTTCATTGCCTTGTTATATCGTCTTTCACTTTGTAGGAGCTCAGTGACTTCTCTCTCTCGTTTCTGTAACGATTCCTGTATCTTTTGCAGCATGATGTGTGCTTGCCAAAGGTATGCCTTTTCCATTGACCATTCAAGATTCTCTTCTTCATTAGCTGCCTGGGGGGCAACAAAGATAACTCTTATACACTAAGCCAGGATCTAGATTTTCATTTCTTTCATATGAAATTGCCAGGATTTTAATGAGCAAGGTAGAGCAAAAATGGAGAAAAGCAAAAGAAATATTGAATAAGAAGGGCTGCTTGGTTCCAACATTCAGAATATAGTTTTTATAATTCAAAGTAGAACTTTAAAGGATTTTGTAGCAAAGTTTATACTATCTGTTATTATAGTGAGAACAATAGCACACTATCAGTGATTCCAGGAGAATAAGAATTAATTTCATTACTGTGGTGTTTTAATCATCACAAATTTATCATTCTCAAGTGATGTATCTATTTGCACACAGTTTTTACTACCAGTTAGTCCCATGGTTTACTTCAGCCTTTGCTACAGTCAGCCTGATTTTTGTGCTCACTTGTTCTGCTTTTAATTCTAAAACCTCTGAGACATCTGCTTTATCTCCTTCTGTCTTTTCAGACTTTTGCTGAAGAATTTTTATCTGGAAATTCATGAGGTCATGCACTCTTTCCACATGTAGGCTGATGTTGTGAAGTTCCTGCAAAGCTGAATTGAAAACAACAGGAAAAACAGGTAAGAACAAGTTAAGTATTTCAAATTTGCATTTCCTAGAATATTGTGTAGGCAGGCCAAATTATGTCTCTTCAGAAATCAAGATTTTATAATGAACTAATAAATTTTAATAATCAAGAATTCAGTTTATTTGTTAAAACTCAAAGAATTTTAAAGGGGCCATGCTTTGTTTTGTTTTAAAGTTCCAAAGAGAAAGCTACAAGTGCTGAAATAAACCTACTCAAAACCAATGCTGACTGTAATGTACCAGTTATGCTAAGGAGTTAGGAGTCATGACAAACATTATTTGTAGCTTCAACATTCCTTTATCATTCCATCTGCAACACAGTATTGCAATGGAAAAGGTTATATTGACTTCAGCTGGTATGCACCTCAGTGTATACAGAAAAACAAACAGGAAAGAAAATAGAGAGATCAAGAAACTCTGTGTCTGAAATACAAAACTCACTCAGTGTGTGCTGGGTGTAAAGATAATCTAGGTTTTTACACAAATTTTCTAGAAGCCACACCTGCAAGACAAGAAAAGAAGATAGCAGGAAATCAATGTTACCAGTTTTCATTATATTTACTTCAGGAGAATAATCAACAATAGTGAATTAATATTGCTGCCACTTACAGGCACAGTCTACAAAAACATGCTGTTGTGCAGTAATTGGCTGTTACTAGAAAAGAAAATAAACCAGAGACTGCTCAGACTCTAGTGTTTTCACAAAGGCCTGTACCAAGATGTCCTATGCTTATATTTTCTTCAGCATTTGTCCACACAGAGACTCCTGAAACAGTTGAAGAACAAAAGCTTTTGGAAGCATAGTCCTAAGGCAGCCCTGAAGAAAAGGTTGTGTGCATCAAATCTCACCTGCATTATTGGTCTAATAGAAGTTATTCCTTCTTCCTACAAGCCTTAGAACATTGTATCCTCATCACTTCTTACTCTTTATTATAGTATTTTTGCCACATTTCCTTCATATATAATAATAGGTCAAAGGATTTGTAAAACCTGTTATATTTCACAGTTTACCAATCAGGAATAGGGTATTATTGTGGTAGACTTTGTTGAAAGTGTTTGAAGAAAGAAAACCTTAATTTTAAATACTGGTGCTATACAAAATTTAATCGGAAGGTGGTGCTATCTCATTTGGAAAATAAAACAAAACAAAACAAAACAAACCCCAAAGAACCCCCAAACCTTTCCTCAGACTTTCACTCAGAAATCCTACAGAAATCTGCAGTTTCATAAATGCAAAAGAGAATCTGGCACAAGGTTAGCTAAGATGTCCCTGAATACATGTCTTGGAGTAGTGCAATGAAAATTGGGTGTTATAAAGCAACATTGGAAATTTGCAAAATTACAGAAAGACTTGCACATATTACGTGGAACAGAACACTATGCAGGAAATAACAATTAGCAGACCATGCTCACAGTTGCTATCTATAAAAACCCAACAAATTTCTTTCTTTTTCCACCCCTGCAGCCATCTCAGATCTTTAGCAAACTGAAGTTGCATTATTACAGAGAAATTTGGAAAAACTGAGGAATTTTAAGCACATCCCTTTTTCCTGGGAATTACCAAGTGAGGTAGTTTTGCAGCTAGGTCAACTAGTTGCATTGCATTGTTATAGTAGCTTAGATGAGGTGACTTTTTTGTTGATTTTTAATGCTATTGCCAAATAAAAAATAACCAATGTACTCTACTATGATTTTAAAATTCTTTAAAAGACATGAAATGTGAAATGAGAGAGAAATTACAGTCTAATAACTTTTAGTGGAAAGAGTAATATAGTATGACAAAAAATATATACATCATCTTCATTGATGTTTAAAGGCCAAAAAACTACTTGGGTGCTCTGAAAAAAAAGGAAGGCAGGTGCATAGCCATTCAATCTTAGCTGATTTAGATGTACATATCCAAAGACAGACAGTGTGGTTTCCACATCCCTTAAACTCCTGGAAACAGCACACACTGGAAATGGTAATGAGAACACTGTCTAACTCCAAAAAAAACCCCCAAACTAGCTTCATTTACCTTTTCTTCTTCCCATTTCTCTGCTTGTTGCTTCATTTGGTGAAGAAGATCTTCCCTCTCCTGGACCAGTTGTCTGTTTCTTTCCCTCAGGCTCTGAAGGCAGTAGAACAAGGCAGAAGGGATTACAGTTTCTACACCAGTGCTTCATTTTTTCAAAAAGGCCTATAGTCTGGGCTTTTTTTGTTCCACACAGGTTGAGAAGTCATAATGTTTGAACAAGGCTGCTAAGTCCTGGGGCTTTTGCACAAAAATAATAAAAATTGACTGATTTACAATAACCACATGTGACCAGAGGTGGTCTGATTCTAAAGACCCACCCTGAAGGCTGTGAATGTGCTGAACCTTCTCCTTGGTAGCACAACAGAAGGAGGAACAGGATAAACCTTAATATGTGTTTATCACCAGAAAAGCATTACACATCCTATGTATTCTGTGAATATTTTACACTTTCTTTTCATAAAACCAAAGCTATTTCAAAGTGCATAAGCACAGACTGTATGGGAGAAGCCCACACTGAGTTTTCATCAGGGGCATGAAAGTAGGTCAAGCTATGAAAATTGTTTTGGAAACATACTGTGTAAGGCTTTATTCATCTCCAGAAGGAGACAGACATAGTTTTGTATTAATTTCACAGACTGTGCATCTTCATTTGACTGTCTGTCCCTAACAAGAAAATATTACTTACACAGTCTGTTCCTGCAACCTCTGCCAGTACCTGCTATTCTTGTCCCTATGTAAAAATTGTACTCTTGGTTACCTTAACTGTAGCTTGCCAGTGTGTGTTGCTCTTATTTAACAGCTCTTGGTAAGCTTCTAACTGGGATTTCAGACTCCTCATTTTCTCCCCATACTGTTTCTTTATAGTAGTTATAGTCTGTTCCTGTATTACGAAAGATTATTGTGAAAATGAATAGTGAGTGAAAACACAAAAGTCAAGCATGAAAAAGAGAATAGTTTCCAGAACAGGTAATGCTTGGTTCTCTTTCTTCAGTGCTTTTTATTGTCTGCAGACATTTCTTATTGATCACAGGAGGTTTGTATTTTCACCTACTGCAGACTTTGAGCAAAACTTACCGCTAAAGTAATTTATCTTTTCTCTCTTTTCTGCAGAAGCAAATATGAAAGTCTTTCTGAGGGCAGACCAGAATGAATTCACTCTAAGCATAGGCAAACAATTTTAAAAAAATCAAACTTTCTCAGAAAACAAAAGCTTGGAAGTATAGGTAGCACAAAAAACTCTTAGCACCAGGAAACGTCTAAATAAGGCAATAAAATTTTATGAGAAATACAACAAATCAGAAACTTTAAAAAGCACAGATATTTCTAGTGCTTCCAGGAATTACTTTTATTTCAGAGATTTTAATTAATAACACATTACAGCAGCCAAAATGAAAGAGGTTCTGTGAAGAAAGATCATTATAGTCCCTGTGTTTGCATCTGTGTCCAGCAGGCAATTCTTTCTTATTATGCATTTGTGTTCTTCTGTTTCTCTCTTTCTCTTCCCCTAGTAATCTACAGAGTCAATTGAAAGTGTAAGATGTGACTGTGGAAGGGTTACCTTCCTACTGAAGCATAGAAATGGATTTACACAGGTATTGCAATGCTTGTCCAGATGTGATAACCTGAGAATAAGATAAGTCCTGTTCCCTACCAAAGGATACTAAGCCTTTGCAACCACATAGAGGGAACTCTCTCAAGTTTGCTTGACAGTCTGAAGAGTTTGTTCACTTCCCCTTGGAGGTTCCAGACAAATTTCTGAATCTCTTCTCTCTGTGCACCCAGAGTAAACTTTATTGTATGGAAAACATACATCTTCATCGGAACTGAGTGTCTGTCTTACTCTGGGTCAGAAAAGGAGCATGACATGACAAATAAGCAGAAAGATGAAGCAGTGGCTGCAAGAAAAGGTTTCAGAACAGTGTAGCCAAAAATGAACTGCATGATTTTGCATGTTGGGAGAATTACTGACTAACAATGCAGAAATCCTTCAACTAAGGAAAGTGAGGCACTGTGTGGTTATGGTCACAGGACTGGCACCTCTGGATCTTCATTGTAACCTTGCAGGGGTTTACAGGTGGAGGGATTCTGCCATTCTGTAAACCATACTGACAAAATATTGCAAGGCTAAAGCAAACCTAAGTGCAAAGTAGAGGAGAAAGTACCCACAGAGGAAGAGGCCATAAAACTTTCCACTTTGGCAATGAGGGAAGGCAGTAGAACTTCGCACAGCCCTTTACAATAAGATTATTCTTGAGACGCACAACCTACATAAACGCAAACATTCTAACAATGCTGTCAATCGTTAGAGGAAGGTGTCATTTAAGAGAAAAGTTTAGTAACAAATAAAGTTTAGAAAAATCTCTGCAACTGTGCCAGACAAAAAAGTAAAACCAGATTTCACAAAGCTGTAAGATCAAATACACTTAAAGATACATTGACTGTATTTTTGGAGACTTAGGATGGGTACCTGAAAGCAGAAGTAAATGTGAACGAAGTAGATTTTATCCCTCTGTGTTGTTTTGACTAATGGTATGACACAACAGTGCTACTAGTCCAGAATAATTACCTGGTTTTCTTTCCTTATATTGTCTAGTTGTCTGATTATCTTCATGTGTTTGTTTTTCATTTCCTGCATGTCTTTTACAATCTGTAGAGGATGAAGGAAATTATCAACTCAGAGCACTAGCAGCTCCAGTTACAATGAACCATTAAACAATTTTGAGGTACATTTCTCAAAAATTACAGATATAGTACAGTGAAGAGTTTAATCTTGAAAACAGATAAATAGCCAACAGGACTGCCAGCCAAAGCTTTCAGGCTTCAACAACTAGAAAATATATTATGCTATTGAATAAAAAACTATATATGACTTGAAATGGATTTTCTTTTCTGGTCCTAGTATTGCATCTCCACCTCTTCCTTTTTACTGTAGTGATCTGAATTGGATACAGAAGACAGAGTCATTACAATTATTCTAAAGTTCTTGAAAAAGAAGAAGAGCCCTGATAAGATCATTACTGAGAAAAAAAGTTTTGTTGTTTGTTTGGTTGTTTTTTTTTTTAAAAAGAAAAGCAGCGGAAAAGATTGCATTTTTGCATTTAAGAGTCAGATAACACAAATTGGTTACAGAATACACTCAATTTTATTTTGCATTCCATTAAAATAATTTAAAAAACTGCAAAATTGATATAACTTTAAGGTGTACTACAGGCATTATTCATGACTAATAAAAACAGATGTATACATAAAGAACTGGCAAAGTGATCTTTTTCCTGTTTGAAAATGAGTCATTTAAGCTTAAAATTGCATCAGGATCCTTAGTGACTCAGTTTTATTCATTTAGTTTCTAATCCAATTTGTAATAGTCACAGAAGGAAAATTCCACTATCTCCTATCCCAGCTTCTGCTGCCTGCTTTTCTTTTGCCTTACTTGTCTGGTAGGTGCAATGACAAATTACAAAACACTGATACTTGGGCATCTTAAATGAGGCTAACAGATACTGCTGGATGAATTGTAGCAATAATGAACATGATCATATGTAAATTATAAAAATCTAGAGATTTTTCAGAGATTTCCTTGGTTTCATTTCTTCATTTAAGCTTAATATGATGCAGATTCTGCTGAAAGTGAGCACCTCAGCTGAAATAAATCTGAAAAAAGAAAAAATCTCAGATCTTTTTGTGTGGCTGATGCATTATTTTTAAATAGTTGTGGTTGTTAGCATTGTTCTACAATGACAGATTAAATCTTTGTAAGTATTTACAAGCAGTTAATTTGTGAGTGAAAAATTACCATCTGACACTGTCACAGTTCAAATTTTATAAAAGCAGCAAAGCAGTATTGAAATATACTGTCCTATCTACCCCCCATCAGAAACACTATTGTAGAAGTAGAGGAATTTTAAAGAGACAAAATTAAAAGGCTGAGACACAATTAAAAGGCTAAGATACAAGAAAAGCTTCTTCTAGGAGAAGACTGAAATGATCCAGATGGGTTTATCCCTCTTATCACCCACAGAGCTCTGAGTCTTAATTAGATTGCTTCAGGTATTTGAACTTGTTTCTTACAGCTAGTTCAGGGGTCTGTAGCCTGTACCACAGAAGTCATCATAGAACTTTTTTGATGCATAATAAAAGAACAGGAGTACAGGAGCATATTTAATGGAATAAATAAACCAATGAAACCAATAAACCAGGATATATATATGTCCTGGTTTCAGCTGGGGTAAAGTTTCTACCTAGTAGCTGGTGTGGTGTTGTGTTTTGGGTTCAGTATGAGAAGAATGTTGATAACACTGATGTTTTCAGTTGTTGCTAAGTAGTGTTTAGACTAAGTCAAGGATTTTTCAGCTTCTCATGCCCAGCCAGAAAGAAGGCTGGAGGGGCACAAGAAGTTGGCACAGGACAGAGCCAGGGCAGCTGACACCAAGTGGCCAATGGCGTATTCCATACCATGTGACGTCACTCCCAGTGTATAAACTGGGGGCACTTGGCCTGGGGGGATCATTGCTGGGGAAGTAACTGGGCAGTAGTTGGCAAGCGGTGAGCAATTGCCTTGTGTATCACTTTTTTTGTATATTCCAATCCTTTTATTATTTTTGCAATTTTATTATTATTATTATTTTCTTCATTTCTGTTCTGTTAAACAATCTCATCTCAACCCACGAGTTTTACTTTTTACTTCTGATTTTCTCCCCCATCCCACTGGGTGGAGGACAGTGAGTGAGTGGGTAATGGTGCTTAGTTACTGCCCGGTGTTAAACCACAACAATATACACACACAGATACTGCATAATATAAAATAAACTGGCTAAGCAGAAAATCCAAAATTATGCTAGTTACTGGTACCAGAAATATTGCAATAGCAACAAAATCTCACACTGCAAGTCAAACGCCACTTCCAACAATCAAGAAACATGATGAGAAATACATGGGATCGCAAGGGTTTTCTCCATATACAGTTACAAGGGAGTTTTTTATCTTTAGACACCTACCTGAAACGCATAAATTTAGACAATTTGATATCTGATCTTAACTTAAGATGGCATTTTCATTTTAATGTTTCTATTTTTATGTCAATATTCAAAATTTAAGTGCAGGCTTCCAAATGTGAAGAAGAAATCTACTAAGCAATAAGATTGCGTGAATTGAATTCATATCATAAAAACGATTATCACAATTCATTTAGTATACCCTCCAAAAAGAGACACTTAGTTCAGTTGGCAATTTTTTGTATTGCAAATTATTTATTCAAGCTGGGGCTTTTTTGGGGGGGGGGGGGGGGTGTTAGTTGTTTGCGGGTTTTTTTGTTGTTTGTTTGGTTTTTTTTTTTTACCTTGGTGATATATAATGTAGCTAGCTTGTATGGAATATATGGCACTCCTTCTTTGGTTGTACTTTCCTCCAGCTCAGTTGTTTTGTGATCAGAATCAGAACAAACTCCAGATGTGTTCAGATGACATACTGTATAACAAAAATTAATTTATCAACTTGAAGTATAGAACTAAAATGCACAGCAACTCCAGATGTACATACTGAATTTTTAAAGTTTTTATTAGAGACATCACGTATAGTTTTAAAACATACCTTTTTTCTGATAACAAAGAAAATGGACCTTTGGGAGAAGAATTTTAACAACTCTGACTTGTTAGCTTTGATCTGTGGACACCATCACACATAGTTGTGTGGTTTGACAATTACTTGTCCGTGATTACTCTGATGTTAATTACTTACATATATTTTTTTCATTAAATCTAAAAATGAAAACTGAGGTTAAAAAAAATCATGCAGAAATGTGCTGCCTCTTAAGAAAACTGGGGTTTATGACAGATAAGAAGAAGGCACGTTAAAGCGTCTTTCAAAACTACCTTTTACAAGTTGTTTGGTAGACCCAATTTATATCAGAGTACGAAATAAAATTTTAAAAGTTGTTTTTATCTTCTTTTTTGTTGATTAAAAACTTATCATTACCTTTTTTTTTTTAAAATCAGATCTCTCTAGCTTAACACATCATACTTAACTAACAGGTATATCAAGTCAAAAGAGTCTGATTTGATTACTTAGAATGGTGACTTGTATAAATCTAAGCTACACAACTTCATTCAATCAGAGCTTACATAAATGAAAACAAAAAAAAGAAAACCCCAACCCTCCTCATTTATGTGATGTATTCTGTGTTCCAGAAAACAAGAATAGTATTCACTATATAAATATACCTTTTTCTAGGACTCTGTTTTCACTCCATCCAATCAGGGAATTCAGAAATGACCACTTGTTTATATTCATTCCAAGCTTGTGCAGCCACGAGTTTTTCTCTCCATCTGTTAACAAAATTCAGGTGCTAAAATCAGGTGAAAATCATTGCAATTCTCTGAATTCTCTTGATTCACTAATTCATTGGATTTAAATGTAGTATGCATTAATTCTGTTGGGACCAAAGAGTTTTAAATGATTAAAAGGGATACAAAAGAATGAGAGATTGGGAAGTCATTGAGAGAGATACAAGCATAAGAAGGATGTAATACTTGTCTGAGAGTTGAATGGTTCCACCTGATCCTGAAAAGAGAGCTATATTGAATCCAAAGGCTGTACTTCACACTTGTTTCTCATCTTCTGTCAAAATCTTTTAAAAATGTAAATTTGAAAAATTACAAAACAAACTGGATTTTGCCCAATATCTTTGAAAATAAGTGTGTGTGTGTGTGTGTGTGTGTGTGTAGGGGTGGATTGCATTGTTAGATGAGACCCGTGTTTATTCATGAGCACTTTGGATCCATGCAACACTCCTGCTGGGAGAAAACCAAACCACAATACACAATATAAGCAACTTCTTAAAGTGTTCTGGTGTGAAAGGGAGAAGAGTGTCTGAAAGAAGTCTTCTTACTCTTTGAATTGGTTGAAACAATTATCCTTTCGTCCACTGAGGAAATCCAAATGTATAGATACCTTTCCTAAGATCCTGAAGCAATATTCATTTACTTCCATGGTGCAGTGATTTTCTACAACACATATCTGTCTCTTCATATTGCTTTTACTGGACATTTTGTAGTAGAATGTACTGTTTTAAAATATACTATCCAGCTACTAGATGGAATCACCAGATCCTATTCCCATACAGCCATAAAAGTCTTGTTTTTCAAAAGCCAGTTTTAATGATTTATGAAATATGTAACTAAATAAATATGTGTTGAGAAGGGTACCCTTAGCTCAAGTTATTCTCTCTGAATTCATTATTTTCATGACTATACATTACATACATAAATATCAGCTTTTGTTTTGTGAATTATGTCACTGAAGGATGCATGTTAAATTATATATAGAATAGCTACGTTTTAAAGGACTTGACCTCTCATATCTACATACTTTTGATTCATATTTGGCTTGCTTTCCACCACCTTGGAGACTATTTGAAGCCACAGTTATTCTTGAAAAAGCCCTCCATTTCACATAATCTTACTGTAGGCAAAATTAGCCACTAGAGCATCAGTGCTTGCAGGCCAAAAGCATGGAGTCTATCCTTCTGTCTAGGATAAAGATTAATCTTAAACCCATAACGGAAAACAGGTATACAGATATTGTTTCCTACTGGAAAAAAATGCATTACTATATCATCTGCTGAAATGAATGCAAAGTTCCCCTTCAGTCTATAGCAGTCCATTGGGAAGAAAGATATCTGAAACTCCTACAAGTTAATTCATGAATGCTAAAAATCAGTTTATATGTCTTCTCTTTAGCTTAGCATCTCATAGAGTGCATGACTCCCCAAATTACTGAATATACCTTTTCACAGCAGTCTTGTGACTTAACTCACGCAGAACACTGTGATATGTCAGGGATGAGACATCTGTAAGTTCTTCCCCTTTCTTTTCAAAGCCATCAGCCAGACTAGCACTCAAAAGGCATTCAAACCACCACAGCATCTTGCAGTTTAATCCCTTTAGAATGTAAGCTTCTTCAAACCAGCAGTCTCTTTCAGTTTACAATTAGAATCAAAGCATATGTCACAGTCTAGGCAGCCACATTGCTGTTTCTGAATAACTGCAGCTGTATTTTTTGACAGTTTTTAGAGTCTGGTAGGTTGGCCACCTTGTTTTAGAAGTTACAGATACAGAACACATAAGAAATTTAGTCCTGTTCTGCTGGCTTTGGTTTTAATGGGTATAAAGGCAATGAGCATCTCTTGTACATGAGGAGCTTGAGGACCACTTCCATTATGCTGAATCATGACAGGAACTCTCCCACTTAGTTCATACTCATGTTCACCCATATTCAAGCTATACCAGCACTGATGATGCAATATGAACTATAATACTTATGCAGTTCTGCTTCTGTGAGACTACAATATGGTAATGGGGTACCAATCTGTCCTTTTGTGGAAAACAATGAAGTACACTCTCATTCTGAACACCTGAGGTGCAAAGTACTGCTCACCTTCCTCAGATGTGTCTTCAGTCATAGCACTTTTAATCACACATGAAGGATGTTCTTGTATCTCCTCTGAATAATCAATCATGCTGCCTGGTAGAGGAATGGATGAGTGAATGGTGGTCTGTGGTTTAGTTTCAGGATCAATTCTTACTGCATCTTCAAGTACTTGAGAGTCTGAAGGGATAACTGTTTGTACCCATGCTTCTGGAAAAACAAGCAAAGTAATTGTTAATAAAATACTAGGAGGAGGTATTCGGTTGAGAGGTTTGAGAACAGATATCATTACAGATTTGTAAGATCACACCCCAAAATGAATTTAAGATAAACATTTTTTTACAAACTCTCAGCCAATTTAGAAGTAAACCTGGATGACTTTCTTAGAAATTGATCAGAACAAATCCATAGTTTTGGGTCTTTTCTTTCTGTCTCATTTGAAATCTAACATGATTTGGTGATTTAATTTTTGTTTGACTGTAATATTTAGCTGAATTGGTAAACACATCAAGGTCCACGAAGTTTTCCAAAATTCACCATCTACCCTGAATAAAACCTGCCAAGTCTCATGCAGCTTCCACCCAAACCCACATCTCAAACACATTCCTCCATGCATAACTCTTGGGCAGCTTTAAGATCTGGATCTCTTTAAGATGACTTCTCTCTTTTATGATCAATTTCCACTGTGTCCCCACAAAAGTTTTTCTTTTTGCTGAATTTCAAATAAACCAAAAGATCTGTTATTGGAGAGTCTTCCTTTTTTTTTTTTTTTTTTTTGCTGTGACAGCCTCATAACTTCCATACAGAAAGACACTGCTTTTCCAGCTCTTCATGCTGTATGAACAGCTAGACATAAACTCCCATATGAGGAAGAAAATAAATGCTTGATTCTGAACCTGAAATACAAAAGATAGGCTTTTCAGGAAACAATTAGAGCACATGCACAGTAATTAAAATCTAGGTGGCTATAAGTTCAGCCACTGAACTCATGTTATTACAGAGTTTCCAGCTATCTAGCTATGGGTCTCACCATTGGTACTTGCTCACTGCCTCTCAACATTGCACTAAAAAGCCTGAAGCCTTTAAAAACTTGGCTTATGCACACTGAGAAGGCCTTAAAATTACACTTCCAGAAGTAACAGAGGTCATCAAGAATTATGATGTTGGCAATGTGATTACTGAAAGTAATGTGGACTTGTTGAAGTTGTATATATCTAATGAAGCTGACAGAACATTTTCATATGGCAGATTGAGAAATACAGCTTGAGCAGGGATTGCGCTTTCTAAGGATAAAGGATCCTCACCTGACCTTCTACTCAGCTAGAACAGATAATAACACTCATGGCAAAGCTCAGTATTCTCTTCTTTTGTAATGCTCTATTTAAGGTATTACTGAGTTCCTTTCCCACAGAAAAAAATCATAAGGAATTTAATTACCTTCTTTCTTGCCTGGGTGCTTTTCTTTTCAGAGTGGAATCTATTATGTGTGACTACAGAACACTGAAATGCAGCACACAAGAGCACTTGTTAAAAATACCACTCACTACTGCATCTTGCAAAGTGCTTCTCAGATTGCCATTTTACCCTCATGCCTTGGTGTATCCTCTAATGACTGCAGCTCTCCATTTTATACAGAAGGTGTAGCTTAAACTCAGATTCACCTGTAGCCTGCACAGCAGGCTCCAATGCTTGTTTTATAGCTAGGCCACTCTCTGATGATATTTTATGCTTCAGAATTAAAAATGCATTTCAGATACAGTTGTAGCTGAAAATGGCTGATCCACTATCATATTACTTCTGTGCTTCTTCAAGCCAACTCCAATAAAATTTACTGCTTTAACATCTAGAGGTATCCAGCATAAATTCTGAGGTCTGTCTTGTAGCTTTATCACATCCCACATTTCACCTCTTAGCTACTTTTTTGTCATAGTGGCTTCTATTTTATGCCTTGCACCAGCATATACTGCTTTGTGTCAGGGGGGTATTTTCTTTTCATAGAAGTGGCCAGTAGCAATCCTGAAAGATGGACAGAAAGATAGGTATTTTCATAATACTGCTTAAAACAGGCAAACAAGATGGAAGAGGACCACTTCTTTGGGGGGATTTAACTCCAAAGTCTCATAGTTTTTATCTTTTGTTTTCCAATACCAGAGACTTTTTCCCCTAAAAATATAAAAACATCAAAACATGCTAGCATGAAAAAAAAAGATTCTATTATATTATTAAAATATTATTATTATATTGCATTCTAAGGACACATATTAATCATGCTGTAAAAGTATTTGCATATTAAAATCTGCATTTTTTAGTGATCAAAACAAAGTAAAACATAAAAAAATGACATTGCACAGCACTCTCAAGTTCCTCTTTCCTCGTAACTAATCCCTCCTGAAAACAGATGAGAGAAAAGACAAAGCAGATGTGCCATGTGGTATGTTGTTACATAAAGAAAATGTTTCAGAGAATCTCAGAGAAAAGGCAACTGGTCTGGCACTTGTTTTCTTTGCAGTCATGAAATATTCCTTATGTTTTGCATCCTTAGTAGTAACTTAGTTGAAAGGTATAAATGCTGCTATTGTAGTTACAGTAATATTCTGCCAAAAGGAAAAGACAACTTATGACAAGCAAGTTGTGCCTGATTGCTCCTGTTGGAGTAAAGAAATAGTATTTTTAATACAGAATTACAAGCAACAGTACAGTTTTGCTGCAGAATTTTATTTTCATATTGACTAATAAACAGGTGGGGTTTTTTGCCAGGAGCAACCATCCAGCAGTACTCAGCTGTTGGAGAAATTATACAGATTTAAACCTCAAAACTGTGTGTCCTGCAGAACTTCTGAGATAATAGCAATCAGTCCAAATGAAACACAAAAGAAAAATTGTAGTCTTTTTATTGTACTAGAAGTACAAACTGGATAATGCATACATGCACGTGAATCCTGCATATTTAAAATCTCTTTTTATTATAGGATCAAAATCTTCAAGATAACATTGACTAATATTCTGAAGAGGAGACCTTAATGTGTTTTGCCTCCTCCAGCAACCACTTCCTTTTGTGAGACAGAAGAGAAAAAGATGGGAAAAAGATGGAAAAAAAATAGAAGATGGAAACCTTTTCTGACTGTATTGGGAATATTTTCAATCCAATCGCTGTCCTAAGGCAGTGTAACATAAATTTAGTTATTTGCTCTGACTGTATGTAATTGCTTGCAGCTATGGTCCAAGGGAAAACAGAAGGGGCTATGTGAAAGGCATAACTTCTGTCCAGAATCTGTTAAGATTAATTATTTCATAAATTTAATTTTTTTCCCTGTACAATAAATATCAAAACTAAGGGCCTAGTATGAATTGGTCACAAAGTCCAGATACAATAATTACCTGATTTTATTTGTCCACGTTAGCATAATCTCAAGATATACTATTATCTTTTGACAAAATTGCCATCACCATCAACTTAAATATTTATGAGCACATCTTCATACTTGTTTTACTTTTCAGGAAATTCTTTCCTTTCTAGGTAGGAAAAATTAGCCTATGACAAAAATTCTCATTCTCTGCAGGTAAGATATTTCCATTGCCTATTGAATTGTGCAATTTATTTACACAGTTCAAGAAAACCAGAGGTGGACGGTAATCCAGTCTTTACATTAAACTCCAGGTTTATCTGTGAGTTTACTGAATGAAAAAGAGGTAGGATGAGACAACCAGTTCTGATATAATTACAGGCACATCAGAGCAATCCCTTCAAAATGCTTCTATGCTCAGGATCTCAATAGCAATGGACATTTCACAGGATCAGTTGTGAAATGGGAACTTCGTGCCCGGAAATGCTAGATCTTTATCACTGAAACAAGCATTGATTTAAAAGCATACAGGCTTTGGAGTTAGACAGTGTATATAAAGCTAGGGAGGTCTGTGGTTTCCTCAAGGTAAGAGCAGCTGTAATTTGAGGCAACATGCACACAGGTAGTCCTCATATAGTTACAATTTTTGTATATTTAATGATCACAAGCAGTACACAAAAAGCATTGGCAAGTCAAGCATCATGTGGCATGGTTGCCCCATAATACAAACTTCTGAGCAGCAGTCATGAGAATCTGCCTCAGGCCTATGCATGTCTTGCATTATTGCAACTACCTTCAGAAAATTTCATAAGGAGACCTATGCTGCATCATAGTAAGGAAATTGGCTTATGGGTAAGCAGCACAGCATAGAAAGTTTTAGCATGAGAAGCAATGCAGAAAGGGGTGCCATGGAGCTGAGCTTTCCTATGCGTGTGCTAATCTGCTGAAGCACAACCTGATATTCAACTTCCTCATCTCCAGTGAAAAGAGAACATAAGAGCTTGCCTTAACGTTTTGAGTAATGCACATTTTAGAGTAGATATCTCTTTGGTACCAATAACAATTTCTGGTCTAGGTCTGCTCTGAACTCTTGTTATGGGTTTAATGTCTCAGTATCTCCACACAAGATTGTGACTTTGATAAACTGACACTCTCCTTGTACATCTTCTGGTGAAAATTTTGTCAGAAGAGTCAGTTCTAATTTTACTTTTTTTTTTTCCTGATTTCATTCTGGATCAGATACCAGAAGTAATCAGAATAACAAGAATCACTGTTCCAACAGCCTAATGTGATTATATATAAATGCCAGAAAAAAACCCCACAAGTAAAGCAGTAGGAAAATATCTTTCTTCGGTCCCTAATTTTGGATCATTGAGAGGTTTTACTTAAATTTTCTAAAGAATAAAAAGTTTAGCAGTCAATACCCTGAGTAACTTCAGTTCTCATCGATTTCATTAGGAGCTGAATTAATGTACTTGTCTCCTGGCATCTCATCTCTGAGATTCTTAGCTGACCTAACTGAATTCTGCAGAGTTTATGGGCCATTACTTCTTGAGTTCTGAAATTTGGTAACCACAAAGCAAAGAGGATTGTATTTTGAACTGGTTACTTCCACTGAATGCAGTATCTGTTGGAGACCTAAAACCCCCTCTTATCTCCCTCTTCTTACCTTTGGAAGAGAAAAAGAAAAGTGATGCAAGTATTGTTTCTTTACTGGTATGTAATTAAGTTTAGTTTCATGGAGTTACAAAATGGCGAAGTCCCATGGAAATTTCTCTGTTGTGGTTTTTGAAACAGTAGTATGTCTTTTTAACAGAGGTATGACAGCTTCCTCTTGAAACTATTCTGAACCTTATAGATCCGGCAGTTTTCCACAGCTGGAGTCAATGAATTGTTAGGTCTCAAATTAACCTTGGGGGAAGGTGGAGCCATGTGTTTAACCAGGTATGTTATTTATAGTTTTAAGGCTACTGCAGTGCTATTACTGACATTCACATAGGTGGCAGGTATATTCATGTTCTGTCCGAAAACGACATAGGGACCTACCTAGGTTGGCTAGTTGCAGCAAGCTGAGCATTTAGTCACTGAAACAGATACTATTTCATACAGTGTCATAATTTTCCACTCAAGCGGCACGGTGACTGCTAACACACAATTGTCTGACTGTAATACACAAAGGTTTAGCTGGCACATGAAAACAAATGGGCCAGAGACTATCGTATATGCTAAAGGCCTGGATGGAAAGACAAGTTATCCCATTAGTCTTCCAATCTCAAAGATACTTGGTCTATCACAATGCCCGTGTGCCAGCCAGTGTCATTCTAAGGTCATGCCTGAAACTAGCTATTGGTATGACACAGCTAGGATCTACTCTTCCACGTGCTCTTTTCTCTTTCCCTCTCACCCACATATTGAAATATAAAAAGAGAATGGTTGACAATTTGCTTGGACCCCTGGACTTAAGCTAGAACAGAATAGATTAGCCTTATAAAAAAGCTGGACTGGTATCACTAATGTTCCAAAAGTCAGATATGTGCCGTTGGCTTAGGCACGCTACCTCCAGTCTAAGAGACAAGAGACCTCAAATCCGCAGTCCCATTTTTATGGCCTATCAAAAGTTTCCAGTCTTGTCTGAGATGCTGCTCCCAGCAACACATGTGTTATACCTGCAATTAGAGCAAACAGGGACTGCAGTTTAGCTGCTGAAATGAATGATTCAGACCATCAGCCAAGTGTGACAGCTTGACATCTTTTTCTCAGGCTGTGCTTCAATGGGTTACACCTTATTGCTTAAAAAAGTTTGATGGATAATTAATAAAACACCACACCTCCATTGTAGTGGTGCCATATGCCTTTTAATAGTTTTCTACCCATTTGGTGTGTGCAAATGTCTGCAAATAAAAAAGGCTAATGTTACCTGTTTTGCTTTGGCTTTTAGCAGCAGGAGAAACAGAATTCTTCTTCTTCTTCCAGAACCAAGACTGTGATGACAGGGGGATACTTTCTTCAGAATAGGAATATTGATCTAAATAAAAATGCAAAAAATCCCACCAAAACAGGAACAGAAAAAAAAACATCAAATGACATATTCTGAAAAAGTAATTCTTATTCCAGTGGTTAGTGGAGCTTTTTGTTAAAAAAATAAAACAAAACAAAACAAATATATTCAGTTAATATCCATAGTACAGATAGCAATGCATTTAAGACAATTTAGGAAAGATCACCAAGCACTCCTAGTTATCGTATGTTATAGTAAAAGGAGAAAGTCACACTCCCTAGTATTTAAAGTAGATTATTTAAAGAAAATCTCCACAGAGACAGATTAAAATCAGTCATTTTATTCTGATAGAACGTGTTCATGTTCTGCATATGGTCAAGAAAAAATTAGTGATGTAACCTCACATAGAGCTTTTATATCTTTGGGCCAGCTTTAATATAATGTCTCAGTATTCAGTCCACAGAGTGGGATATTTTACACAGAGTATTGCCAGCTACAGCATTAATTAATTTAATGCCTTTCAGATGAAAAAAAATCACTATAGAAAATCTTAGGATATTAGGGATTAAGAGTTATCTTACAGATATATAGGGTTGCTCCTCCAGAGATTGTCTGCACAGCAAATTCTAATCTTGGCACTTTAATGCTAAGTGCAATACCAACTTTATATGCTAAGTGTCATACAAGATACAAGGAAACAGCTAAAACCATCCTGTGCTCTCAGAATCGGAGTGAGCTTTCCTTGGCTTCCAGTTACACTTAGAGCCAATCCAGACCAGCTCTGATAATGGGGCTCTGAGTGTCTCTGTAAATCATCAGATATGGAATTTGTTCAAATTTCATGTTTTGCAAGCGTGTTACATGGCTAAGAACTGCTGGAACGCAAGGCACAGCTTATTCTATCAAGAAGTGCTCCAGACATTAGAGAAAGGATGCTGTAAAGGAGTGGAGAAATCAGCCAGGTTTGTATATCTTTCCTTGACTCTGCAAATGCAGTACTTAAATCAGTAATGCACACAGTTAAATATTCATGCATCTCACTATACCAGTATGATAAACTCCACACAGATTAATTTCTCTATGCAATAAACAGACTTTTCAAGGCCATGGCAGAAAAAGAAGATGGAAAAGCAAGCATATCTTTGAGTCTTTTTCTTGTTAATAGTATTTAACAGTCATTGTGTGTCTTATTGTATGACCCACTGCATGTCAAAGAATAAAACACTGCAACTTTCTTTAAAATGGCAAAATAGTGGCATGACTTTTAGCATTCACAGCAATTTCTCAAATGTCACCAGTGCAGGAATTTGTTGAAATGTGTGATTTGTGTTGGGGCAAATTAACTTAGTGCTTGGTCTAGGCCTCACCCCTGTGTTGTGAGTAATACCTCTAACTTTACCCACTCACTTTTAAGGCAGTAGCAATATCTCACAGAAAAGGTTGTCTGCAATGACAGAAGAATATATATGATTTATAAAACAAATGTTCTTTTAATAACTTTGCATAGAGGGGCTACCTGAGAGTAAGCTTCTTTATTACTCCTTGGTACAGGACTGTTCTACCAATGCACAGACTCTCTGCTATTCAGTATTATCCATAACGCAAGTGCATACACTAGGCTTTCTTATCAAAGCATCAACGGACTGAATGAAGCCTGTCCTACCCTCTGTGCTCTGATGCAAGACAAGGGCAGGCAGTGGCAGAGAGAACTTTCAGGGGTTAGTGGGAGTGTCTTTAAAGTATGGTTTAACAGAAGGGACATAGTGAAAGAGAAGATGACTGCTTCTTTGGCTTGGACAGAGGTACAGAGTGTCTCCACCTTTATTATGTGGAAAATGAAGTATGAAACTTTATGTGGATAAAGAATAACTGCTCTCCCAATGCCCTGAACAAACGGGCACTGATAATCAAGACCAAGTAGTTTCTCTTTGTTGCTTACAAAAAAGTGGAAATTGTCATTTTTACTGCTGCTGCTGATCACTCATATAAGCAGCCAGGTAACAGAAAGTAGTTGCAATATTCAGCGTATCTGAGTGGTTTGAAATGGGCCTTTTGGGGCCTCTTCTTTTGTTTGTGGATGGAATAGTAGCTGCCTCTCGTATTTACCTGCGGTCTGGATGGTCTTAGTAGTTTGGTCCTTCTTTCTCATTGTGCGCTGCATCACATCGATAGCAGCTTGTTCTATGATATTTAAGCATGATACATTTACAGCAATGATTGCTGTTATACGAATTCAGCCTTTGCGTCGTTCATACAAAGATTCCTCCTCTGAGAAGGATATCTTTTACAACTCCACCTCATCCCCTGAAAGCAACTTAACAATAAACTCTGACAGTATTTACAGGTAGAGGTTTGTTTACATTGGCACAACCTACAACTCAGACTTTTTGCACATGAAAATGCATTATGCAGACTTCTTCTTCTTACTCATTCTGGTCAAACCACATTTTTTTCTCTAACATTCTCAGGTTACACAGCCTTAAGCAATAGCCTTGCCCAATGGCATTGCCTAACTGAGTGTCCTGGTTTCAGCTGGGATGCAGTTAACTGTCTTCCTAGTAGCTGGTACAGTGCTATGTTTTGAGTTCAGTATGTGAAGAATGTTGATAACACTGATGTTTTCAGTTGTTGCTCAGTAGTGTTTAGTCTAAAGTCAAGGATTTTTCAGCTTCTCAAGCCCAGCCAGCGAGAAAGCTGAAGGGGCACAAGAAGTTGGGAGGCAACACAGCCAGGGCGCCTGACCCAAACTGGCCAACGGTGTATTCCATACCATGGGACGTCCCATCTAGTTTAGGAACTGGGGGGAGTGGGGGTGGGGAATCGCCGCTGGGGGACTGACTGGGTGTCGGTCGGCGGGTAGTGAGCAATTGCACTGTGCATCATTTGGACATTCCAATCCTTTCATTATTGCTGTTGTCATTTTAGTAGTGTTATCATTATCATTATTAGTTTCTTCTTTTCTGTTCTATTAAACCGTTCTTATCTCAACCGATGAGTTTTACTTCTTTTCCCGATTTTCTCCCCCATCCCACTGGGGGGGGGGGGCGTGAGTGAGCGGCTGCGTGGTGCTTAGTTGCTGGCTGGGGTTAAACCACAACACAGAGTTGACAATCAACTGTGTTGTTTAACTTGTTTTTCTTAACTTCTGGTGTGACAGAAGGTTACGCAGTCAGTCAGTTGACTTCTCCTTTTAACAATAAAAATCCTTATTTATCTTAATATAGTACCTTGGCATGAAGAAGAGCATATATAGAAGTTATCAACTAATAAGTTGCCGATTTGGAACAAAACTTTGATGTCAACAGTTAATATTATCGCTTGTCATCACAAAGAGCAAGGGTTTTTCTTTCTGTATTTTGTCAATGTTATCACTATTTTCCAGTTGAAAATCAAAGCAAAGGCACATATTTCACCCTATAAGCTGCAGAGATACTGGAGCAAAGACAAGAATCTACATTTAACTTTTCTTGGAAAATTATGTCCATTTGTATGTTTATAAATAAACATAGCTATTGAATTCATATTGGTTAGACTTATTATTCCATGGTATTCCCAATCTTTGCTTATTCATTAGTCAGCTGCCTGAGAATACAAACAGATCACAATGCCCCACTAATGAAGTGCTATTCATCTCTAAATCATCCATCTCAATCTTCCTTTAATTTTAATCTTTAGTAATGCATTTAAATTTTAAGCATAATGCTTGAGAAGTATGTTTGACATGTGAGAAAATATTACTTTTACTAATAAGTTTGGGAAGAGTTCAAATATGTTCATTAATATTAGGTAAGAGCAGATTGTTCCCTTATGATTTATGGACAGGATCTGCAAGCTGCACAGAAAAAACACCAGAAATCTTCTTCATCCTTCCCTCACACAGCTTTTCAGCAGCCTGCTCCCTAAGGTGGGGCAAGGCAAACTGTCTTGCTTTTATTATAGGCTTTGCATAACTGTTCACTTATTCTTTAATTACACACCCTTGCAAAGCACTCACAGAATCTGGCCTTCTGTTGTCACTCATCTAAACCCCTAAATGCATACGCAATAAAAATATCAAACTAAAAATGACTGTAGATGCTGAATATTTTAGTTTTTGAGGCCCAACCTTGGTTACCTGCTAGCCCCCAAATATGGCCACCTCAGGGTGTGTATTAAAAAAATTGAAGTTTGAACACTCACAACAGTATCTTGTAAGAGATACTCTACATAACAAAAATTATTTTAAGAGTACAGGTGCAAGTTAATGACAATATTAAGATGTCATAGTTAGGATACATGTTGTCTCTGTGGATCTAGCAGGAAACCCACAAAATTTGGCAGGTAATATTCAATTTTTATCCTTTTGTTGTGGCATTATATTCTCTTCTTTGAGGCAGAATCCTCTGGTAAAATTATTCACCCTGCAGATTATTTTTTTCAGCAAAGGAGTTAAGATTTCAGGGAAGAAATAAGTAGCAGGGACAGGAGCAGAATTTGAGCAAAGGTCTAAGTTTTCAAAAATATATTCCTAAATAAAATATGTTCTAGAAAAGAAAGTAGGACTACTTGCTTAACCCATTTTTTATCACTTATCTAATACCTTGTTAAATGTCCTTTTAGTTAGCATGTTTTTTACTTTAAGTCCAACTGAAATTCCCTCCTCTTAAAGTTAAGTTCATTGCTTCATGTCCTACGGCCAAATTGAATACTTTTGAAGACTTCTGAGCTCATTCTTCTGAGAAAGAAGGTTTTTACATTATTAGACCATCAAACCCACTTCTCAGTCTTTCACCAGAAGCCACTTTCATTAGCCCTTTGATCATTCCTTTGTACAATTTCTTGTTCATTTTCTAACATTGTATTTCTTGAAATTACATGCCTAAAGGGAGACAGTACATAAACATGAGCACACATGGTCATTTGCCGTGGCTGAAATAATACTCAATGACTTGTTGAGCTCTGGAAACTCAATCCTGTTTTTCTAAAAATTCACAAAGTAGTTGTAAATCCCAGAGTCACTTTACTCAGAAGACTTTAATTTATCACGCTTTTCTAAACATTTAAGAAGATATGTACACAACTTTCCAACTAGTCACTAGCATTTGAAACATACTTTTCATACATATGTTTTCCTAGGTTAGCAAGACAGCTTTTGAAAAATAATTAGCTGTATTCAAAACTATACTTATTCACTTGTGGCCCTTTCTGCCATGTAAACAACTTAGCTTTTCTAGCATGTCCTTCATATCAGTGGATTCTTTTTTTCCTTGACTTTTTTTTTTACAGCTGAGAAGCTTAAAAATAGATGGTTATCCTCTTCACACTTTTCACTCAGCTTCTTAAATATAATCGTGGCCTGGCTACACCCTTCCACTCTCAGCAACCGTGTGCCATAATATACCATACATGAACATTTTTTTTTTTTACTAAATAAACATTATGTCCTAAAAAATTACCTTCATCCATTGTAATCAGACTGTTTCTCAGGGCCCGTGTTTCCACAGAGGTGAGAGTTAACTTCTGGTGTTTTCTGACAGCCTCCCACCCTGTGTACATAAATATTTAATCTATAAAAATACAAGAGCTTCACTAGGCAACAAGATACCTGCAGAAAGTAAAATGAGAGACATGGCTCAGGTTTCTTCCCACTGTTTCCTGTGGCTAGCAATGTCTGTTTTGCCAGGAGACCAAAACTTACTAGATGAAACTCAAAGCTGTAGAAGACTTAACCATAACTGAAAAAAATACATGATGATGTTAAGTACCTAAAAGCACAAATACTCACAAGATTAGAAGGGTTTCATTAGAACATTTTACAAATGTCCACAATTCCTTGTTTCAGCTGAAAGAATGTGAACTATGATGCTCTTGCTACATTTCCAGTAGTGGTGAAACTAGTTAAGGACTGTTTTATGCAATTTCAGCCCTAATTTCACATAAACAGAGTTATCAAATGCTTCCAGATGAAACCGTTATTACATTAGAGGAAAGTTTGCCCTGCTTTGGAGGATTGCTTCATGGAAGTGTATTGCTGTCTCCCTTCTCTGCTAATTAAAGCTAAAAACCCCGCATTTATCATTGCCAACACCTTCGTGCTGAGACTGGTCTCAGCTAATGAGACAGGCAGGTTGTTTTGAACCGTAGGTCAAATATGCTGTTCTCTTGGAATAACTCCAGGCACACAGCTTGTGACATATTCCTAGATTAAGATGAACAATACAGCACCAGTAACTGGGAGAACCAAATGCTATTCAGCAGTTTCAAAAGCAAACACAGAACTGTTTGCAGACTGATGTAATCCAGTTTAGGCAGGTGAGACCAGTTGCTCAGGATTGCTACTTCACTGCTATTGTTCTGCACCCCACCCTTATGTTAAAAAGGATTAAACCCAGGAGTTTACCTTTAGACTGTAGTCCAAAAGGAAGGCTTTTGGTATCACTAACTCAACAAGCAGTCTCACTGTGGGTTTATAGAAGGCAGCTTCACTGGGAATCTTCTTCCAAATAATCCACAACTAATTAATTTGTATAACTAGCTTCTCTAGTGTTCTATTTTGAATATGTTATAGCTTCACTGCGATGTGAAGAATATAGCATGATATGGGACCTAGATAAGAGGCTTCTCTAAAAGAGTGCTTCCCTTATGTGAAAGGAACTTTTTTGTGATTTTTCTTTTTATGAAAACAAAAATATAAAGATGCAATTTTGTCTTTTCCACCCCTCTTTTGCCTCTTGCTGCAAGGGGAGAAAAAAGAAGAAAGAAAGGAAAAGGAAAAAAAAAAGAGAAAAGCAACCATCTGAACAATAAATTGAGGGTGTTTGATTAAAAAATGCAATCTTATAAAACTAAAAACATTTTTGACAGATTATGTTTCTGAAATTTTTTTACATTAATAAAATGATGTATGACACAGAATTAGCACTTGAACTACTGGTAAAAAAGGAAACTGGCAAAAGAGAAAAAGGCTTGACTCCAAGTTATATTTAACTATGGTCCTTTAGGTTTCTACTTACATTTTTTAATATTCACTGTAATGTTTCTTGCTTTGCTTAATCTTTTAAAGGGTGTGTAGTAGCCCCAGTCATGAACTAGAACCTGACTGTGCTAGCTATTAAACAAACACAATAAAACAGATTGGCTGTGCCACAGTTATCTTAAGATCGCTTCTTTCAGTACTTTTGTTCTGGCTGGTGTTCTTGCTAATCTTATGTTAGGAAGAATCTTTACCTGGCAAAACTTATTTACTTTTTTACTTCCCCTTCAAAAAATCCATCTAGTAATCAATTACACTGTATGTCTTTTTCTTAAATCACCATCATCTTGGGACTCACTATTCCATTCTTGCCTCTGGTATTTTGTTGTCAATAACATTTCATGCATAATTATGAGAAAGTAAATTTCTAGGGCTAGGAATCTCATGTTCCTCTTTGTATATTCCCAGTCATTTTGATTCTCTTGAAAACCTTGTAGCAGCTCCAGGGATAAATAACTTATTGTAGTATAGAATTGGGCCACATTTGAAATGTCACATCTGCACCTTTCCCCTTTGAGGAAACTCAGATGAAAATCAAGCTCTGAGTTATGTACCTTTAGGCAGTTCTGTAATGGGACAAATTACAACAAATACAAACATGCCTTGAAGTTTCTTCTCTTTGAATAGAAACAAGCTTAAACCCTTTAAAATTTCTCAAGAATAACAATGACTTGCAGCATGTCTTTCATTGTCCTCCATGTGGTACTTCTTCCCAAGCAGCAACGGCATTAAAACAACCCAGTCTAGAATAAAACTGAAACACTAAACCGGGAGTTTTCTGGGTTTTTAGCTGGAAACACAACAAGCAATTGCTGTTCAACATCTGAATACAGAAGTCTGTAGCAAATCTCCCAGATGCAAATTCTTTTGCTGAAAGTCAACAACAAGCTTATATTAAAATTGAGGAGAAAACACATAAAATGGACAAGGCCAGAATCTTCAAATGGAATACTGCAGTTTCAGTTGTTCTCTATTTGTACCTTGCTTTTGTGAAGGCTTGAGGGAAAAGCACACGAAGAGCTTAATTTTGTCTGAGATGAAACTATTCTAATGTTCCATAGAAGCAAATCAATTTTGCAGTCACTGACTAATTGTGAATTAGTTCTGTCTGTTCTGCAAAAGAATTTCACTCCTAGTTTTGGCAGGTAAACTACTCAGTGAAATAATAACACCCAAGATGTCTTGGACAAGTTTTCTTAACCACGATAATCCCCCATTAATAATGGGAACAGTTAGGGTCAAGTATTACAAGAGAAAATGGAATGTCTCATTTCCTCAATTTTTTCTTACTGTTCTTATCACACCCTGAATGTAGACAATGAGCAAACCATAATTTATTATTGTTATTCATTTATTATGTCATTCCTCTTTTTCTGTGGTAGTGGGAGCCAAGCCATGGCTATGCCAGTCTGAACAAGTCTCAGCTTGACTGGAGTGATTCTGAAGATTCAGAATATGATACTCGCTCCTCATTGTAGATAGGGAGTAAAATATGCTTTATTGTTTTAACCTGGATGTTTATTGGCAATAGATCCCCTCACTGGTATTCATTTCAGCATACAGAAACAACCAAAGCAGCACAGTTTTCTAAGGACATATTTGGAAATGTTTAATACAATCATTTCCTTTAAAGAAAAAAGAGATCCCAGAAATGGCAGTAGATGTAAAGCTACTTTGGAGAATCAAATCAATTTCAGAATGTCGAATAAGCTTTAAAACCCTAGACAGCTAAATTTAATCTACATATTGCAACACCACAAGTGGTTCATCTGCCCATTAACTTTTTGCTGGTTAGTGTTGTCTCTTATTTCTTTGAAGTTACAACAATGTAATTTTGCAGCAGGGTTCATCCTCTTTTGAGACACACAGGACTATTCATCCTGCCTCTTGGTCTTATTGGAAGACACCGCCCAGTTCCACTCCTCCTAGGATCAGTTGTGACATGCCACCAGCTATCCTGTTTTTTTGTTTGGGGTTTTTTTTTCCTGTTTTCACAAGACTTTTCTCCATTAAGGGCATTGAGTTTTCCACAGCAGTCATATGTTGTTCAATTGTTTAAAGTAAAGCTCTGTCATTTGTGTTTCCTTTTCTTGAATGCCACTTCTGTTATTATATGCACCCTCTGATTAGCATTATAGACTGTATAGGACAGTAAAAAGCTTATGCTGTCCCAATTCTTTGTCTTGTCCCCTTAGTACTTTCCACTGCATGTGCACTGAGCTATACCTTCCCCAGTGATTTACTATTTTTGTCACAACTTCATGATTGTACAGGTCTGTTTTGCTCTACTGCAATTTGGAGGACGATTTGTGTAACCAGGGTTTCCAAAGTTTTTCCTAGAGGCTTCCTAGAAGGTCCAGATTTTCCTCATATAAATTACTTTGGCACACAATCATAGTAGAGTCAGGGCTTATGTCTGGAAGGCGGACTGACAAGTTGAAAAAGCTTCTGGAAGTATTTCTCAATCTGCATCCCTAAGATGAATTCCTGGTTCCATTAAAATGAGTGACAAAACTTGAGCTTATTTAAACTGAATGGGACTTTTAGTTCCTAAAATGATGGCATCTTGGTATGACTTCACACACAGCTATTCTGCCTGTTTCTAGTACAGCAAGGGCTATTTTTATTTGTTTATGTAAGGGGAAGTTCAATAACATTTTGTGTCTTCTGGATAGCCAAGCCAAATCTCTGGAGCTACAGAAAGTAGCAGTTGGAGTACAGTTGGAGTATTTACTCCAGGTGACTAGTAACTATTAGAGCTAATTATAGAAGTAGGTGTATGTTCGATTAAAGCATGGAGTTCCTGTTGCCTAGATCAATGCCAATTCAGTATTTCATGAGGCACTAATAAAATATTGGCTAATCCATGATGAAAGAGAGGTGAATGATAAATATTTTGTGCAGTGCAAAGCAAATACAATTAATCCCAGTTAGAAAATTCCTCAAAAATATTTATGAACTATTTTGAATCAGTATTGACACAAATGCATGTTGTCCAATCTTTTCCCTATTTGCAAGCTTGCAAAAAGGTCTGCAACTGAAATGTGATCTGAATGGGAAATAGCATATTAATGAAATAAATCCTTTAACAGAGAAGCCATAAGAGCTTTTACACAGTTTTGATTACATGTCTTATGAATATCTTTTCTTTTCTTTTTTTTTTTTTCTTTAAGCATGAAACTAAAAAAGGAGTTGTGTGTCTAGATTTGAAGCTCTGTGCCACCCAGCCCATGGTATAGGATCATGGGGATACCCATGATCACAACCCGACTCTAGATGCCCCTGTCTAGAATAATGCAGATTAGATGCAAATGAACAGATAGTGTAGCTGTTTTCACTGAAATGGAAATCTATCTGTTGTAATGTCAAAGGAAGAGATGGAGGTCTGAGGAGGCACTGTACTTGAGTATGCAGAAAAGATATTTTTCTGAATAATTTAACTGACACATCCTTCCTAAAACAGGATCTTTTACAGGAATTGGTAAATATGTTAGTGGAAGAAATATTGGGTTTGCTCTGGAATGTCTTGTTGGAAGTATTACTGCTTTCACTAGGACTACTGTAACTCATACAGCAGTGACATTACATGCTCTTAGATCTATATAATCTATATCACTGTCTCTATTACTTGAAAAGTGAGTCAGCGGGTTACCCTTCAGGTCCTGGCTGTCTAAGGAAATGGAGTAACATGTTTCTCCTCACTTTTGTAGGATGTGGATAAAAGCTACTGAAGATAAATGAGGGCACAAGGTGCAAAAGATGGGAGAGACAGATTCCAGGTGGCTCTGGCTTGCTATCAGCTGGCTCAAACTGGATGACTGTCCTGGTGGGAAATAGACAGATCTTTGTTTTATGATTTAGCACACTCATGAGCTCCTGCAGGATAATGATATTTCATAACAATGCCATTTGTTAGCATCAATGTCCACTTAATGTTTATCTCATGGGTAATCTGAAGGCCACTTGTAAAATGGGGTTCTTTGGCTGAGTGGGGGTAGAAAGGTCCTCACCCAAATACCTCCAGACTTAAGTCTTCTTTCAGGCATCCCATGTAGAACAAACACAGAGCTACAGCAGGGGAGGCATGAGCCTCTGAAATAGACGTAAAGGCTGCTGATGTTTCTCCCAACCTCCAACAAAATTCCTGACTCATTTTGCTGACATCTTGTGTAGGATGAATTGCTTCGGGAAACTCCATCTGCCCACTCAATCTGTTATCACCAGCCTCAAGAAAAATATCTGGCAAGGCCGAATCTGGCAGTTTACCAAAAGCGACCATTTTTCTGTTCTATTTTTACTGAACATTTCCATTTCTCTCAGCAGGAACTGTATTCCATACTATGTTGACTACTGTATCAAAATACTGATACCAGCAGTATCTGAGATGTGTCACATTGAGTATAAAAGTAAAGAAAAATGTTTCTTTTTGTTTCATTTATACTATGACAGTAGCTGCATGCTTTGCCATTTCTGAATAAACAATAGCAGGTCAACAATAAAAAATACACAAACTGTTAGAACTTTAAGAAACAAATGATGGAGTTACAGTTAAAAACTTAACAATAAACACTAAGTCTCCCTCCAGTTAAACTGCATTTTTTAAGTGTGTTTTGTACAGTAAAGATCTCTAGCTCAGATGGTGACTCACTCCAGCTTCAGGAAGATGATGAGTCAACATCTCCCCGCCCATTAAGAAGGAGGAAAAACAAATGCAAACAGCTCCTACAATGAGTTGTAGCACAATGCCTTCATGTCAGATCACTCTGAAAGTAGAAACACAGGCCTGAAAGACAATGCAATTAAAAAAAAAAAAAGTGAAAAACTAACACAATGAAAATGGGATAATAGTCCAATTATTGAGAAAGCGTGTTAGAAAAAGGCGTCAAAGTGGGAGAGTGTTTTACTAAACACTTGTAACACACTGATTCCTACCCTTATAGGCCTGCAGTAAAAGCTGCTGTGCTAGATCTTCTTTACTGAGAAAACACCCCAAAACTTATAAAGATGCTCTAAGCCTGTGTAACCCAGCTTTCTAAGTTTTTCAGTATTTCAAAACACTCAGCTAGCTGCACTGGGCATATGCACAGATTTCCAGCTTTTCAGTATAAAAAGATTGTAATTGGCCATGCTCATTAATAGACAAGGGAAACAGTCCCAGAAAAAGTGTGTAAACAGAGGTTTTGGCCAACATCTGACATGGGTGAAATAAGACTGGTAGTGTCATACTGACATGGAGAAGGGCAGGAGGGCAGAAGTAATTTGAACTTCACGCATCATAATTAAACAAACAAACCCAAATACAACCTGACAGCTTGCTCGCAATATTGCTGTCAGCTGGTAGTCCCCTTCAGTTATTCAGCTTACTGAAAATATCTGAAATGCGTTTGTCGAATAACATGCGAAACGTGCAGGAAAAAAAGGAAAGAACAACAGGCAGGGGAAAATTGCTGTCAGAGAGTCAGGGAAGCTGGGGGCTCCCTGGGGGCCAGGACTGTGGGAGAGGGTTCCCATGGGGGTTGGTAAGGCAGGGCCTGGCAGCCCCTCCTGTACCACACCCCAGCCAGGAGCAGGAGGTCCGGGGTGGGGGCAGGGGAGCACTGGGGGCAGCTCCAGCCCCAGGCATCAGGATGGAGATGGGGATGGGACAGAACAGGACGTTAGCCCACAGGTTGGGCAGTGCCAGCCCAGCTGCAAGGCAGCAGGGCAGTGGCTCAGGCAGGGGCCAAGTGCCGGGGCTGCAGCTGAAGGCAGGTCCCAGGGCAGGGAAGGCATGGCCACTGCCTCCCACAGCACTACTGGCAGCTCTCCCTTTGGCCCGGTGGGATGGGAACCCCCTCAGCTCTGCTGATCCTGAGCTTACCCCCAACATCTGCAGCTAAACCCTGTTGGGGGGGATGCATTTAGGGCCCCAACAACTTCTACAGAGCTACTTTAAACAGAGGAAGGCGTAAGCAATGCTGGATTGTGCGTGCAATGGTGTGCTACATTTGAAGAATTTGCAAGTGTCCCCTCTAATGCTACCCAGCAGTCTGTTCTCCTCCCTCCTCATTTTATTAATTGCTGCACTTGAGTTTCAAGGGCAGACTGCATTTCATGTGTGTTCATGAGAGGCAGATCAGCCATACTTCCTCATTCTGGGGGTACCAGTGTGTTGCAGCAGGTCCAGGTCAGCAGAAAGCAGGACAACAACCAGCTGGGAGGCCAATCTGCTAGTTGCAAACACTTCTGGATCAGGAAGTAGTATTTCTTCACTGGGCATCAAGTACTGGGCCAATCTGAGATGTTAGTGATACGCCCCATGGTGCTGTGCCATACGTGCTCTGGAAAATGTGTTTGGCCAGCTTGGTGAGGAAGTGCTTGCAGAAAACCACTTCTAGCAGGCTGGTGAACTCCCTCATCTTGTGCAAACCACTCTCACTTTGAACTTCAAAGTTTAATCTGAATGTTTTGACCTCTTTCTAATTATGTAGGTGCCAGCTATTGCCCTTCTATTAAGCCTGCCAGTTTCCAGGTATTTCTTTTCCACCAAAAAAAAAAAAAAAAAAAAAAGGGTATCAATATTAGCTTTTAGACATGTCTTATTCCTGGCACGTTGTATTTCTGCCACAGGATCATGTGCAGAAGAAGCAGAGCTAATAGCCACCAGAGTTCAGTGAAGAGTGGAAGCCACATCAACTTTTCACTCTTTTTTATCTCAAAGTTTCACTGAGCAAAGATATATTTTAATATATTCACTTTGAAGTTATACCAGACATGTCAAAATGTGAAGGGAGTAACTCAAGTTTAGTTTTTTAACATTTTAATCTCATGATCCCAAAATATTCATGGCAAATTACTGCAGTGAGGGATGTCACCATGGTAGGGGAGGAGAGCTACTAAGGCATGCTCATTTGTTACCTTTTCCCTTCTGAAATCTGCTCCTTCTTTCTCCAGCACATAGTTTTGCAGTGACTTTTTTTTGTGTGGTTCTGTGTTTTGGACAGCATCCAGATTTAGCTGCTGCAAAGAGCAGATGGTTGCTGGGACTGTGGAAACACTCTGGTTGCTAGGTGGGGTCTCCCGCGCAGTGCTATAAAAGCATCCAGAACTCTTTGCTCCCTTACTCCTGACTGCTGCTCTGAAAAGTAGTATTTGTGAGGAAGAAGGTAGGTTTTTATAGTTTTCTGCTTTCTGTAGACATGACAAACTTTTAAAAATTTTATGCTCAATCTGTCAAGTGACCTAGTGCAATTTTCTGTGGGTTGGATTTGCTGGCAAGGGAAAATGGCTGTGGGCAGGAGAAATTCTTTCAGTTTTGAAATGTGTCATGTACACGGAAAGACATGGACAACTGCTGCTTTTATTTAGTGCATGTAAGGAATTGGGAAAAAAAAAGCTTACAAGATTAAAAGCAACTTATTTGCAGTGGACAGTTTCCTATGCTTTCTCTTTGCCTTTGTAGTAGTCTGCTGTAGAAATCTGCAGTAAAACAGGCGTTCCTGGAAAACTAATGTGCTTTGTATGGAAACTTAAAAAAGGAAACAGCTGTTGTTACTTCACCAACAGTTTGCTGCTTTGGCACTGTGGAGGGGTCTTTGCTCATGAAAGTGACGAAAATGAGTCTTTTAGAAATGTAAGAGCAAAACCTTGTTATTGTGACTAAGAACTTAGTCAAATCCATGTAAGTAAGGGCTGTATCATCTGGGGGTTTTTCTGCTAAAACTTTCCACTGAATTTTCCAAGGATGAGATTGTTTTTCTTTCATATTTGGTAGACTTTGCAGTGTAAAATAAATTATTGTTTTAAATCTACTGCCCGTTTTTCAGATAGGGTGTAATGACCTTAATTTACATCAAGATCCTGGCAGCTAGCATTGGACAGTAACCAGAGATGATATATCTGATACGGTTCATGATACGGTTAAATAAGCATGGGGAAATGGTGTCACTTGACACAGTCTGTAGTGTAAAAGTCTAGTTTGTGTCTTTAAACATTTTCAATAAATATTGAATATTTTCTCAAAACTTAAATATTTGTGTATGTCCATTTGAAGGGTGCTTCTCCTGGGGACTGGGAGCCAGACAGAAAGCAACACTGCAGTAATTCTCGTGAAGCAATAGTTAGGGTTTTCAGTCTGGACTTCTGTTTGATTCTTCACTCCAGTTGCAATGTTGATCATTCCAAATGGGAATGATAAAATGCATAAAAATCACAATATTTTTCAAACTGAGTAATTTTAAGTTCTTGATCCTCCTTCCTTTTAAATGGGATGTCTACTCATTCCAGTTTGGGAAGTGGGACACATGGCCTGGACAATATTTTAGTAAACAGAGTAACTCTCAAATAGGTATTTGGTATGGAGTAACCAGAAGTGTCACACTTTTGTACAGTACCTTCTGTTTGCACCACTCTGTAGGTACATATATTTTTTCCTCTCCCTGTTCATAGACTTTGCCCTGAGCTCAAAAGTAGAGGAAAATATACAGCAGAAGGCCATCAGTTCTTCCAGTCCTTTTCATACTAAATTAAAATCATATTGTGACTGAATTTATTCCTCCTGGATCTAGGTATTGTTTACAAGAGCTGTCTGCATTTTAGACTGATGTGAGTCAAAGCATGGGGAGAGACCTCAACTCTGTCAGGGGGCCTGGCTGTCTTCCTAGATTCCAGTTTTCTTTTTTCTTATTAGCCATAGTTTCTTATAAAACAGGCAAACAGTTTTGTATGTAAGATGGTTTCTTAACTTTCTGAGCCAATTCAAGCAGAGTAAGGTCTTTAGCCCCTCTGAAGTGCCATTGCCTACTTTGACTTCTATTAAAACTGTTATTTGTTTGCTATATGGAAATAGATAAATTTGTATGCCAAAGTGTCTTTATTTCAAAAAGAAGGGAAAAAAACCCTTAGTTTTTAAGGCACAGAATTCCTTTATTGTATCTCTAATTTAAATTAGGATAGACATAAAGGTTTAGAGGCTGAATAAACCCAATTTAGTGTAGGCTAGCAGCCTTCTGCTCTAGTCATCCAGAAGAGCGGCAAAACCTTTAATGCTGCATGTGACCGGTGGGGATGGGGACAGGCAGAAGAAATGGAGATGTTAGCACTCCTCCCTGCAGCCAGCTCTCCCTGGGAAGTGTTGCTCTATCAACCAAAATGCAGCTTTGGTCCTACCTCTTCTCAGATCTGGTGCTGTGAGACTGAACTTGTTAAATGATTATACACTCCGTGAATCTATTAGTCGACAGACATATCTGTACATGTCACTGTTGGTGACTCAATACACCTAGTCTGGAGACTTTAAAATGTTTTTATTCTGCTGCATATGGCCTTTATATGTGCTGTTATAAAATACAGCAGAACTTCAGATACTATAGCAGTTCGTCTGGCCTCATATACTTCTGTCAATAAAGAATGGTACAGGAGTTAACTGTAACAGCTTTATAAAATGCTTGTTTTAATAGCAATGTAAGTATGCTTTTCTGATCCTCAATAAACGACATCTGCATAAAAGTTGGCCCTTAAAACCTACAAGCTATTCTGACCATTATTTACCCAGATGAGACCTACTCTAGGTAACATACAGATTCGGAGTCAGCTTCAGTTTTTCTAGCATCACAGGCAAAGCTGAGTTTTGTGCCCTCAGGGCTGAAGGAAGGGCACGAAAGTAAGAGTTTTCTGGGGAAGAGGGTGTGTAGGTGGCTTCTGCCTTGGCGAGGGTAGGGAAGGGTGGAGCTGAGTTGGAGGAGGACCGCGGGAAGTAGCTGTTGACAGCTGGATGTGGAAGTATATTTTACAGTTTTGCTATGAGGGCAAGAATCAGCTGGGCTACAGCTACAGTGCTGTGTCCTAGGTGTGTGTTGCTTTAAATGACTGCTTTTTGCCCTTCCTATGGGACACAGGGCCTAAGTAAGGTGTGTTTGCAGCATAAGCAACATCATTTTTTATGTGTATTGTAGTATGTGTATTGTGTATAAGATCTACTTTATATGATCTATACCCCAAGACTGCAAGTAGCATCTTGTCACTTCACACTAGATTCAAGGACATTCCAGTTTATCCAGCAACATTATCTTCAGTTTATTGTTTATATGTGTTCTTTAAAATCAAGCCTTCCCTAGAGTTTGCTATGGAAGTATGTTTTTGGGGAAAGAAAAAATATCTATTTTGAGCAGACCAAAAAATACTTTATTTGATAAAACATCAATTTCTTCTCTCTGTTTCTATTAGCAAACAGATTATTTCTCACACCAAAGTTGTTATGAAGCAACCTATTCATTATTTTTGGGTGCTCAATGTCAAATCACAACACTGTTGGTCTTTTTTTCCATTTTACGTGGTATCTTATGGAAAAACTGGACTGATTTTCATTTTGATGGTAAAAACCCCAAATTAGTTTTGGTTTTTTTCCCTTCTTAAATGGTAATGGTCTATTCTTTTGTAGGAATTGTAGGAAATATGTAAGAAATAAGGAACAGTGTAGGTGAAACTGTCTGATTTTACTCATCTTCCTTTGGAAGGGGCTAGTTAAAGAAATTACCTGAGAGTATATTTAACAAGGGAATATCTTTTGCCTTAACATAACACACAAGAGCTCCAACTTCAGTAAATGATCAGACAAGAATACTTGTTTACCACTGAATTTAAACAGAATCAAATATTCAGTAAGCTAAATGGGCATAGCTGATACCTTAACTAATGGGGAAAGACAGACTTTAATTTGTTTCTGGTAACTTCACTTTGTAAGTCAATACTAATGCTTAGGTATTGCCATAGCAAATAAGCAAATAGTCCAGCCAGTTTACTGTTCTATTTCTAATCTAAAACTTCTGCAAGTAGCTAAGGGTGTAGGGGTGAGCAAGCAGTTGTGGAGGATTGTGTAACCTGCCAAACATAAATGTTACCTGCTTCCAATAGAACAGACCAATTACTGTTTGGGAAGCTAACGCCTCTGTATCATATTTCAAGAGAAAGGATTTTGAGAGTGGGAAACCTTGAGTTGCACTGGTGCTGAAAATGATTAAAAATGGTTTGTAACTTGATGAAAAATGGTTTGTAACTTGATGCATCTCTTCCCAGAAACTCTGTCAACATGGCTATGGTATCAGAATTTCTGAAACAGGCATGGTTCATGGAAAATCAGGAGCAGGAATGTATTGTAAGTATTATCACCTTTTGAGAGCATCATGCTTATTTTCAAGTACTTTTAGAAGTGATTTACAGGCTTAGGCCACCAAACGTCTTTCATATACTCAAACGGAGGACAAACAATGGCAAAACTGCAGTGAATTAGAACTGGAACCCAATTTTATTGCAGCATATAATCTAATGTAATCTAATAACCTATTAAGTCTTCTATCAGATGAAAAATTACTCTTATTTGCACAAATCAGTCTAGTTATCAATTCCTAGGCAGAACTAGTTACTGTAATGAAATTGTAATTCCCAGTGGCTAATCACTGATTCACTCAAGTAGTCCTCTTTAAAGTAGTAATCTGAGGCACAGGTGTGTGAATGTGTAAGAACGTGTTCAGAAGACGTACATGAGACTTGTAAGCTGAAGTACAGGAAGCCATGAGTTGGAGCCCAGGAATGTAAAGGAGGAACTAAAGTCACTATTGTATGTCCTAGTTTTTATATCATATATTATGCTTATGGCGGAAAGAGTCATGGTTTGTAATAAACCAACTCAGATGATCAGTACTGATACTGTTTAGAAGGGAGGCTTATGGTGGTGAGAAGTCAAGAGTTATTGCACTAGGATGACGTGGAGAGTCTTTGCGGTAATGAAGTTGATTAAGATACTGAAATGACTGTCAGCAGAGGTAAAGCAGTACACTGTGATGTCCCAGGAGATCCTGAAAGAACTTTCATATTGAAAAAAATTGAATATAGGGGGCAAATTTCAGTAAATAAAGTTTTCTGCTCTGGACCTTTTTGGATTTTGTAATTTTGATTCCACAACATTTTCTGCATAAACCTTTGGCTCCACCATCCTATTCCCTTTGCACTTCCAGGATTCTGAGTCATTCTGGTTGTGGTGGTTACAGACAGTTTTCTATTGCTAGTTGATAAGTTTGTCATGGAAACCACTATACAAAGACTAACCTGGTGTGCCTAGGAAACAGGCAGTGAACAAGTCCCATTCCTCTGTTGTCTTATCACCCAAGTCACAGTGATTTTTTCAAAAGTATGCAAGACACTGCTTTAAGTATGCAGTCCCCATGCTGTCTTACAACTCCTAGTGATACAATTGTGTAGGGAGTTGAATATTTAATTATCAGATGTTAGAAGTGTACAAAATTCAATACAGAATGCTGTATGTAAAACATGTATCCATAAGACCTTGCCATTTCTATTGTGATATTTAACTTTAGCAGCAAAGGATTTAAAAAAAATAAAATAATGAGTTGTTGAAAAAGGAGAAAGAGTATAGGTGATTCTGAAAAAGTTTAGCTAAACTACTGGGGATTTTTTAATAAAAAACTATATAAAAATATATAAATATTTATATATATATATATATATATAAATATATAAACTAATGGGAATTTCATATAAATATTGCATCCAAGAATCTTGGGACATTTCATAGCTTCTGTAAAAGAAGTAGGCTTTGGCTAGGTAGTGCTGTTGGGTTATAGGCCCTACCAGTAACTTGATTTGTCATGTAGCTGACTTAGGGCAAGCCACACAACCTGTCATGTAGTGGAATTCATCATCCCTCGTTATTCCCAGAGCCCTTTAGATGCTGTCTAGGGAGTGTCCATCTAGGAGTGGACTCACCAAAGACAGCCAGTAGATAATGTCTGTGAAGAAAGTGTGGCTTATGTCTCAAGTTTCAAAGAAGTTGGGTAACAGTTCACTTCCTTGTAGGATTAGGCTTGAACTCTTCTCCAAGTTCTTGCATGCAAGAAGTGCTTGTAGCCTTAGAAATGGATCAGCTGAGAAGTCACTTAATGTGATGAAGATTCAATTTGTGTAAGATAAGCAAAGAAATCAGTAGCACTTTACTGGCAGTGTCTGTAGGATATACTTGTGGTTTCAGAGCCTTTAAAATTTGGACATAATTGCTTAACGTGACAGTTAAAAAGTATTTTCCTGTGGAATCCAACTTACTCTGAGAAATAGGTCTTCAGGTACCTGAAGAAATATATGAAGTACTTTCTGTTTAATATAAGAGGTGTAAAAGGAATAGATCCAATGCATATCCATTACTGAGCCTGTTTAGTTCTCTGTAGTTACAAAACTTTGTATGTTCCTTGATAGTCCTATAATAGGCAGTACCAAATACACGGTTTATTTAGTCATCTAAAACTGCTTCTTTGCAAAAATATTCTTTGGAATGAGCAATTTTTTTTTTTTTTTCCCTGTGCAGAAAAGTTCAAAAGGTGGCCATGGAGTACAGTCATACCCTAACTTCGATCCATCAGCTGATGTTGTTGCTTTGGACAAAGCTATTACTGTAAAGGGTAGGAGTAGTAAATATTTTACCTGCTACATTAGGACTCTTCCTTATGAAATTTTGAGAATAGTACTGAATAAAATACCAGAGTGAGAGGCAATGGCAAGAAGGAAAGGTGCGTCTGTTTTTAAAAGCTTGGCAATACATTAAATTATGCCACTTGGTAAAGAATTTCTTTCTCTTGATATCCTGATGTTGTATTAGGATTTCAGACCTTAATACTACATTAAAGTTCTTGAATATGTTGAAGGAAGGTTGTAAAAATTTAATTTCTAGAGAATAAAAAAATATTATAACATATCATACTTTTACTTTTTGATTTGATTTCCATAAAATCCCTACAAGAGGCAGTGAATATGCTGACAATGTAGTGTATGCTTCTATTGGGCTTCTCTCTTTTAATGAAATCACATTTGGCACTTTGCCTGTGCTTCGAAACCTTTTTCAATTTGACTTTCTGAAATTAAATGAGTGTGCCATCTAACTCTTTTTTTTTTTTTTAGTTATTTGGTAGCGTAAGTTCTTCACTCAGAACACTTTAAAACTTTCTATGTGAAACTGCAGATACATAGGTTTCTGTATTCTGTGGGAATCTATTTATTTGGTTTCTTCCTACATCACTAATTGTAAGTCAGTAGATGATTACGTTTTTTCTGTTGGTTAAACTTCAGTGTGTCAAGAAATCAAAATAAGACATAAAGCAAATAACAACAACAAAAAAAATTTATTATTTGGCTAAATGATGCACTAATATAGTGGAAATATTAGATGTTTTGTTGTTTGGTGACTCATAGGTGTGGATGAAGCCACCATCATTGACATCTTGACTAAAAGAACAAATGCTCAGCGTCAGCAGATCAAAGCTGCCTATCAGCAGGCTAAAGGAAAGGTAAAGTATATTCATTCAGGCCAAGCTTAAATTTACACCTAGAATATCAATGTTGCTCCTGGCTCAGATGATACATACAGCTTTAGCTTCATAGAACAAAAAATTACAGTCTTCTGCCTTCTGTAGTTTGTGAAAACCATGACAGAGTGATAATACTCTGCAACTACATTGCCAGTTCTGAGCCTTTGAATAAGGTCGCCACTGTTTTGAAATAAAAGGAAAGATTTTGAAGTTCTGACTTTCCAGCCTTTGAATGACCTAGAGATCCTTTAAATCACTAAATCACTGGGAGTGCAGAAATTTCACTACCACATGGGACACAGTCAGCTGAGAGAAAGGGACGGATAGAGAAGGGGACTTGGAGGCATCTCTCCAAATATTTAAGTCCAGATAGAATACTAAATAGGATAGGAAAGTTGTAGGACCATAACACTGTTCCACAAGTGTACCGACACTGGTATAGGGATGGATGTACAGGGGCAGTGTTATTCTACCTCTGAGTGGTAAAACTGCTAGTCCCTGCAACTGAGAAGCTTGGAAATTACTGCATGTTTCTGGAAAAGGTTTTAATTGCTCTCTCTTTTCTCTATAACAAATTTTCTCCATTTGAACCTGTAACTCTATATTGAAATTACAATTGCACAGTTGGCATACCAGTTACAGAGCATTTGCTCCCTGGAAAGTGATTCCTCTGAGTATAACTTTTAAAGGCCAATTTAGAAAATAAGTCTAATATCTTATTTTAGCCTAGATTTCCTGTTTCCATTCAGGAAACCTCACCTGTGGTTTTCACAGCTGTCTCTGCCCTCAGAGGTAGCTCCATCCTTGCAATGACATTTTGTAAAGACCTAAATTAAAATATAACTTCAAAGACATAGGGAGACTAATGCTGTTAGATTATTAGATACCCTTGTTCCTGGCACACTGCCAAAAGCTGAATAGAACTAACTATGGACATAGTGCTTACTTCTGAAATAATCTTGTTGTTTTAGGTATCCTGACAAAGTAGGTTGACCTTCTCACTCTTGCAGCCACAACCTGGACACATACTTGGTAGAAAACAGGGCTGTAACTTTTAATGTAACAAAGTAGAGTACTGAGCATTTCCAGATAGGAGACAGAATAAATCACATTGGGGTTATTTTTGAACTTAAATTTTGGTCAAATTAGAATATAGCCCAAATCTTAACTTCAGGACTTGCAGTTTTGTGTAGGGCGATATTACACTATGTCCACAGAGTTTCCACTGCATATTCAGTATCCTTTATGCAATAAATGGATGAATTGAGATATTACCCAGATAAGCAACTTAGTCATAATCATAACAGCAATATAGTATTACCTTCTCTTAAAAAAAAGAAGCCTGTTTTGAGTCTTCTTCTGATACTGTAAATAGGTGAATATGGCTGAACTGCAATGTGTGAATGCATTCCTGAATACTTAGTGAAAAACCCTGACACTTTGATTAACATAAAAGTGACAAATAAAAAATTTCAAGTAGGGCTTTGTAATTCTTTCTAGTAGTTAAAAGAATGATGTAGACTAAGATTCATCAGACATCAGACTAATTTCTGGACTGTAGCAGAACAGCAGCTTTTTACCATTCATTAGCTTAGTGTGTTTCTTATTCTTGCTGTCACAGAGTCTGGAAGAAGCCTTGAAAAAAGTTTTGAAAAGCCACCTGGAAGATGTTGTTGTAGCTCTGCTCAAAACTCCAGCTCAGTTTGATGCTGAGGAATTAAGAGCCTCTATGAAGGTAAGGCAAAAATTGAGAAAAACTTTCCTAAGTAACATAAATAATTTTCAGGGCCTGTAAATGACACTGGACTTGGATTTCAAAGCTTGCATATTGTCTTCCTTTTAACCCCATTTTGTAAAATAAATCTGTACTGGTAATCCCAGTTCTGAGAACAAGACCCAGCAATCTCCACTGAATTTCAGGGTTGGAGGAGATTCTTTAGTGAGAATGAACTCTTTCTGCCTTCTGAAAAGTGGTTGCTGATGTAAGTGGTAGAAAGCCATAGTGTTTATATACATGTTTATGTAAGAAAAAACAAAAAGGGAAAGGGGTATTTTTCTTCATAAATTTTACATTCCTATCTTTTACGTGCACTGCTTAGTCCTTTTAGCACTTTTTTGGGGTATCAATGATATTAAATGTGATAAAAAATTAATTCCACAAGAGCTGAAATAACAATTTTGTATGGAAGCACAATGTTTTTCTTTTTTCTTTCTTGCTCAATGTGGGGCCTTCAAAGAAAAGTCCATGATTGTCATCTCTATTTCTGTTCCTCTAAATTTTAAATTTGCTGTATCAAATAACATTCTTAAAAATTCAATCACTTTTATCAGGGGCTTGGAACTGATGAAGATACCTTAATCGAGATTCTGGCCTCAAGAAACAACAGAGAGATCAGAGAAGCCAGCAGATACTACAAAGAAGGTAAGTCAGAGCAAGAAAGAAGTATTAATGGTATAACATACATACAATATAGCAGACACTTTACAGTCACAGCCCCACTTCTCAATATGAGAAGCTGAGATGACATTGGAGGAGGCCAAGTGAAGCTTCACATAAGATTAAAAGAGTTGCAGGGGAGGGAGGTTATACTGACTTTTCCTGACTTACGTAGATCTCAATACAGAAGGAAAAGGCACACCATCACTGCCAGAAATGCAGATATCTCAGGGAATGGGTCATGCATTTAGATGCTTTCTAGAACGCAAGCAAAACCCAGCTGCTTTTCTTCATTTGTAATGAAGCCTTGGCTGACTCGTTAAGATCTTACCGGGCTTGAAAGAAAAGCTTTTTGAGTTAGCAACACAGATAACATTAGCAGTGGGAGCAAACAGTGGAATAAAGGGGGAAAATCTCTGAAGAGGTAACTAAAATGTAATGTGGTATCTCTTATATATGAAGAGTTTACTGCAGTCAATCAGTGTTGTTTAATTAAATCATGTTTTCTGAGATTATAGACTAACTTTTCCAAGAGATTTCCATTCAAATAGTCTCAGTTAGAAGCCCAAATTAATAGTTTTATTTTTTCAGAAAAGTTTTGTGATTGAGTTCAGTGCTGATAAGAACAACTAGAAATAATATTGAAAGAAAAATGGCTCAGAAAAACTTTCAAGCTTTTTTTGTACTTCACAAGCAAGAGGCCAAGACAATGCCACCCAGAAGACCTTAGAGAAGGACTTTTTCAGCAGATTTTGGATTTAGCCTCCAATTTCACAGCACATCTCAGGGATTAGATGATGTGTTACAAATATACCCCTTCTCTTGAAGTTAAATGAGAGAAAGTAAGAAAACTGTATTTCTAGTGGGCATATCTAAGTGGGAAATTAAGAAAAGGCTGAAAAAATCATATAATCATGGAATGGTTTGGGTTGGAAGGGACCTTTAAACATCATCTAGTCAACCTAGTTGGTAACTTTAAAACAAACTACAAATACTTTTTCTTTTGATTTCAGTTCTGAAGAGAGATCTGACACAAGACATTATCTCTGACACATCTGGAGACTTTCAGAAGGCTTTGGTTGCTCTAGCCAAGGTATGCTGTGCTTAAGCATTTTGAGTGACATTTTCTGTAATAAAAAATCAATGTTGTCAAGACTCTTTATGTAATATTTATTTCCTTGCATTATTTTTACTTATTTATCTGTCCCAGTTTCAGCTGGTATAGAGTTAATTTTCTTTCTAGTAGCTGGTACGGTGCTATGTTTTCAGTTCAGTATGTGAAGAATGTTGATAACACACTGATGTTTTCAGTTGTTGCTGAGCAGTGTTCATACTAAGTCAAGGATTTTTCAGCTTCTCATGCCCAGCCAGCAAGAAGGCTGGAGGGGCACAAGAAGTTGGGAGGGGGGACAGCTGACCCAAACTGGCTAAAGGGGTATTCCATACCACATGATGTCATGCCTAGTATATAAACTGGGGGAGGTTGGCCTGGGGGGGGCAGCTCGGGAAGTAACCGAGCATTGGTCGGCGAGTGGTGAGTAATTGCATTGTGCATCACTTGTTTTGTATATTCCAATCCTTTTATTATTGCTGTCATTTTATTATTGTTTTTGTTATCATTATTAGTTTCTTCCTTTCTGTTCTACTAAACTGTTCTTATCTCAACTCAGGAGTTTTACTTTTTTTTTTTTCCCCAGTTCTTTCCCCCTTCCCAACGAGTGACCAGCTTTGTGGTGTTTAGTTACTGGCTGGAGTTAAACCATGACAATATCTTAGACCATATGAAAATGTTCTTAAAAAGCTATAATGACATTTTATCTCAAATGCATTTTAAAAAACAGTGATGTTTATTATTGTTTATCAGCTATGGTTTTAAGATTTTTTTTTTTTGTTGTGGTAACTGTCTGTAAGCACTTGAAAAAACAACAGACATAATGTCATGTCAATTGACTAGAAATAGAAAAAGAAGAAATACTTACAGTTAAAGAAATAAACTTTTTGTCTTGCTGTTAAAATATGTTTCTAGTAGTTAGATAATGGGACAGGGAGCTAACAAGTAGACAAAGTGTTTTGTGAATTTATGTTCAAAAGCAGAGTAAATTAAACACTGGAGCTGCCCAATAAAAAGACCTTTTTAAAATGCATAAATATTTGATTCTGTGGTTGTTGAGTACAGATATATAAAGCTTGTACATTTTATTATATATCCCTGTGCATGGTTTTTCTTTTCGGTTTTTGGTTTAAAATCAACTTGAATGGAGTCTATTGAATGGTCATCAGGGAGCAAATCACAGCTTCTAAGCCTCTAACTTCACATTAAGTAACAATATGTCCTGTGGATTTTAATGCAGGACTTCAAAAATAAGTTCCTGATGGCCTTAGAAACATAAGCTCTGATTGATTACAAATACAATAGCTTTATTCAAAGAATGATTGACATAACTGTATCTATCTGCAATTGTGTATTAAGTTAGGTATGAGAATAGTAGGGCAGAACTCTAAAATGCTGAATTTTGGTGAACTGAATGACTTTGAAACTGAATGATTTTGAGTACCAATGAAATTTTATTTATTTATTTATTTACGTAGGCTGACCGATCTGAAGATTCTTATGTGAATGATGAGCTTGCTGACAACGATGCCAGGGTAAGATCATACTTGGCACTCTGCAGAGCTTCTTCATCTGATTTACTTGAGATTAACAAACTTTGGCTGCAAATGTTCTACCTGAATTTTGTGCACTGCAGACCTAACAGAGATTTGTATGTTATGTAGCAAACTTTTCTGAGGTGATACTATTTTACAAAGTTCACTTAAGCTTCCCTATCTGAAGGAAATCAAATCTTCACCCTAATATCTAGCTTCAGAAACATTTCTGAAAGACCTCTTCTAGTTCATGTAAAGTGTGCAGAGTATTTGAAGTAGAGGTCAAGAATTGGAGAAATTAGACACAATCTTCCTTTTGTTTATAACACAGTTCTTGAATTGAGGGATAAGGGTGTACCCATGAAAGTGCAGAACCAGCTACCATATCTTGACCAGCGTGAACCCTGCAGCATGTTAGCTATAGCTATTGCTTTACAGTGATGAACCTGTCAAGATTACTGGGTAAACCTCACAGTCATTTTCTGAATAATTCTAAAATAAACAACTGAACTTTCCCTTATTTCTTTCACCATTAGTATGAATCTTGGTAAACTTTAGCTGTCTTTTCTGAGTCTTCATCTTTAAAATATTACATCACTTTTGCAATTTAAATGTAGATTGGCTTTAAATTGATTTTTTAATAATGCAACCAAGAGAAGGCCATTGAGCAATACTGCTTTTATTCCTGCTTCAGAAGGAGTTTAGTTTTGTCATCAGCCCTGGATATGAAAGGTCGGTGAATTAATACTCTGTTTAAGCTTAGAAGTTCAACACTATTTCTCTTGCTGTAACAAGAGCATTGTTAAATGTTCTTTGCTGTTGTGCGGAGGTCTTTATTACTTCTAGAGAGGTTTGAGGAGGTGAGGAAAATAAGGAGACTGATTTGGTTCTTACTTTCCATTAAAATCACTGCTGGAGAGACATGGAGTACTTGCTGCCTAGGCTTCTCCTTCACATTTGTCCAGTTAGTATCAGAAAAAATTTTGTTTGTCTGAAGAAAGCCTAGCAGTCCTAAACTCCCATGCAGACCATAAAGATATCATGATATATGAAAAATATCTTCATTGAAGTATGTAATATACCCAGGAGAGCGAGATGGTGATCATAAAATGTCTGAAAATATGTTTTCTAGCTGCATAGTGTTCTCTAGGTACTGTTATGACATAAGTGAAGTATGAAGTATTACTTGATAGAGCTAGAATTAGTTTGAGGTTGTGTAGAATTTTGTTATGGATTGTGTTAAGGGCGAGAATTCATTACTGATAAGCAATGGACTACCTTTGGCTGGTAGCCTCAGAAGTACAGTATTTCTGTTTTATTACACTGATGTTAACTCTACTACTTTCTTTTCTTTATGACAGGTCTTGTATGAAGCAGGAGAGAAAAGGAAAGGAACAGATATTGATGTCTTTATTACTGTTCTTACTGCAAGAAGCTACCCACATCTCCGAAGGGGTATGTTGGATGAAACTTTGTGCTTCACTTGAATGGTATTTTGCACATGGCCTGCTCATGAACTCAGAGAAGGTATAGATTATCAAGGACTGACTCTGACTGCTACACAGGTCTTTGTAATTGGACACATGCTTGCTGACTAAGGGTGCAGTTGGCAGCTTGGCTGTTCTTTCCATACTAGTAATGAGAAATATCATTTAGGTTGTTAACATAACCATTACCATGAAGTCTCGCATGGCTAGTGATCACAAGGACAAGGGATCAGTGTGGTAAGGGTTCTGAATGCTCCCAACATGGTCTTGCTTCTCAGCCAGTTTGCCCTGGGTACAGGGATAGCATCTAATATCACAGGTTCTGGTGGAGTCATTGGACTACCTCTATCCTTACCAATGGGAACATGAACTTTACCATCCTAACAAAGTTCCATTCCTTATGCTGACTCCACCAGTCCATCCCGTAACACTGCTTTTTACACTGTGGTGGCTGAAGAAAATGAGAAAGATGGCCTACAATCAGTCATCTGTGTGCACTGCTGCAGCAGTGAGGGCAGAATAAGGCAGAGGCAATGCAGGGAGAATACTATACTTTCATCACTATTCACTGAGTTTTCTTCCCTTATTTAGTCTTTCAGAAATATACCAAATACAGCAAGCATGACATGAACAAGGTACTGGATTTGGAGCTGAAAGGTGATATTGAGAACTGCCTGACTGCCCTTGGTAAGTGGTTCTGGAGATTGTAACCTACTATATATACTGACCATATGGAAACCTACCTTCTACTTGTTGTACTTGCTCTGATAGGAAACCATTCTAGGCTTACTTTGCTTCATTGAGAAACTTGCTAAATAATACTGTGGAAAATTTAGTCTGAACATAGTGATTTAGTTGAGTTATTTAAAGCCAGCTAAAGTTGATGAATACGTAGAAATACCTCTCCTGCTATGTAGAATGCTCTTTTAATTGATTAATGTCATGTGTCATCGTGTGACACATGATGATGTGTCATCAACATAGAAAGACCTTTACAAGAAGTCAATATGCAAAAAGAGCTGTCAAAACAGGCACAATTTGTATCAAAAATCCATGGTTTTAAACTTGTCTTCAAAAAACCAAAACCAAAACCACCCGTCTCTAAATTTTGTTTTTCAAAGATGTTTATAATATATGATTGTTAAAAATATAACAAATTTCCTTCTGCAGTTTTTTTCAAGAAAATGTTCTTATAAGGTTCTTGATAAAGGTGCATATTGAGTGTCTTAATGTTACTGTTCCTCATGAACAATAAGGCGAGGCAGTGACTCACTTAAATCACTCTTATTAGTGGACCAGGGATGGAATCAGGAGCCAGACACCCATCTTGTTCTCAGCTTTTGTATCACAGTCAAGCGTGCTTTGGATAAAAGAATGAGTCCCATCAGATCCCTCTTAATGCCAGAAGTGGAGGGCAAAAACTTAGTATAACTTGGTTTACAAAGCATCAGATCATAACCTCCAGTTCTGCTGTAGAAGACACAAATGCTTTCACATTTTCTTTTTGGGAATGGCAACATCTATCTTGTTTTGTGGCAATAAACTAGGAAGCAAAGTCTTGTCTTCACAGTAACTATTCTCTCTGACCAAATTGCTTTCTGAATAGGCCGACAAAAGGAACTGCTACTTTTCCCATATTTTGAAGACAGGTAACAAAAAAGTAGATAAATAGGATATGCTGATAGGAACACTGAAACTGCTTTTTAAGTGTTTTCTTTCCATACTTCTGCCTTTTTTTACTTGTTACATATATAACAGATGTGACCTGATCTCATTGTTTTGTTACAGTGAAGTGTGCCACAAGCAAGCCAGCCTTCTTTGCTGAAAAACTCCACTGGGCGATGAAGGTAACCTAAAGAAAGAACTTGTCTTTGTAAACTTGGGTGCTTTGTAAGCTGAAATATAACAAGCTAGCTAGAGCTTTTTAAGCCCTTTGTGTGATGAAAAGGGACTGCAGAAGGAAATTCAGTGTATTTCTATCACTCCTTCTGTTCCTTCCTTTGAAACTTCTGAGTGTCTTTTCATAGGAGGAGTTCTCTGTTTGCTATAGTGTGTTCAGGAAAGCATCTGTCCTTCCACACATACATCTTTTACTCTAGACAGTGACAGAAAGCTAACTGGAACTTTTCTTTTCATGAAACAAGAAAAACACTAGTGAAAAGTAAATAGGAAAGTAATTACAGATCTGGACAAGAACCTTGTAGAAGCCTAATCTTTGACAAGACATCCATGGTTCTGGAAAATTTGGAACCTGAGTTGAGTGAGGCAGCTGGAGATCCTGAAACAGTCTAGAATGCAGGCATTTTCATAACTCCTGTGATGTGGGTAGGAGCAGTATGTGAAAAATTGAGTGAAACATTGTGAAAATACAGTTCATTGCACTATTACAAATAATAAAATGTGGCAGTGAAGTCTAGGTTGTCTCTGGTGTCTAGCAAGCACAGTGAAGGACATCCCTCTTTTTAGGAAACAGCTAAAAGAAATGCATAAAAAAAATCCGGGGGTGGAGGTAGTTTGTCAGAAGTGAATTGTGCTCATAGGGAACAGAAGGGGGATATGAGAGGATGCCCTTATGAGACATCTTAAAGGAATAGGACGTGGGCACAAAGTCTGATGGATTAACACACAGAACCTTGATTTAAAATGTTTCAATGACATAAGTAGCCTCTTTTTTCTTTTTTTTTTGTCTCTTTTCCTTTTTTTCTTTCTTTTTTCTTTTTCCTTTCTTCTTTTTTTTTCTTTTTCCTTCTTTCTTTTTAATTTTTTTTTTTCCTTTTTTCTCTTTTCCTTTTTCTTTTAACAGGGCTTAGGGACACGGCACAAAGAGCTCATCAGAATCATGGTTTCACGACATGAAGTGGATATGAATGAGATCAAAGGCTATTACAAGAGGCTGTATGGCACTTCTCTCCGCCAAGCCATTATGGTAGGTTTTCTCTCAGGTGACATATGGAATGCAAAACAATGAAATGATTTTGGAAGTCCAGTAAGGGTTTGTTAACTCTTCTGCTCCTCAGTCACCATTCATCCTGAGTAACTCATTGTAGCTGAGTAACTCATGTTCCCAATGACCCACATGCTGGTAGAACTAATTCATTTTCTGGGGCAATGTTTTTGCCACAAAAGCTATAGCAATTTGTTAGTAGTGGTACATGTCTCAGCATATCATCTTACAGTAGAAGCCAGGAGCTGAATGGAGACTACAGTATCCCCACGTTACTGTACTTGGGCAGATATAAGGTGCATTGGCAGGAGACTGGAGGTGATTGCACTGACAGCTCTATGGGAGATATTTGATATAGCTGGCTACTGGTTTTTAACATTTGAGGTACTCATGCAGATAGCTTGTTCACTTCACATTTATTTGGCCTGCTTTCCAGGTGACTTAAGTAAGTGTGTTAAACTAACAAAAATGTCTTCTTAAAGGGGACAGACTACCCAATGTATTTTCCAGAAAATGTAAACCAGTGAGGGCTTTGAAGAAAGCTGAACTTGCAAAGCAGCTTTGTGAAGGCTAGTAGACCACCAGTAAAAAAAAAAATCTTGATTGGAGTAGAAACATACTCCCTACATGTATCAAAATGCCTTTTTGATTTTTATTGGTGTCTGCTACTTTTTCAGTTAGGTGCCAAAGATCACTTTTATTCTTCCCATGAGAGTGTGTGATCTGTAAACTACATCATCTCATCGTGTTCCATAGTGATGATTGCATCCAAATGGCTTGAAGTGTAGCTTGGCTACACTAAACAATTCATAATATCTCTGTAAAGTAGGTTTAAATTTGAGAAAACATAGCATGTAATAATTACATTGCATACTTAATGCATATTATCCACCTTTTCCAGGCTGAGTAAGTGATCCTATAGTGAATATAGTATCACTGTACTATTAGCTTGTGTTTGAGATAACCCTAGATGCAATGTGTATTGTGTTTTAGTATTAATGAACAATGGACATCACTGGTCAAGGAAGGCATTTACACTTTATCTAGAGAAGAAAAGCTCCTGGGTGGATAGAAATCTCTGTGCTTCTCTTCTTTATTTATATATATATTTTTTATATATATATATTTATAAAAAATCCCAGGATTTTTATTGGCCTTGCCTACCTCTGCTTCAGTCTGGAAATACATGTGTTTATTTCCAGGTCATATGAATAACTTCAGTGAGGGTGCTCAATTCAAGCTCAGTCTGTGGCTAACACGTGTGTTACCAAGTGATTAATTTATTTAGTTGAAGGACTAATGTTTGGTACATGTATATTGAATGCTTACTGAAATTTATTTCACTTGAGACCATTATCCTAACAACTGTGGGTTTTTTTGTACTTAAATTGACAGGATGAACTCAAAGGGGATTATGAAAACATCCTGGTGGCTTTATGTGGAAGTGATAACTAAGTTTCATGGTCCTGCAATGCACTCAAGCCCTGTTGCTGAAGGTCTTTATATTTGCCTCAGCTGTCTATATAAAATACAGGCTTTACACAGTGAGGTTTCTGTGGAATGGTACTTAGTCCGTATGTGTTATGCTGAAAACCTGTAACCTGGAATGTATTTTTCCAGTACCTTTATTGTGAATGGTATTAATATCTCATGTTGCCATTATTCACCTGAAGTTAAAGAATGCCTAGACGTTTCTATTTTCTTGATTAATCATGAAAAAGGTAAAGTTTTCATGTATGCTAAGCAAATAAATTTTTAAAAATAAAATTAACCCATGTGTAACTTTGCATGTCCTTTGTTGCATTTCTGCATTTAATTTCAAGCTGTCTACATACAATGCATGAGAAAAAAATCAGTAAATAAATTAAATAATAAAAAAATAATGTAGCAATATCAGACAGTATAGCTGAGCCTATGCCTTTCCATTTCACTTCACCCAGGATTTATGTAAGCCAGATGTAAGAAAAATAACTAAAGAAAACTTCTTAAAAAAAATTAACAATATAAAAAAGCTAACGATATCTCTGTCATGTTCTTTTTAATTGAAATTCCAGAGTAAATAAACCTGTTACGTTTTGTACATAGGAAAACAAAAGGAAAAAAAAGGAATTGAAAAAACTCTTCATATCCCATGTAGGACTTTTATCTTTTTCCTGATGATTATGTAAATTTTTTGTATTGTCTCCAAAGTGAAAAAACTACTATCACTACCTCTGTTTTGGACAGAATTCATGCTTGGCATTACTGTCCCAATTGTGCCAGATGCTGTACAAATGAGTTAATTGTAGCCCTCAGGTGCACTGGTGGAATTAATCATTACTTCTTGGTTCTTTGTTACATGCAAACACTGCTGGCCTTTGTTATGATGGCCTCCAATTACTCATTTGAACAACAGCATGCTAAACTATTGGGAAATCAAAGGTCATCTTGGCTAATTTGTGTTAAACATTGCAGGCCCTCTGCTTCACATTGGGGTTGTCTAGGATAACAGAACTAGGTGTCTGGAAAAGGAGAAGTCTTATTGTAGAAGTAACATTGGCATTGCTAGAGCTGGAGTGAAAATTCCTATGTGACTTTCAGAGGGCCAAGTTTTGATCTACACCAATTATTTTCCAAGATCTGTAGTTCCAACCCTACCATAGTTTACTTTGTTGGTAATCTTTATTGTCCTCATAGAATAAGTGGAAGGGAGAGATTCCAATCAAAGAAGTTTATGGGACATATACATGATTGCCATCAATTAAAACAGAAAAATAAACAAGCGGACATATGCACAGAGATCATGTGCTGAGGGATCTGTTTTATCAAATGACTAGCTTCAGAGTAAACAAAGCCAAATCACCTTGTATATTTTGAGTGTGGCACTAGCAAAAGATGCATTTTCTTAAGTGGTAGATGTCAGGAGAATGCAATTCTCCATTCATTTAGTCCATATAATGATGAGTTGGAAAGGTTGACTGTGACAGTAAAAGTTAATTGGAAGGAAAGTCTGACTTTACTGAATATGAAATGAAGATGGTAGCTTGATTCTTTACCAGAACCCCCTTGCTTCATTTCTCACTAAAGGAAATGCATAGAAGGGAATGATTAGTTGCAGCTGTGGTTTCCTTTTGAACTTGTGGTGATAATCATATGTTTTGAATATATACATATACATATATATAAAACACTATATATGCACATAAAGCATATATGCTTTGCTAACCTCTTTGGTATGGGTAACAGCTTATTAAAAGTGAAGAAACTTCAATTAATGGATTTTGAGATACTACTGTGTTGCTGGTCAGACCCTTAGAGAAACAAAAACAACAGAGCAAACCTGTACTCAGTGGATGGGTCATAACTAATTCACTTGTAACCAATAGATTATAGGCCTAATGGTGAAACTCCTGTTTCAACATTTCAGTCATTGTGAAATTGAGAGGTGGAAGGGAAAGAATCTGATTTCATCAGCACAGGAAAGAATTTCTTCTGCTGGTATGTTCACCAGAGAAGCCAAAAATCCATCAAAAAAAAGCTATAGCAGGTTTTTAAAATTACTTCCAATTAAAGCTGAAGGAATGATTGAAAATTTAAATTTATTTGAAGTAGTCTCTTTCTTTTTGGCCGAGTACGAGAGGGTCTTATCGGCAGCATGTTCTTTGTGAGAGCCCAGCCTAACTGTTCAACTTCAAAATGTGAACAAGTAAGCAACTAGAATTTTCATTGGGAGTGAAGGAGGAGATGGTGTGAAGTTAAACATGTTATTAATAGAAAATGCTTGTTATCTGATTACGAGTTTTGCAGGACTGTGCAACAGAAGGAAATTATTATTGTACATTGCTACATTCTAAACAGCTCTCCTAATTTTAAGATATTTTACTATAATTTTATGTGTATTCTTGCTAGAGGCAAGGGTATCTGGATTTTGATTGTGTTCTGTTTGTGTCTATGTCTACAAATGCAAATGCTGCTTGTTTTGAAGGGGAAGGATTAGTGGAGGTCTGTGTAGTGGTGTATCAATGAGGAGTCACAAATTTGCCACCACTGAAAGCCAGCTAAATCCCCCTAGGCATTCACTTCTGTCTGAGAGGTGCACATTTCTGTACAGTGAGGGTATAACTTCCACACACATTTAAAAAACCAGAAGCTTTAAAAAAAAAAGTTCTGCTCATATGGTCATTTCACAAGTGTTTTCAATGTTATGATGTATTTATACAACTCCTTATTTCCATGGGGAATTTGCAGCCAACTATTATAGTCCAGAAACTTTTTCAAGTACTGCAAAAAATAGGGTTTAGGTTAATACTTGTTGAACAGAGTGATTGCACCATCCATTTCACTGCCAGAAGTCTCCATGATGGTCTGAGTCAAAGGGGAGGGTATTTTTAAGCTAAAAAAAAATAACAGTTTTCAGTTATAGCAAGTGGCAAGGTGGTTTCCTGGCATTAAGAAAGGGTAGTCCTTGTCCTGAAGAGCTATGCTGCACAATCAAGGGCTGGGGGGTGGGGGTGGGGGGCAAGGGGAGAAAGAACTAAATGGACCAGCACAAACAAGGTAGTGTTTTCTATGCAAATTAGTAAGAGCATCAACAGAGCAACATAAGTGAAGCCCTAAACATAAATCACTCTAGTCAGAATATTGTTAAGAGAAGCTGGGTTACCAGAGAATACTAGTAAATAAAGGTAATTTGAATCTTGTTTGCTCTTATCTTTCTGCCTATCAAAGGACAAAGTGTCACATAAAATCACTGCAAATGAGTTTGAAATGTAATCGCTAAGGACTCCACTCAATAGCATGCTTCTCTCTGTGCTGAGCTTCAAGCATGGGATGAGTCCACAGATTTCTACCAAGGAAGGATGTTTGCACATTTTCTGAAGCTGTTTTCCTAATCAATATTAGAAATTAAGCACCAGTACAAGGAAAAATAAGAAGGGGAAAATAAAAAGGTATTTTCAAGTCTTTCTAAACTTACCTCAAAACCAAATAAAAAGTCCACCACACCAAAGTTAGTCTGTAAAGAGCTTCTCAGTACTTACTCAGGCTGTCTGGAGGAAGGCTTGCTTGGACATAGTCAGTGTGCTGGAATTTTCACCACTATTTTAGTGAAACACAATGTATGAATTTTATAATCCCTCTTCTGAATTGGGGAAAGTAATTCATAACAGCCCACAATAATAAAGAAGCCTTTAATCAAGTCTGAACAGGGGCTAGGAGGAAAGTAGCCCACCACATTTTGAAGATAGTCAGATGTGTTTTTTTGGAAAGACATGTATTGGACTTGCGTAGGATGGGGCTTTTTGCATTCAGCTAAGACTGCTGAGGAATGATAGCCCAGCCACATGATGGGGAAAGGCCATCATGCCATTTAAAGCTTATGAAGGGGAGGTGACGGATGAAATCAAGAGGAAAGTAAGTGTCAGTAAATATATTACAGAAAAGGCCATGGTGAAATTTATGAAAAGAATTCCTTGCTTTGATGCAAGTTGGTGGGAGTGGACCAAGGGCTTACAAAAAAAGCAACAAAAGGATTGAAATGTGATTTTTTTGTTTTGTTTTGTTATTGTACACTTATAGCCTATATGAAGGAAAGTACTGTGAGGACGCAACTTCAAAGCAACTCTCTAAATGAAAGAATCACCCTTCACCTTCAGTGATGCAAGACAGGAAAAAGCTTTCTAAAGGGGTGGTGATTTTTCAATCAGTTAGAAAGTATTGGAGTACTATTCCTTCAAATAGCACTAATTATTTCACTGCTGTTTGATAAAATGCACTGGAAATGCTAAATTTGTCACATTTAGCTTATTATTTTCTCATTAGCCATCCCTTGCACCAGTTGGACAGATTCTCCCGTTTCTCTTTCACTGTGAATGCTCTTCCAGCCCTTTTGGCTTTGCCATAAAAAAAACTTAAAATTTTGCAGGAGGCTAGAAAAAGACATTTCCAACAATTCGAGCTCTGGTGCCACCTCGTGGGTAAGTTGAGAACAAGGACAAGGAAATACAGCAGAAATTCAGTTGCGAACAAGTGAAGAACGTATTAGGGCACTGTTTGCCAGGCTGCCGGAGTGATAAGAACTAAAATAGTCCAGCTTATTATGGAAAATGGGCCTTTTTCTTTTTCTTCTTTTCCTTTTCTCTCTCTCCCCTTTTTTTTTTTCTTTCTGTTCTTCAGTATGTTTTTTTGGAACACTGGTTTTAAAAGGAAAGACTGGGGAAAAATTAACTAGGACTAGCTGATGTATTCTTAAGGGGAGGTGTAAAGAGAGGTTTCTCAGAGCACTGAGACAGACAATAGTAGAATAGGAAAAAAAAACCCACCCCAAAACAAACCAACACCAAAACTCCCCCCAAATGTACCAAACGTGTGGGTGCTTGCACCAAACCCTGCACTTGAAAGAGAGAATTACCCACCCTGCAGCCTGTCTTACTGTCTCTTGTGTGATACACAGGAGGCTCTGAGGAGAAGTGTTTATGAACTTGCCATTCAGCAGATTTAGGCAAATAAGGGTGAACTTGTAATAGATACCACAATAGAAGGTGCTATCGCAAGGTGATACAGCTAAGCAGCCCTGTGTGTTTACCTAGCATAAAGATAAAAAGACAATTTTTTTTTTTCTTTAAATTAAGCTGGTTTTCCATCTCCATTCCAGAGGTGACCTGTGCAGAATGTTTTCAATTGCTTCTTGCATTTACTACATGCTTCTTTTTGTTAAAGTCATTGCAATAAGGTACACCAAAAAGTCTTTGAAAATCTGGCCTTTAATTTTTCAACGTCTTGTTTTGTAATCTATGGAAGTACCTCCTACATTCAGCTAGACCAAGTATAGAAAAGCTGAACAAACTGCTTGTAAGGAATTCAGATATTACAAAAGTGGTGGCAACTTAGCATAGCTAGAGAAGGTGACTGTCACCATACTTAGTGTTGTTTTCTATGCTATTCTTTACAAATCAATGGATCAGCATGTTTCTGGATTTGTCTGAATAAAGAAGAGTAGGAATTAGATCTTGTATGTTCTTTGATCGTACTGTGCAGAGCCTTTCATTAAATTGTTCACTGTGATACTAATGTAGGTTTCCTGAATAGTTGCAGTTAATTAGTATTGTCTGATATGCATTTGTATCACTCTAGCAATAATAACCTACAACTGCAATAAAATTTACTATGCCTATGTCAAACTCCACTTAGTCCTTCCTTCCTATCCACATTAAATGATTGTGGGTCATTATAAAAAATTGACATTTGATTTTTCCAAATAGTTGATGAGCATGAATTGATGAATGAACAGAAAGTTTGGACTTCTTACTGCTCAGTTTTATCTATTTTGAAACTCAACTCTTTCTTTTTCTTCCACCACCTCTTACCATATTCTAACCTACGCTAGAACTTGGCTGCTAAGCTACTTAAAAATTTCTTATAAGCTTCCTGGGAGGCTATGTCAGACTTCAAGAAGTCCAGTTGAATTATAAAGGTTCTTCCATTATCTTTGCAGTTTTACAGCAAAGCACTCCACTCTTTGTGGAGTCATGCATGTTTAATTATGAAGATGATTAGGAGATTTTTTCAATATATTTTTCTAGGTCTTTCACATTTCAGTTAGTATGAAGTTATGGACAAATGAATGCTTTTGATTTCTGAATTGATAATTTTATTTCCAGACTTGTTTATTCCAAATAATAAATGGATATGAATAAATACCATACATTGTTTATTATTTCTGTGAACACTATTCTGTTCTTCAGAAAAGACTGGAGGGGTTGTGTGTAGAATTTCTGCTGAAATTTTCAGTATGTGGCATTGTTTGAAATGAATAAAGTTTGCTTCTATTTGATTGAGGTGAATGCTTCTGGAATGTCTAAAAACCATGATACTTGGCCTTATGGAAGATTTTTTTAATCCATGGTACATCAATTAGGTCTGGACACAATGCTATAGTTAGGTATTTTTCTTTTTACCAAATTAAGATACAAACATGTGGCAAATTACTTGGATTGCTTAATCCCACTCCACAAAATATAAATCTTAGAATCTGGAACTTAAAATTTCAAGTTCATTTCATCTATACATGTATTTAGCCCATTAATAAGGAAAATACACAAATGTAGAATATGAAACTCTTACAAATGCACAACTCAAATGTTACAATGACAAAGAAACCCCAGTCTCCACAGATTAATTTGCAGAAGATAAATTGGAAAAAAAAAAAGTAACTTCAGTGAAGCATCAGTGCTGTTAATTACGTAGCTCTACATTGGAGAACATTTTTACCTTTCCTTTTAATGAAAAATACAAAATACTTTCCTAATATATGGCTCCTTGGCTGTGGGAGAAATTGTACTGCCTAAAACCACTAGATGTAGCTGTTGACACTTGCAGGATAAAGGCACTAGCGCCCCCCGCCCCCCCCACCTCCTCCCGCCCTTCCCCCCGCAAGTGGGTATTTCGTGTTTTTTTGTGTGATGTTTTGGGGTTTGTTTTGTTTTGTTTTGTTTTAAACAAATCTTCATATTGTGACTTTGCTTAAAATATTAGGGACCCCCTTCCACAGTCCCTGAATTTGTCAGTCTCTCTTCCATTACACGTGATACAAAAAGGTGAAGTAATAAATTTAAACATGACAGGAGTGTTCATAAATTAATTATGAAGTAACGATGTTTGAAAATAAATTAAGATATATGCTTCCAGAAATCGGCCTGACATTGCAACTAGAGTGGTGTAGTGCAAGTTTCTCTTGCAGCATCAATGCATTTTACATAGCTAGGATGTAGCAGTAATCCGATCAGCTGCAATTGCCACAATACCAGATGGATCCCTAAAAATAGAAGTCCTCTAGTAATCTGTCTAGATTATTGAATTCAGTGACCACTTCACAATGTATCAGGGAATTCTTGCAGAAATGGATCAAAATATATCATGAGGTTTTATTTTCAATGACATCTAGAAACCTTTTACGTTCTGTTCTACCTTTTTCATGGGAAATGCTTTTATAATGATACATCATTTGCTATACTGCTTTCTGAAGTTTTTTTTTTTTTCCAGCGACCAGTACTGTAGTAAAATTCAAAATAATATTGACAGTACCACTCTCTAATACTTTACTGGAACAGTTTAATTAAGAAAATACAGTGCAGAAATATGAATTTCTTTATCAACAAAAATAAGGCATAAGTGTAAGCATATACAAAACTTTTAATATCATTTTCCTCTTCAAAGGTTACAAGAAGTATGTTTGCAGGCACATGTATTTGTATTTAGATGCTTTTCTAATGTATAATTGTAAAATGTGCATTTAGGGAGAGAGAGACAGAAAGGATGAATATGGTGGTGGACAGCATCATGCATTTTCTTGGTTGTCATGTTTCATACATGCCCTGTGAATTAAAAAGAATGAAGCCAGGGGTCTGATGCTGCTTTTCATTTCTAGCTGATAAGGGCAAATAAATAGTTAATATAATAAAGTGGCAGTTATAGAAAAGAATTACTGACCAACTGTTGACAAGCACATGTACCAGTACATCTATGAACGTTATATTACTGGGAGAAATGCATGAAGATTTGGGTTTAGTTTACTGTTAGTGAAAGTATTTTATTTGTTATTAACATGAGTTGTGTTATGCATGCAAACTACTGGTAGGAGAGTGGCATCTACACCCCTATCTGAATGAAAATAAATAAACTGCTGATACAAATAACCTGTCACATAACAGTGCCATCGACTCCCTTGCCCACTTGTCCCTTGAGCCCATCTCCTGTTCTTAGTTCTGCTTCTGTGACTTTGTATAGTCTTTAGTGGAATTGCTGTAGTATAAATAAATCTATATCAACTGTAGATCCATATGTGGTACTCTGCCTCCATGATGACCATCTGACTTGCACAGAAGCACCAATGGATTGTCCAGACATTGCATGGCAATTGCCTGGTCCAAACAGAAGTGCAAGTAGATCATCAGTATAAGAAACAGTCTAATGGTCAGAGTGATAGGGTTAGAGGTATTTAAACAAACCCAAAACGTGGCTCCAGGAATTTTGCCATGAGGAACTCCAGAATTCAAAGTAAAATTAATCCCTGAAGCATTAAGTTAATAATGAATTACAGTGGTTTCTTAGGCTTCTTTCCCTGCTCAGCCAGGAGAAATTCACTCCAGCCACCAAGCCAGGAGAAAAACAGCAGTAGTTTTACCCTTTCTGAAGTTTTCCTGTTTTGTTTGATCTTCTCCAAAAGTGGAGCTCCTCTCCTCTCCTCTCCTCTCCTCTCTTCTCCTCTCCTCTCCTCTCCTCTCCTCTCCTCTCCTCTCCTCTCCTCTCCTCTCCTCTCCTCTCCTCTCCTCTCCTCTCCTCTCCTCTCCTCTCCTCTCCTCTCTCTTCTCCTCTTCTCTTTTTCCTTCTTCCCCACCTTCTTTCCCTTTCACCATTATTTCTGGATTTTTTCCAATTCTGTATCCTATGGATATAGGAGGAGAAGTCAAGGACTGAAGATGTTGTAGCAGAAATCTAGTACAAATTCAGATCTCATATGAAGACTCTTTTTGTCATTCATGGCACTATTCACCCTGCTTTGGTTTCTAACGTGATAGCTGTCCCCTTTTTCTTTTTCCTTCATTTACTGGCATCTCTAGAACAATCACTTCTCTCTTGGAAATAATTTCAATGTACGTGCTCAGTTCCTCAGTCTCTGTCTGTAGCAGAGACCCATATTCCTTCCTTCAGCACTGTCTCTGAAGCCAGTTGCATGTGGAGAATCCATACATCTCTCGTCCCTTCCTACCCTGCATCAAAGAAAAGGTCTTTGGCTTAGTCTCCTTTCCCCTGTGACTTGTATTCCTTCTGCCCTTTTTCAATCTTTTTCATTTTGTGAAAGACATTTCTGTGTTTGGCTGTACTCCATTGTCAACATACTGCCTTACATTATCTGTTTGGTCTCTTCGTGTTAGCTTTCCTTGCAGACATTGACTTCTGTATGTCTATCATTGGAGTTGTCTCTCTTTCTGAGTAGTTCATCTTCCATGCTGACGACTCTCTTATGGCCTTACCCTCATAAATCTTTAGTCTCATCTTTCCAGTTGACTTGCAGCTCTGCCTTCACTCACTCAGCTGAAAGGCTAGTAATTTGTTTTGCTTTTCCAACTGCACAGTTTTCTTGCTGATCTTCCTGTTACTTCTTTGACAATGACTGGTGCTTTTCATCACTGCCTGTTTGCCCTCTCTCTCTGATACAGTTCACTAGGACTTTCATCAGCACCAATGCATTTTCTCTCTCCCCTTCTCTCTTCCTTCCCACTTTGATACAGTTTTGATTATTTTCCTCCTCACCTAGTTTTCCCACCTAGACTTGTTTTTCTCCTACCCCACTGCAACGCTGACAGTTGTACAGCGAAACTTCATTTCCCCTTCTCCTTCTGCTTTTACAGTTTTTCCTCTGGAACTGTGAAGAATACAGTGACACACAGTCAGCCAACTCTTTCCACTACTAAGTCATACTCTTCCCCTCATGCCTGCTTCTTCAATGCTAGCCATTAAGAGGAGATTGGTCGTGCCTCATTTCATATTTTATAATGAACTAGGTGCAGGCGCATGAGGGCACACTGTGTGAACATCTACGGTACAAATGAAAGACAGATGAAAGATGGACAGACAGGAATTATCTGTCATTAATGACTAGCATTCACCAGGTGGTCATTAATCCCTAAGGAAAACATAGTACTTGGATATTTATTCTTATATCACTGTAACTTGCTTTTTCTATTTAAATCTGTTTTTCTGTATCTGTATACCTCTTCTCTCCAGGCAGGTGCAGGATGAATGAGCCATCACTTAACAAATTACAAGAGCTGATGTAAGAAGATGTACTTTATTATGAATAGTAGTTCTGCATCTCTGTTTCAAAACTTCGCATTTCTCAAGGGGGTAAATAAATTGTGAGCTGTACATTGAGGCTAAGCCTTTCAGCTGATGTTGAATCATATGAATTGAAAGATTTTTTTTTTAAGGTAGGATTTTGCGTATCCCCAGAGCCTTACATTATGCACACAAATTGGAGAAATCTCCAGATATTTCTACTTGCAAAATTCTGTGGAACTGAGTTAAATTCTGTCTGATTCCATAGGTTGGGTGAAAATTGTCTTTCAAATCAGGCTTATTTTCACTGAATGTATTTGTATTTATGTATAACTTTAGGTATTCTGTTGTCATGTTCGTTTTCCTGTACATGGAAAATATGAAATTGCATTGGGATGTATGGAAAAAGTAAATTCTTAAATCCTAGTTGTTGGTCATTTATTTGTTTGTTTTTAAAGAAAGGAAGTATAACTTGGCACTATGTAGGAAGCTATTTGTTAATTCTCAGCAGTTCCACATATTTGGGGGATTTCCTCACCCCACCCCCACCCCCCATCTACCTTATTTCTCTACTTGTATTAACAGGGCTGGAGGGCTACTTAACCCCCTGTACACCAATGTTAGGTAGTAATATAATTTTCACAGGTAAAATCATATTCAGGATAGCTGCTGCCATTGGAAAGCCAAGGTCTTACAAGGCAAGAGCTGCATTACAAACTCATACACAGGTGAAAGAAAAAGTGTATGAAATGCATTGCCAGATATTATGAAGATGATTCTGAAACTGAGTTGCTTGCTGCCACACAAACGTGCTCACTTGGAAAAGAAATGCAAATACAATGCTTTACTAGCATTCTTGATTTGCTTAAACTGTCTGCTCTCAGACTAAAGATGCCTGTAACCTTTTTAGCCTGCTGTCTATGATTACAATGAATTTGTTGATCCAGTTCAAAACAGGCGTTGAACTGCATTTCATGCACCTAGAAATAGGGAAAGTCTGTTTTCTGTACGTAAACAAGTTACTAAACATCAGAAAACATGACTGAAGTTCTACTCTGTCCTTTGTGATTTTTCTTGTCCTTGGACTGGAGTAGGTAGCCCTTTCCTTCATCATACCTGCAAAGTACATTAGGATTCCTGGATGCATATATAGCACTTGCAGTCAATGCTTTGGACTGATGGTGGAAACAAGTAAGATGGAGGTAGTGTGATCTCTTTACAGCTGCCACGGCTAATAGAAGGGCAGCTGCATCCAGCATCAGAGCTTTCAATAGCCTTTTGAGGATATTGTAGAGAGTACCAAAGTGATTTGGTCTAAAAGTTACATGTGCCTGACCCACTGTGGTGAGCCTGACCCTTGATGAAAAGCTTGTCAGATACAGATCAATATAAATGCTTTCAACCAGGAGAACCAAATGGAAATATGAGAACAGTCCAGGTTCAAAAAGCAGTCCTAAATTACAACCCTTTCAATAACAGGGACAGGAGCTATGCTTGTTATAGTCTCAAATACCTGTTGCCACATACATCCCTTTTGGTTGGACCTAATAATCTTCAGGTGGGTGAAGTGCATTTTAGACCCTGGAAATTTTTAAATGCCTTACAAGACAAAAAAAATAATAAGAGCACAAGGCTGTTGGTGTTCAGCACAGACTCATCTGCCCGTACATATATACTTTATGTAGATGCCAATGACAAGAAGGCTGAGATGTTTTAAGTAAAATAAAAATGAATCTTTTTCTTTATATGTGATTTTTCACAAATATTAGTATTCTTCGTCAGAACTGAAAGTACCATGTTCCGTTAAATGAGTATTATCAAGAATAAATTTTCACAGTACAGCTCATAGTATTCCTACATTGAAACAGGCAAATCCAATAAACAAGCTGAAAGATGAGCACAGCTACACTGTATCAAGATGTCTTAATAATACATCTAAGCATGTATTTACATGCAGTAGTTATTCCAACACTACATTACAGATTGTAACCCCAAAATGACCGTTGATCATCATTTAACACAGGAAGAAAATATTCACAAAGATACATCTGAAAGTGCACATTTGGTCAAACTTCCTTAGAGGTTCCCAGCGGACATGTCTTGCCAGCCCATTGACTCCCATTAGCCTTCATAGTATGTACTTTAAAACATCTCACAGTTCTAATGACAAAGCAGGTCAGCCTGTTGCTTGCTGTGTGATGTAAGTGTAATTGCTTTCATTTCACTGGAAATGTTAATGAAAGCATTGGAACACACTGAAATCCAGAAAACATAAAGGAGTGACACCACATGCTCTTTAGCACTGCTCAGGGCTGATGCTGAGGCCAATGCCACAGGTAAGTGTAGTTGCTCAGAAGTGGCCAGAATGGCTGTTGATATGTCTCTTACCTTCCTGTTTCACTTACCTTTTCAAACAGATTTCTAGTTCCACTGACAGTTTTGGAGGACATGCTGAAGCCATTTGAAGCTATTTCCAAGGTAGGGGCTATGCTTTCATGCTTGCTTCTGGACTTATGGGAAATCCTCCTTGAATCCTCTTTGCACTCTTACAGTGCCCAGCCTTTACTTTGGAATACACGGTTCTTCCAAGGAATCATCTTCTAGAAATCACATAAGAGTTAAAGAGCTAATTTCTGTTGCACACATACACTCCAGAGACAACAGCTGTCTTATCATTTTTTAAATGGAGCTGTATGTTTTGCTGCTGAAGAAATATGACTACTCCCATAACTCATTCAGCAGGTGCTAATGAATAGGGAAGATGCTTCAAATTAATTTTCATTTAATTCTGTCCCTCTAGCTAAGAACTTTAACTCTATAGTCTTTTAGCAACAGAAAAAACAAGTGAACAAAAACATGATACTGAATATCGTTACTTATGAGATGTATCTGACAAAGTTTGATTTCACTTTTCAGAAAAAAAAAAAAAAAAAAGACCTAATGGAGACAAGAACTGCCAGAAGGGATCTCTGTCATTCTACAACTTCCTTGGATTCTTGAAGGCAGGTTTAAGACAAATGGATGCCAATAATGCCCATAGGAAATACGTAGCTAACATTACTACCGCCCTTATGAGAAAGGTATGCTGCTTTGTCTGGCTGCTCTTGTATGTAGGCAATACATCCCCACAGAAGAAGATGGGTGATAAGATGTTTCAAAACTCTCATAAGCAAGTCTTTTTTGAGGTCATCCAGCTCTTTTCAAATTTTTCATTGATGTGAGAAAGTCAACATAACTACTTGTAATACATCTTCAGATACTGTGTGCAACTTATTGCTGAACAAACATACACCCCTGCAAGTTAAAGGATATTTAATGATTGGCCATCCACTGGAAGGAAAACAAACAAACAAAAAAAAATACTGAACTTGGACTTTTCCTGCCATCTCAAATTCCATCTGATCTTTCAAGCCAGCTGCTTTTTCTGATCCAATGATGAGCCATACTGGCAATTAATTTGCAGTGCATAAGTACAAGAGAAATCTCCACTGTGATGTCTGTGGAGGTAAAACAGCCAACTCTGTTTTTAAAGCTGAAATTCCCAGTTCTGTTCCCACTTCCTCTGAGCTCATTGACATCAACAGAATTGCATTTGCATACCTCTGCTGTTACTAAAAAAGCACCAGACTCCACACTCTAATCTGTGGTGGGTTTTAGTTCATCTGGTTATTACCTTTCTGTAGTGTGCTTAGGGGAACACTGTACTGTGCTGTACTGAGTTATGTCTGGACTGCTGCCTTCACAGAGATAGAAGTGAGAGTACTCGTAAGCAAATGAACTACCAGAGTTTGCAGAAGCTGTTAATAGCATAATACAATACCCAGTAACAGGTAAGCCTGTCGCTGCTACATTGTTTTCAGACACAGCAACAGAAATACTTGCAAACCAGGGGAGTAGCAGGCTGCAATGTGACAACTCGGGGCAGGGAGGGGAAGTTGTGGTTTTTTTCAGGTGCCTAGGTAGAAAGTCCTTGTTAGCATCTTTTTAGAGGCAAGGCTGCCCGGTTTTCTCAGCTTGTAATTACAGTGACATAAAATAAGCAGACAGTGGTAGTCAGTCAGCACCCAAAAAATCTATTAAAACACCCTGAATATCTTTGATCCGCATTCTTGATGCTGGCAAAATGTTAGAAGTCTGCATAAAGTGACAAGAGAACAAAAAATCCAAGCAGCAAAGAATTACTGTTATTCTTTTGTATCAAATCAGAGTCCTGTCTGCAGGAAGGGATGGTCTAATCAGCAAGGAAAAAAAATGGTCTGAGGTCAGTCTCGTTGAATGGCAACCGGGCAGAAAAGACATTTCAGCATCTTCCTACCATTTCCTGTAGTTGATTGTAATGGCTGTTGATTGTAATGGTAGTTTGAGCCATTTTTTATTATGGGAATTGTCAAAATCTGTATTGTACAAGGACTCATAGGTTTACAAAAATACTCATTAGGAATTGCAGCTAATGCAATCTATATCCTTCCTAACTACTAGATAGAAGCAATCTCTTACCACACTTTTCCCCTCATTTCTCCATTTCTCTGTCTTTCACTATGCTATTATAGTAATTATTTGCTTTGCTCTGTTTCATTCTGAGGACCATTGTGAGGGTTCCAGGATTGTCCCTGGTAGGAATAAAGCCTGTTATAACCTAAGAGCAGAGTCTCCTGATGTTATGTAAATCACATTCAACAAAGCTTATGCAAGAATCACTCTTTTGACCATGAGATGATGCATCATTATAAAAGTAGCATTTGAAAACTGCTGCTGTTTGTATGGTTGCTTCAAGAATGCTGATTTTTCAGCTGAAATTTTACGTTATTTTATAGCTGAGACAAAATACTACAAAACAATCTAAAAAAAAAAAAAGATTTTTCTTTGCCTTCTTCATGTCCTGTTTCTCTCTATCACTATTTTGTTCTGTTTCTCTCTGTGCTAGAACAACAGAGGAAGTTACTCTTTACCTTCACTTGTCTCTAGCATACAATATATGGTTCTAATTCTACCATATTCTAATTCTACCAATTCTACTCCTGAGTATGATGGTGCAACCAGCCTGAAAGCTTATGGTGCCATTGAACCACAATTTACTATAGAAGACTTTTCACACATATTTTTGTAAATAAAGTTGAAAAGTAGTCTAGCATTAAGACCATAGGAATTCCCAGCTTGTCCCTGAATGCACCCTTTTAGCCTGTTGAATACCTACATGTGGTTTCCAAGTATGTTTTTAACTTTTGGCCATCATTTTACTCAAATGGCCTGTCTTGTAAGAGATTAAAATTGTATACCACAGTGAAGAGAAATAAAGTGAAACTGAAGATCCTTCAGCCATAAGGGGTATATCTGTTAGATGTAAGTCAGGAAAATAAGTAGATTAATGAAAAACTTTTGGCTATGAGTACTAGAAAAGTTGTATAAGCCCCAACTAATCATCCAAAGTGAGCAGTAAGATGTAAGATGTCATGTAAGAAGGCTCTTAGGTATACATCAGTCATGTATTTTAATGGGGCTTGTTAGAACTCATAAGAAAATTTCCTGACCACTTCTGTTCTAATTGCTTCTGTTTTCATTTAAACAATCTGCAGTTGTGGAGGGCTGGTATGGCCACAGCATGACTCTAATCAACAAAAAAATGTGCAGCTGTTATCAAAAAAAGCTGTCTGCAAAACTGGAAAACATGATTTCAGTATATTTCTTCAAGACTGAGTTTAGCTTTATTAGACGGGCACTTAAAAAGGAACTGGTTTCCATAGTTTCAAATTCTTTTCACAATTCCCCCAAAATGGTTTTCCCTGTCCTCCCCCTGCCCCATTCCCTTTATTTTTCTTCACAGAATTAGTACATCTGTGGGAGAAAACAAAAATGGAACCAAAACCCAGTGGTTTCTGTTGTTTGTTTGTTTGTTGTTTTGTTTTGTTTGTTTGTTTTTTTAATACTCTTAAGAGCCAGAGAGCTTTCTAGCAATGTTCTTTGTCACCACTTATATTTATCTTTCTGCTATATATAATGTTGATGCAATTTTAAGAATCTGGCTACTTTGTCTGTTTTAACATCAAAAAACCCAAACAATGAAAAACCCCAAACTCTAAACAAAACTAAACCCAACATGGACTCCTTTGTCTTCTCATCAGCTTCTCCCTCTCTTCCCTCTCTGTGATGACTGATAACTACCTCTACTCTGCAAACTGTGGCTTTGCTTGAACAACAGCAACATATAATCAAAACCTAAGCTGAACCCCCAAACAAAATTCTTTTCTGTTCAAGCCTGGAAAGAACTGGAAAAACATAGGGAAAAACATGCAGCTAACGCAGAGCCTAAAGAAATACTGTGTTATGCTTCCTCACTATTAAAAAAGCACTTACTGTAAGAGACTCTCATAAAGGGAAGAACCCCAAATAATCTTTTCCAAAGCTTTTTTCTTTCAAAAAGTATCTAAAAGAAAGAGGAAGTTCTTTTTTTTCCTCTGTCTCTCTCTCTTTTTTTTTTTTTTAGCTTTTCCTTTTTTTTCACCTTTTCCTTTTTTTTTTCTGACAGTATAAATTTTGATCTGATTTGAAAGTAGTCAAGGGCAAGAACAGAAGGAAAAAGAACTTTTGATTTTAGGTCTACACCAAAGCTCAGTGACTAGGCTAGAAGACGACTCAGGAGCCTAAGAGGAAATCAGAGAAAGAGAAAATTGGCCGCAACCAACATGTAAAACCGCACACAGACTTCTAAAACATCAAGAAAATCTGAAATAGAATTTGATTCCACTGTGTTTCCTCCTGCTGCTCTTACTGTTGAACCCAGTGGTACTGAGAAAACCAAAATTACAATGCTGTCCTCACCCCTAAATCAAATGCCAGGACTGCCTGACTTAGAAAAAATCTGAATCTGCTTTCTTACCAAACCTACCCAAAATAACAGTAAAGAAAAAAGGAAAATAATAGAAAATAATAGAAAAGAAGATAAAAGAAAAGAAGAAAAGAAAAGAAAAGAAAAGAAAAGAAAAGAAAAGAAAAGAAAAGAAAAGAAAAGAAAAGAGAAAAGCAAAGTATGTGATTGTAGATCTTAGAATGTATAAGGGGTAGAGTTTCCCATCAGGAAACATTAGAAAATCATTGTCACTTTCTATATAGTAACATCCTACTGGGACAAGCCTGGAGGGATCTAACTCTAAAGGCTTTTGTTTGGGTCACCTTACTCAAGTAAATAAATTTTTAAGCAGTATGTATGTAAACCTCCTGATGGCTTATAATGGCTTAATCCTGGCTACAGGAGGACCTTCTCTTAAAAGAGATGCTGGTCTACCTCTGGTCCATGAAACTTAGGGGCATCAGGCACTTGCTTATGTTTCAACACAAAATGGATCAAAATGATTCTAGCTTTGCAATTTTGGGAAAAACTTTATAAAGTCTTGTATGCTCACCAAAACAGAGAGTAGTCTAGTTATTTTTTTTTCCAGTCTGACAGACTCTTACAATATTTTTTTAACTGCATTGACACCTACAGAACAACACCCCCCCTTTTTTTTTTTCTCCAGGAACATACTTTTGCTTGTATGCATGGGCATGTTATTGTATCTTCATTCAGGGGCACTGGATGCTGGATATTAATATTTGAACTAAGGAGAGGAAAACACATGTTTTAGCAATAAAACAGAGATAAAGAAGAGAAACTGTGGGACTAGGTTTGTAAACATACCAGAATTAGGACAAGCTTTAGGTACTGTAATTCTACATACAATTATGCCAGTACTTGAGAATGGGCTTAAGCTTTTCTCTGCTGAAGGGGTCAGAGGATAGTGACAAAGAATATGAGAGTTTAGCAAATAATTCCAGCAAGAGCCATGGAGCATAATTCCCATCCACTTTCCCATTTGGTGAGAAAAGGTTAAGAGAACAGTTATTGTTTATTCCTGCTTTTGGGGTTGGTATTGTGATTAGGTAACACTGTTCATTCTGCAAAATGATAACAGACCCCAGTAATCTTTATGGTTGATGTTTTTTTTTCTGAGATTCACTTAAGAGGCTTGCATAAAGCTACTTCAAACAGCTATGAAGAACCTGGAGAGCACACCTATCTCATAACTTGGCTTTGCTGCACCTTTGCTGTCCTCCAGGAGACGTTCCTTTCTTACTCCCATATTATGAAGATGAGGTAGGTGATTTTTCTCAGATTCTACCACTCTGCCTGTCTGAATATCACACAATCACAGCAAGTCCTTTGAATCATTAATATTTCTGTGTTTTACAAATTGAAAATTCCACTAAGAAGCAGCACAGATTTTTGTTCATTTAATAAAAAATTATTTGTGTTAATTTAATTGTAAAATATTTTAGATTTATAAGAATTTAGGGATAGGACATAGTATCAACTTGGGAAGTTTCATTCATAAAGTGAAAAGACTTGAGAAGCTTTAACCAGATCTTACATATGTGAGGCTAAATTCATTCCTGGTCTATGCTGGTATTCAGTAGTGGGAATCCCTAGGGAGGACTAGGAGTGGAGCTTTTATTCAGGACGCTTGCAACAACTCCAGATAAAGATGAATTCCATTTCATAATGAGGGTCTCCAGGTAGCCAGTATGATACAGCTAAAGTATTTTCTGTACCCCAAAATGGATTTTATTCCCTTTCCCCCCTTTTTCATGAGGATACAAACAAGAGTTTTCATCAAAGAAAGCAAAAAAGAAAATTCTAACAGCTTTGTATTATTCACATCCAGATCAGGAAACAGAGACTGTATTCAAGACAATGCATAGTGTCTCTAAAACAAATTATACAACTAATGTGTAAAATTCAGCACAAAATTGTATGGGCAATAACATCTGTCTGACTTTCTATTCTGTTATGCTTCTGGTCTGCCATAGGCATTGATCTATTCACAAATCAATAGAAGGACCTAGATATTAGACCGTTAATTATTCTAAGGAAACAAGAGAAACCAAGGCCTAAGAAATCTTTCCTGATGTTTTCATTTTAACAGTGAATGCAAACACTTAGAACCAAGGAATAGTTTAGATTGCAAGGGAACTCTGGAGGTAATCTGGTCCAAACCCTGCTCAACACAAATCCAGTTGCTCATGGCTATGTCTAGTTGAGTTTTGACTATCTGCAAGGAAGGTGATTTCACACCCTCTCTGAGCAATGTCTTCTACTGCTTGACCATACTTCTGATGAAAAAGCTTTTCCTAGGATCTATCCAGCATTCCCTAACAAAGCTTCCAGCTTTGTTCTCCTTACGTCCTCTTCATTAGGTAGCTGTGGACAGGTATCGATTCTCTTCTCAGCCTTTTTATTTTCTTGAGGACAAATAAACCTAGCTCTCAAACACTCTTTGCATGTCTTGTGCTCCAGCAACCTGACCAGCTTGGTAGCTTCTGCTGGTCTCACTCCAGTATATCCATGTCTTCTACTGGAGAGCCTAAAACATGATACAGCCCTCCAAATATGGTCTCCCAATTGCGGAATAAGCAGCCAGAATCACTTTCCTTGACTTGTTTGCTACACTTTTTCTACGACTTGAAGCAATGTATCAGTTATCCTGCATACTTTTAAACCCAATTTTTCACCAGCTTTTAAACATAAATCTTTTTAACATACACTTTACCCTTTTTGGTTAAGAGTTTGGAAAGGCCAGTGTTCAATAATATGGCATATTTGTCAGTTAGAGATTGCTTTTCACTAATGACACTTTGATTCTGTTAATGTTTTTTGTTGCCTCCAGGAACAAATACAGACACAGAGTAGGAGTTTAACACACTGAGATCTTGGTAATGATGCCATGAGTGCACTCTGAAATGTATTCTATTTTAATGCTTCAGGAAGTGATACTTCTCTTTTAGGCAAGCCCCTTTCTTTTACTAGCAATGTATTTGAAATTAAACCTGAACAATTTAACTTCATATTTACTATCACATAGATAAACACTAGCCTTGGGTTTTTTTAATCGCCAAAAAGGTGGCATATCAATGTTTTGTTTTCTTATTTGTATCTCTAGTGTACATTAATATTTTCTGTTTTCACAGCAGTGAGGAAACCTGTTGTTTCCTCTTAAGCTGGGAGAGAGAACAACATGCAGAACACTATTTAATCTTCCTTAAGATGGCATTAATTCCTACTGTCCAGTTGCACACTCATAACAATATTTGCCTGAAACCCTGTGCATTCACTTTTACTTCCCCACTACATAAGATAGAGCTTCCTATTCATTCATTAATGTACTTAGGCTTCATGCTGCTAAAAGCAAATATGGATGTGGATCCAGCCCAATTTGATACACACATCTGTTAACAAATGACCTCCTCACAGGGCTCTTCTATCAAATGAAATAAATTAAAACTTGAATAGCTTTCCTGTGAGTGGGTTGTTTCACATTGGATTTTCTGCATTTGGAAATATAGCTATGGAAATGCAATCAATCACAACAAAGCATGTTCACTGTGAAAGTACAGGTCATTTATACAGAGCTCTTTCCTTTATATTTAAAATAGAAAGGGGGAACGACCTCAAGCACACATTTTTCAGGTAATCATTTTCATTTGAGTTATAGGTAGTATTATTGTGCCAGGCTGCTACCAAGGAAGATTTACTCTGGCACTTGAAACATTAGTGAGACCAAGATGTTAGTTCTGTCACTGGACAGAAATGGTTTTAACTCTTCCTTCTTGTATCAATGAGGATGTGATCTTGAAACATAACCTTTTCTCTAATACATATGTATATATATTTATTATATTTGTTACGTTTTCAGACAAAATTTTCTGGATTTAAAATTAATTTTACAGAAACTTCTGTTTGATGAGGTGTTGGAAATACTGTCATGTAAATATACTTGTTTGGAATACTAAAACACATTAAATGAAGATGCTTTTGCTGAAGGTTAGCCATTTAAAGATGATTTGAACAGTCTGTGCTGCAGCAGCAGCAGCTGGAGTAGCTGCTATTGACCATTTAGTTCTGAGAAAACAAGGCCTTGAGCTGCCTGCGCAAAAGTGATTGTGACCTTGGTGAGAATTCAGCAGAAGGGTCAGTCCTTAGATATCTGATATTTTACCTGCGCTAAGAGATTTATGGGGGGATCAGACAGGTTTGAGATGAACATCTTCACTACAGCTGCAGTCTTTTAGAGAGAATCCCCTTCCACACTGTTAATTTATATTTTTGAGTAGTGCTACTTCTTTACTTGTGGGTTTGTTTTTTTTTCCCCTAGAGAGTTTTACACTTCCTCTGTTTCCCACGTACCTGTTTTTACTGCTATCCAGTGACCATCTGTCACATTAAAGGTGCGATTAAGATTTTCTCTTGGGTGGAGGTAACCCTTCATTTACTGTGCAAATACAGAAAGCACACCCAAAGCTGCAGCTGCTGCAGGCAGGGTCTTCAAACACAGCTCCGCTGTTTCCGTAATGGATGTCCTAGTATCAGACTCCGGAGTTTTGTTCATCAGGTTACCCAGCCCAGGAAAATGTGTGGCCTTGAAACCTGAGGAATATTTAATATAAAGCTTCTGGTGGTACCACTCCTCAGAGATGCTCAGAATTTTACAAATAGCATTTTTCAAAGCCTATGGCCAAATCTTTAACCAGGATCTTTTCTATTTCAGTAACATGTTAGAATTACAAAGTCAAGTATCACCAGAACTGTTATAGGGAAGCCAGGGAAGGTATTCCTGGGTTAAGAGAAAAAAAGCTGAGTCAGGTTGACAAGTGATAAATTCAGCCAGGCTGAATTGGACTTTGGCCTTGTTTTGAGACTGTTTATATTTACCTTTTTCTGAATCCCTATGTTCTTCCTCCTAGACTCAAGCTGAATTTGGTTGCTCCCATTTCTTCAAGCGTGAAAGGACTATGTCTCTGATGAGGCCCAATCCTAGTTCAAACTCATGCTCTGCCTGCAAAGCTGAGACAGTGAAAAAACCCCAGGCATTTTGCCATGGATCCTTTCTAATTTCAAATTTCAAGGCATAGGATCCTCTTGGCTGGAAAACAAAGTGGGGAACAGTTTCACACACAGGAAAAGAAAGGCTTTCTATTTTTCACACTGAAACACGGAACTTTATTGCACAAATATTTCAGAAGTTTAACAGTATTGATGTCTTCTGTTCTCTTTTTCTTCATAAATGAATTTTATTCCCTTTCTCTTTTTTATTTTTATTGATGCCAAAATATTCTTGGTTTTCTGTAATTTTTGAAATATCCAAACATAATGGAAAGGCATTATGAAGCAGCAGACCACCTGTATGACTGCATAGCTTTCTAAAAATAAAAGAATGCACATGGATAAAGTTGCTTGATTTGATTTTTTTTGCCATTTTGCTATTTTTACGGAGCTGAGAAAACTGTGCTTTTTGTTGAACTCTGCCAATTCTTCTGTAATAAAAAAGAAATACCAAGAGATCTCTGATAGATAACTAGACAACACACTATTTTTAGAAATCAACAGTACTTGCAGATAAATTATTTAGAAACAAGAAAAAAGCTTATAATTTTTTACATGTTTCAAAACTAGTTGATTAGTAGATTATTCTCCATTTTTCTTCTGTTGCACTTATTCATTAGAGGATATCTTCTGCTATACCTCATTCGTAATGAATTAGTTTAAATGATAAAAGATGATTCAGAAAGTGTTAGGGATACTGTAGATGAGAGGATAAAGGACACCCAACCTGCTCATTTTGTCTGGGAAGGTTAGACTATAAATAGCTGTCTTTTGCCCTCCAATACACACATTCAACTCCCATTGAAGTCAGCAACACAGAAATCAATGGGAACTCTGTGTGTATGTATTAGAGCAGATTTTTTGTTCAACCAAATGCTTTGTACTTACTATAGGAAGATCTAGAGATTATAAGAAATCTGAAATGTTCAGAATAGTGATATAATCTATGCATCCACCTAATCCTACTGTGTATATTTGACTGTACTGAGGCATTGTTAACACGTATACAATACACATTGGAACAGATTTAAAATAAGCATACCTATAAATACACACAGCTTATTTCACCTATATTATACACATTATACTTTATAGCAGAAAATAGAGGATAAGTTTCTACTATTTCCTTCTGCTATGAGTATTTTCCATATTTTTGAAATCTTGTACTTCTATTAGAGAGCATTATTCCTCTCACTTCAAATGTATATAGTCCTTCAGACTTTGATGGAGAGTTTGCATGCAGAGCGACACAAGATTCAGCCTTATTTAGATATGTTAGAATGTCTGGAAAATAACTCTAAGAGATAGTACAGTAGAAAAAATATTAAAAAATGCTTACTATATTTGTATCTGCCTTCTTCACATCAATCTTCAGAACTCAAGGAGGAGTTCATGTAAGGCCCGTTTTACTAAGGAATCCGTTGTCCCAGAATAAACTGGTGCCAAAAGAATGGATTTTGAACAAGCACATAATTTAAACTGGAATAAATCGCTAGGCAATTTGGGAGTGTCTATGTTTTCCTTTATGGAGTCTGTAATTATGAATGCCGTCTGTGAATGTATTCCTAAATCTATTTACTGCTAAAGCCACAAGCTGCTCTTTGCCTTCATTTTATATTTTCACCCTATTTGATCCCATGACTGAGGGGCCTGTTGGCCAGGCTACCAGAAAACTATTATTATACAGAGGTATCTCTCTCTCCAGATGCAAATATCTATCCATACTGGAAGCTGTGTCTCACCATGAAAAACTGGTTTGTCCAGAGAGAAGTCTGCAGTGTCATACTGTAGCTGATAAAAAGGGTATATCCTCCCAAAGGATGAGAAAGGCATTTCTTAGTATGTTAAGGTGGTGGGAAATATATGCAAGAAGTTTTGGTGGGGGAGAGGAAAAGATGGAAAAATCTTTATAGGCAGAAGAGTACAGTGCAGCAGCACCCTGCACAAGAAGAGTCTTAAAAGTCAAGACTAGATTCTGAGACAAATAAGCAGCATGAAATCAGGAGTGAAATTTAGAACAGGTATTTGGCAGAAGATACACTGTTCAAAATCAAAACATGGGAAAAGAATTGATATTGCTAAATCTCCAGAAATGCCAAATATCAAGTACTCCAGTAGCTGAGTCCTTCTACAGACATCTTGTGACAGGCCAAACTCTGTCCCTGGAATAGCACTAGGTATTTTAACTATTGTTAAAATAATGGCTCTAGGATTAATGCTCTCTCAGTGCTTCTTGGGCTATATACAAATGAGTAGAAGTAATAAATGAAGGAAAACATTGAATAAAGATCCAGATGAATAGCATATGAAAAGAATGGTGAGCCTAACATCTGCAGCTGGAAAGGCTGGTAAAGGAGAGCAAAGGTAGGCTCCTTGTGATGAGGGAAACCTTCCTTTTCTGTAGTGGCTTCCAGTTTTGCAGACTGTTGGACAAGGTGAGAATTCACTCAGGAAATTTTCCAAAGCAGAAATCCATCCCTGTCTTAGTCTCTATGGAGCATTACTATCTATCCTTTTAAAGCCATCAGCAAAGTTTATGGGGATAAGGAATATGGCAGGTGGGGGGTGGATGTCTGTTGATATAGTTGGGAATAACTGTTCATAAGTGTTTGTGCCAAAAATCTTGACTGTTTTCTTCCCAGCTTTATTGGTGGACATGAACGATTTTACATTTCCTTGCCTCACTTGTATGACAGCTAAAATATTACTGCAAAAATGAATACTGTAAATGCTCACCATAACCAATCTAATTCCCTTGGTTTGGACTGAAGCACCTCCTTTTCTTCTGGCAACAGCCAAATCTTTAGTACAGCACCAGCTGAGAATCTCTCCTGGGATGTAAGACCAGGACATTTGTGTGTATGAGATGCTACTTCAAAATGGTGCACAGACCTGTGAAGAATTTAGCAGTAATAGTTAGCTTGTTAGAAAACACAGACCATATTTATTCCTTTTCCACAGCCTTATTTACGGTACACTGGCACTTTTGAGTGAAGGAATGGAAAACAGTTAATAAAACATTTGATGGGTATTAATTACTTTCCACTTAATTACCTGCCATGTGGATCTTGTTGAGCTATTGATTACTGGCAAACATGCATCCCACTGGGGATAGTGTGATTTAACTTCATCCAGTGAGTCAATTAGCCTAAGTAACACTGGGAGAGCTGGTGCTCTGCCTCAGTAGCTGGGGTTTCTTGCCAAGAATGGTAGATAAGCCATTTATTTGTTCATTAAAACACAGTACTACTGTCAACAGGAGGCACTTACCAGGTGTTATTGAGATTGGTAAAATGTCACATTTTCATCAAAGATTAGCAGCAGTTGTAGCTGCAAAGTGGGTGAAAACACCCTCTGATTTGAGAGCACAGATGAATGGATGAGGTCAAGATGTTAACCCTTGTTTGCTTCTCATTTGTGACAAGTTCAGTTACAAATTTTCATTAGCTCTCCCAAGTGCAAAACATCTTTCACTGTCATTAATTCAGAGGCTGTGGGACAACAGACCCTGAACTGTGGCATGTGACATTCAATTAATATCACCAAGAGTGAAACACATGGCATGACCCCCAACTCACCAAAACTAAATACATCTCTGTTCTTCAGTGAGGATGATCTTCCTCGCTGACAAGAATAGCCTGCTGACCTCCCATGAATTAATCTGAGAACGAAAAGATCTTTTTTATTTTTTCTTTCTTGCCTTGTGATTTAAGTTACAGATACATTAAACCATTATTCATATTGATAGTTCCCCTAGTATGTAACTGAAGGTATAACCCCCCCCTCTTGGCTGGAAACCAATGTTCTATTAAAAAATCAAACCAACAAACCAACAAAACCCCTCCAACAAGACAAGAGAATATAGGTGCAGAACTAAGGTTGTTCAAGGAATTCTTAAAGTGGACCTTACATGGATTTGGTTAAATTAAAAAATTGGATATTGTAACCAGAAGATGTCTAGAGAAATTACTTTTATTTTAAATATGAAAGTTTGATTAAAATACAATTTAGAGATGGTGATACATAATATGCCTGATAAATTGACTTAGTGGTGGGTTAAAAAGTCATTCTAAAATGAGACTTTTCTAGGAAAACTGAACAACAAATGAACAAATGACTGACCACAAGTACTTGATTACATTAGGTTAGATATATATATAAATGTATAAGCCAAAAAATTAACATAGGGAACACATCCTTCAGTTTTTTCTTTTAGAGGAGTCATGAGGCTGTCATATGAGATGATTTATTTGACAGTAACCTGCACAAGAATTTGTATTTTCAAAATCCATGGAAAATATTGAGGAAAGGATTCAAATTCTGTCATCTGCCATAAATGAATGATATGATTTACCTATGTTATGTTTTATTTTGCTTAATAGAATGCATTATTTTCCATTTTACGGTTCATTTTATACCCCTAAGAGCAGAAACTAACTTTTAAATATTACTCCAGATAACACTGAGAAATGTTACAGATTTGTCCTGAGTTCATCTGCACAAACTAAGTTTTTCATGTGTTCTGTAGGAGAGGGTCACTGGGTTTTGAGGGTGTAACAATATTATTATTGCAACATAAGGAAACAAACAGATTCAACAGATATTTGTCTTGGTATAAGACAAATTGTTTTTAAGGCTGGATGTCCTGGTTTCAGTTGGGATAGACTTAATTTTCTTTCTAGCAGCTGGTATAGTGTTAAGTTTTGGGTTTAGTATGAGAACAGAATTGATAACTCACTGATGTTTTCAGTTGTTGCTCAGTAGTGTTTAGTCTAAAGTCAAGGATTTTTCAGCTTCTCATGCCCAGCCAGCAAGAAGGCTGGAGGCGCACAAGAAGGTGGGAGGGGACACAGCCAGGACAGCTGACCCAAACTGGCCAAAGGGGTATTACATACCATGTGACGTCATGCCCAGTATATAAACTGGGGGGGGGCTTGGCCTGGGAGGGCTTGCTACTTGGGAACTAACTTGGCATCGGTCAGTGAATGGTTAGCAATTGCATTGTGCATCACTTGTTTTGTGTATTCCACTCCTTTTATTATTACTGCCATTTTATTATTGTTGTTATCATTATTAGTTTCTTCCTTTCTGTTCTGTTAAACTGTTCTTATCTCAACCCATGAGTTTTATGTTTCTCCTTCAGATTCTCTCCCCCATCCCACTGGGTGGGGGGGAGGGAGTGAGTGGGTGAGTGGTGCTTAGTTGCTGTCTGGGATTAAACCATGACACTAGATAAAGTACAAAATTGCAAAATAGAAACAGAAATATTTAATTTAAAGGGGTTTTTAAAGGTTTTGGTTCCTTTAAAGTTAAGTACACTTTATGAAGACATTGCACACTATGAAAACAAAGTGGTTCTTTAAAATTATATTTCCAACTGAGAAACAGCTGTGTAAGAATGGAAACAGCAAGGAAAATTTCTGAATGCTGTTGATATCTCCTTTTAGATGTGAGTTTCCACTTTACAGCCTTGTGAATAAAATTTTTAAAAATATGGATTTTTTTTAAGTATGTTTCCCATGTTTCTAGAACTTTGCAAGGTTGTAATAGGTTTCTATAAAAGTAGCTATGTAAGTTACATTATGTTCTTGTAAGTTACCTTAGTTGCACACATTTATATATGACCTCATTTATGTCAGTAGAATAATTTTTGATTGTTACAAGCGGATAAGAAGGATCAGGCTCCAAATTGTTGCTAAAAAGAAACATGCTTTATGATACTACTCAACAGTGTACTGGGTCTGGCTGGGAAGGAGTCAACTTTCTTCATAGGAACCCATAGGGTGCTGTGCTTTGCATTGGTGGCTAGAACGGTGTTGATAATCCACCAGTTTTGGCTATTGCTACACAGTGCTCACACAGCATTAAGGCTGGGTCACCAAACACCCCTCTCTCACCCACAAGGCTAGGAGCCTTGGGCGTGGACAAGAGGCTGGGAGGGACTCCAACTGACCAAAGGTATATCCCATGTCATATGACATCATGCTCAGCAATAAAAGCTGGGGGGAATGAAGGAGGAAGAGAAGGAGTTAGGAATTAATGATGTTTGTCTTCCCAAGCAACTCGTATGCATGTTGAGCCCCTGCTTCCCAGGAAGTGGTTGGACTTCTGCCTGATGTTGAGAAGTAGAGACTAAATTTCCTCTTTTTGCTCTGATTCCACACATGGCTTTGGCTTTTGTTATTAAACTGCCTTTATCTCAGCCAATAAGCTTGTCCATCACAGTGTCTCCCCCTGTGGTTTGAGAGAGCGCCTGGGTGGGAGTCTGGCAGCCAACCAAGGTCAACCCATCACAAATAGTTACAACTGTAATTGGCTTTTGGGGAGTTTGAGCACATGGTGTGTACACATTTATGTACACCTCTCATTTTCTGTTTAAAGCTATTGGAGCACATTAGAATGTGCTGTTTAATTCAGTCATAACCACCACTGCAGTAAAACAAAGAAGGCACAACTCAAAAGAAAAACATGATCAATAAAATATTGGATTAACTGCTATAAATGTCTCTGACATATTAAAGGCATGAGGAGAAGAGAGGAAATTCTTAAAATTTCTATTTTTATGTAATTTTTTAATGCAATATAGGTGTCACTGTATCTCGCCATAAAGCTCAGGGAAGCTGTGAAATAACATAGGTGAGCAGCAGGGGATAGGGCAGAAATTACTGTAAAACATTCTTGTTTTTCCTATTATCAGGTTTCTGTGGTGGTAAATTAGCATGCTAAAATGAAAGCAATTGACCTATTTTAGATGGTGGTGGAATTTGTGTGTATGTTGAGGAATTATTTAGTGGAGTGTTGTGCTTTAATGTGGTTAATGGTAGTACAAAAGGGGAAAGGGACCTTGTTTTTCTGCTTATGCTGTAAACAAGGTTTCAGGGGAAATTCTTTGAAGTACAGAGATCTAAGCTGGCCGGTTTTGAATCCCCCCTGAGGTACTACAGAGGAACAGTAGGTATCTGATAATGTTTGCACTTCGAGTAAATCTTTTTGGGCATCAAACACAGTGTTGACAAACAAGATAAAAAGTGGATTATTTAAAAGCTCTGCTTAAGATAAATAGGATACTCATATGATTTGTGGTGTCGAAGTTTTTACAGTCTCTTCCCAGACTTACTAAAAAAGAATGTAAAGCAGTAAAGGACTAGCTTTTCAAAGGATCCCTGCTCAGCTCGTGTTCTTGCACCAAGATCCATGGCTGAGTTTTTGAAGAGACAGGGACCCAGGCCACAGTGAAATCTGGAGGTGTACTGCTGACATCATCATACGGAATTCATTCCTAGCACACTCATCTCTTTGTAAAAACTGGGTATGAGAAGCACAGTGGCATTCCCCGACTCTTGAGTATTTCGAAAGATCAGGTCTAAATGTCAGATTTTCTTCCAACAGTTCTGACATGTGCCTTTGTTGGACTGGGTCTGTCTGTCTCTTTAAATGCACAGAGAAATATTTGAGTTACAGTGCTGTGGTGCTCAGTCAAAATGGTATACTAAGATGTAAGCACTGCTGACAGAAGCCAGCAGGGAGCACTGTGGTTTAAATGTAGCATTTCAGGACTTCAGAAGGGGTTACAAATTCTACTACAAACAAGGATAACTTGCACTATGTTATGGTAAGTCTATTGTCTTTTTGTGCTTAAGTACAGTTTTATTTTCTCTCTCATTAACTCTGAAAAAGAAAACAATACAAAAACATTGCCATGAACAATATTGTTGTGAAATATTGTGAAATATTAGGTTTGATTATAGTTATTATTATATGGCTTGTAAAGTATTTTTATGAATACATTTGGATTCTCTCTATTTGCAGGATCACATTGGTACCCATATGTAATGCAGCCTTCACCGGCAAGTGCTCCAGCCACACTGGAGTCTCAGAAGGCAAAGGCAGGGACTGAGAAAATGAAGAACTGCCCACTATAGGAGAAAATCAGGTTCAAGAGCATCTAAGCAACCTGAAGGTGCACAAGTCCATGGGACCTGATGAGATACATCCACGGGTCCTGAGGGAACTGGCAGAAGAAGTGGCTAAGCCACTCTCCATCATATTTGAGAAGTTGTCGCAGTCTGGGGCAGTTGCCACTGACTGAAAAAGGGGAAAAATAACCCACACTTTTAAAAAGGGAAAAAAGGAAGACTTGGGGAAATACAGGCCAGTCAGTCTCGCCTCTGTGACTGGCAAGGTCATGGAGCAGACGCTCCTGGAAATTATGCTAAAGCACATGGGTGAGTAATGAGTGGATTGAGAGCGGCCCTGTGGAGAAGGGCTTGGGGGGTATTAGTGGATGAAAAACTGCATATGAGTCAGCAACATGTGTTTGCAGCCCAGAACACCAGTTGCATCCTGGGCTACATCAAAATAAGTGTGGCTAGCAGGTCGAGGGAGGTGATTTTCCTCCTCGACTCCGCTCTCGTGAGACCCCAACTGGAGTACTGCATTCAGCTCTGGGACCCCCAACATAAGAAGGACATGGACCTGTTGGATTGAGTCCAGAGGAGGGCCATGAAGATGATCAGAGGGCTGGAGCACCTCCCCTGTGAAGATAGGCTGAGAGTGTTGAGGTTGTTTAGCCCGGAGAAGAGAAGGCTCCAGGGAGACCTTATAGCAGTACCTAAAAAGAGTCTACAGGGAAGATGGGGAGGGACTCTTTATCAGGGAGTGTAGTGACAGGATGAGCAGTAATGGTTTTAAACTGAAAGAGGGTAGATTTAGATTAGATGTAAGGAAGAAGTTCTTTACTGTGAGGGTTGTGAGACACTGGAACAGGTTGACCAGAGAGGTTGTGGGTGCCCCGTCCCTGAAAGTGTTCAAGGCAAGGTTGGATGGGGCTTTGAGCAACCTGGTCTAGTGGAAGGTGTCCCTGTCCATGGCAGGGGGGGGTTGGAACTAGATGCTTTTTAGGGTCGCTTCCAACCCAAACCATTCTATGAATCTATGAATAAGGTTCTTATTCTGTACTGTTAAAAATTGGTCTCCAAAGTTGGCCTGTTTATTGACAGGACTGTGAGGTTCTCATTGCGCCTTCCATAAAACTTTCTTGTGATAGATTCTGGTTATTATATCTAAGATGATGTATTTGACCTGTCATTCCAGTAGCAACACTGGAGACCTGAGAAGCTGAAAATTATGGAAATTAGAGCTACTGAAAAATTGAAAGGCCTTCTAGAGGATTGGTTTACAATATTGCTCAAAACAGTAAATACTTGCTTAGTCATAACTGCTGATAGAGATAATGGCCCACAGTGGCCAACTGTGCACTGTTTCAGCAAAACATTTTTTTTTTTTTTTTAAATCAATGGTGCAACTTATATTCAAAAAATAAGGCTGTGAAACATAGGTGTGTATTCTCAAATTCCTTTGATTGCAGCGAGACACAATGCCCCATGTGCAAGAACCAAGTGCTGAGTGTGTTAAGACCAAATCCTCAACGTGTTAAAATCAATATGTAACAGCTTGTTACAGTGTGCAGGAACTGGAAGGGGCTGGGGGGGTAAGGTCTGGGTTTAGGCCTTGCCCTTCCTCACAGGCAGCGATGTTATAGAGGAGCTCAGAAATAGAGGTAGCAGTAGCAAGCTAGGTGGGACATAGTTGTGGAGGATTGACTGAGACAAGACCACTTCTCATCTTTCAAGGATTTCCATGAGCTTCCTGGGAAGAAGAAAGATTTCTAAAGAAGACATTTTTCTTCAAATGCATGACCAATCTCTTGTGTAACAGCAGTGACCAAACCTGGTAGAAAAGTCTGCATAATGCTACAGGCAAAGCCTCAGTTACACATCTATGGGCCACCTGGAAGTGAAGACAGAAGAGTCATCATGAAATGGTTAGAACACTACAGAGCTACAAAAGGCCCACTGTCTTCAGCAACTCCTGTCTCTTGAGACCCTTCTACAAGTATGAAGATAATAAGTGAAAATTAATGCTGTCACTTGGTCCTTTCCAAATGGAATAGACACCTAAATGACAGTGATTTATAATTCCCAATGGGATTTACAGCCCCATGTGAACTATATTCTCTAGTTCTTGGGAAACACAATCTTGCAGCACATTGGCCTGCACACTGGATAAGGTCACCTGTCATTCTTTCAGTTGCTTCTCTGGGAACAGGTCCAAGAATAGCTCAATCTAAACCATTACATACAACTTACATTACCAGTCCAGGAGGAGATTTTCTTCCTTTTCCAGATGAGGTAGGACAGATCACTAAGGCCAGGACTGCACTGGTCAATGATTGTACCTGTGGGGTGTGTTGGAAAAGGAGAAAATCTCCTCTTGGACTGGTAATGTAAATTGTCTGTAATGGTTTGGATTGAGCTATTGTTGCACCTGTTCTCAGAGATGCAATACAAAGAATGACAGATGACCTCAGAAGTTCAGACCGGTGAACTGATCTAGCATGCTAAAAGGCTTGATCCATCAAGAGCTATTCCTTCTTAGTCTGGATGGATTTTCAAGGAAGTTTACAGTATTATTTCATGATTCACACATAAGGGCAACCAGTCCCCTTGCAAGAACTGAGAATATCAAAGCACCAGCTTAATAAAAATTTTCTCAGTCTGTCCTGGTTTAAGCCCAGCCAGTAACAAAGCACCATGAAGCTGCTCGTTGACTCCTCCCTGCCCCGCCTTGATGGGATGATGAAGAGAAAATACAAAGAAAGGCTCATGGGTCGAGACAGAGACAGGGAGGTATCACTCACCACTTATGGTCACAGGCAGAGAAACCAGAATCAACTTGGGGAAAAAACAAAATAAATTTAATTTACTACCAATCAAAACAAGGATAGTGAGAAGCAAAAACCAAATCTTGGAACCCCTTCCCCCCACCCCTCCCTCCTTTCCGGCTCAGCTGCACTCCTGGTTCTCTCTCCCTCCTCCCCCCCCAGCAGCGCAGGGGGACAAGGAATGGGGGCTGGGGTCAGTTCATCACACCTTGTCTCTGCCGCTCCTTCCTCCTCAGGGGGAGGACTCCTCACTCTTCCCCTGTTCCATCATAGGGTGCCTCCCACAAGACACAGTTCTCCATGAACTTCTCCAGTGTGGGTCCCTTCCGCGGGCTGCAGTCCTTCAGGCACAGACTGCTCCAGCTCAGGCCTTCCCATGGAGTCATGGCCATCTTCAGGGGCATGCCCCTGCTCCGGCGTGGGCTCCTTTCTCCCCGGGCTGCAGGTGGGCCTCTGCTCCCCCGCTCCCCTCCGTGGGCTGGGGGACACAGCCTGCCGTCTCACCACGGGCTGCAGGGGCATCCCCTCCTCCCCCGCTCCTCCTCCCCTCCTTCCGCACTGACCTCGGTGTCTGCAGAGGGGTTCCTCTCACATTCCGATCCCCCCACTCACTGCAGGTTCCCCCTCTTAAATCTTTTCTCCCAGAGGCGCTACCACCGTCGCTGATGGGCTCGGCCTGGGCCAGCGGCGGGTCCGACTTGGAGCCGGGGAAGCTTCCAGCAGCTTCTCACAGGAGCCACCCCTGCAGCCCCCTCCCCCACTACCAAAACCTCACCACACAAACTCAAAACACAGTCTCACATAATTCTTGCAATAAACATACAGGCAGATAAAAGGATGCTGTGTGCTTTTATGAATTACTGAATAACTCCTTTCTTGGTTGACAAAATGCACTCCTTCTACAAGGTCAAACACTACTCAAGATGCTCACTTTCAAATTGTGTATCACTATCTACAGCCTATCTAACTGTAGCCTTTGGCTTTTATGAGACCAGGAAGGCTTTCAGGATGAAGTGGTCATAACCTTCCACTCTATTCTGCCTGGTGTCTCTAAACACCAGACCACAGAACTTGAATCAGCCTGTAGATTATTCATGGTCCCAGAAGGAAGCGCTGGCTTGCAATGTATTTGGGACTCCTTCATTACTTCTTTTCACTCTTATTTCTTCTTTTCTCTCCCCCCCCCCCTTTTTTTTTTTTGAGATTTTTCTGCTTGGGCCAGTTTATGACAATTGCTTTGACCTTGATGATGAGAACTGGATGTAAATGCCCTTCAGCAAGTACCATGTATTTGATGGAGAGCCAAAGTCATTAGAAAGGCCTTTTAATAGTAACCGAAATATTTGAATACATACTGAAGTTATCTAAAATATAACCAGAACATTTTGGAATGGATCATGAGGGGTAAAATGTGGTGGTTTTAAAAACCAGGGGACAAAAATCCCCCTCATGCTTTCAAGCCTGATTGAGAAGTTAAGGTTTTTATCAAGGAGATTATTGCTGGTTTTCTTGCTTAAAAGCATACTGGAAATAAAGTGGGGTTTCAATATCAAGTAAAAATTGCCCTCAACAAAATTTCTTAAAAGTGTTTTCATATATGTAAAACCAGTTTTGCTAGAGAAAACTATGATAAAATCAATTATTTAAGATTTAAAATTTTGTGTATTTGAAACTGACCCCAAAGTGTACAAATAAATACAGAAATATTTTATCACTTTCAGTTAAAATACTGTCTATATTACATAGATAAACTTCTAAAATCCTAGAGAGCAGCTGTTAACAGCTAGCTTTGTCTTTACCTTAAAAGTATATAAAGATGAGAATTAGTGTAAATGAGATGTGGAGTTTTATAAAAGATTTTATTAGCTTGACTTTAAAATCACCAACATATTTCATCAAAGCTTAGCCACTATACAGAGTCTTCCTGCAGAAATGCCAATAGACTTTTAACACATTACATATAGTACATTTGTTTATGTTCAGTGCTTCATGACAAAATATTTCAGAAAAGTTTCAGTTTATGCTTTTAATTGGTTTTCCTTCTTTCTATCTTTCTGTCTACCAAAAGCAGATTCCATGACCATTATGAGCTGAGCTGTCTACAGTGCAGAGGGCAAGAAAATGATAATGAAGTTGCTTCGCAATGATCTAAGGAAGCTTTCTCTAAGTGACAATGCCTGCTAAATACATCAGATGTACAATTAAAAATGGTGTATCAACTGCCTATTTTGGAAAGGAGGTACTGCCAGACTGCTTCCATTGGACCCATCCTGGATGTGGCTTCCACACAAATTCCCATTCAAGTTATCCCCTCAAAATGAAAACCTGAAAGAAAGCAGCCATGTCTCTGCAGGAATTTGCTCAGGGCTGGCAAGATGACAGGAGTCTGGCTCTCCCCACTACCTGAGGCTTTCAGATCCTTTTGGAAAAGGTCCATAGCCTTACCAGTCTCATTGCATTTTGCAGACCTCTGAGAAAACTGCTCTGGGATGGGCACTTTGGCCGTTTCTTTTGCAGTCACTTGTACCACATGTATCACACCTTTCGTAGTTCAGTTGTGTACTGTGTTGGAATGGGGGACGGATGTGAACTTTTTGCAAAGACAAACATTCTGTTGTATACATCTGATCCTGGTAGAGTTATGCTGATTTATACAGCTGAAGAACTGTCCCACAGGATATAAATCATACCTGTCCAGACAGATACAGTAACAGAAATGAAAAATACTGTATCTTGAAAGACAGCCTATGTAAAACACAACCTTTGAGAAAAACAGCCTGTTGTTTAAAACAAAGACAAGTGCTATTAACAGATAGAAGTTATCTGCTCTAAATAGTGGGTCAACAGGACACAGTATATTTGCAAGAAATATACAATTCCCATTTGTGACCGTAAACACTGTGGGGTCCACATCTCTATGGGTGAAAACCAAAGTCTTTTAGCATACAGATGTGCGATACCTTTTAAAATCCCTGCAGTATCTTCCTACCTGCTGTGCTTAATTTCAGATTCAAGTGCTGTCATTAAAGGAAAAAAAACCCCACAAACTGTTTTCGCCTTTATCTGTGCCCTACATTGCATTGGCTTTTCCTCAAATATTTTCCTGATGCTGCAGCTCCCTAAACATTTTTTAAATAAAGCTCCCACTTTTCTTTTTCAAGTTAGCACATGTCTGTCTGACATGTAAAATCACAACTTTTTAATTGTTTTCTTACAAATAAATTTTCTTGCAAGCAAGCCTATCTTGGCATCATTCCATAAGTAAAAAACTCTGTTTCAATCTGGCAAGCCATAAAGTCTCTTTAAGGATAGGTTGCACTAAGCCTAATTCTCATTTTGATTTATTTGACTTTGGATATAATGGTATTAAATTAGCAAAGACAAGCAATGAACAAAACCCTGGAGATGAATTAGCCATTGTATCCAGTCCATTAATCTCTTCTTCAATTCTTGCGAATTGTGGCTCACCCAGACCCAAAGATCAAATAAAATGCCTAATTGGGAAAATCCTAAACAAGAGTATCCTGGGGAGTTTGAATTTATTTGTCAACTGTTCAAACAACTATGTTGTTTATATGTCTTTAAAACCCTGATACTTTTCCACCACTATATCTTAATCCAGATACTTTAAACACAGGAGGGTGATTGAGAATTGTTTTCAATTAACTGGAATAGGGAAAGACACTTATTCTAAAAACAGATAGTTGTGTTGTGAACATTCTGCCAAACATGCTGAGAATTTTAGATCTAAACATCAGGTTTGAGGGATGCTCTGAAAACTCTTTGAGGGTAGTAGTAGACACAGCTAATGGGTATTCTCTCCTTTCAATAACATTTGTATTAAGCACTGTGATTCAGAAAGTGGAAGAAATACGGTATAAATGAATGATGTTTTTTAAAAAAGAAATTCAATAACATTTTTAAAGACGTATGAAAGAGAACAAATACAGGAGTCTTTTCTGCTTGTGATTACTCCAGAATTACCTGCTGATTTTCCTGGACGTCCAGGAACTCAACTAGCAAGACTCATCTCCACCTGCTTTTGCAGTGGAAATGCAGAGGACGGTTAAAAGTCCATACCTGGTTTTGAGTCTGATAACATCCCATATTCCCGTTGGTACTAAAAGAATTGGTAACCATTAGTCACCTAACATGAAATAATATATTTTCTGACAGCATTGTGACTCATCAATAACCTACCTCTGGTCTTTATTTTGGGGAAAAAAAGTCTATGGAAAAATCTGTGACCAGGGAACACAGGCTGAGGTTGTTGGGTTTTTTTCCCCTACTTATGTTTTGCGGTCTTAATCACCAGTTTAGTTTTGATATGGCATAGAGATCACAAGTGCTACATGAATTGGTGCCTCTTTATTCCTACAGATTATGTCCTTTTCTCAGCTGCAATAACAGTGATCATGAGATTACATTAGTTTACTTACAGGGTGTACAAATTAGCACTGGCATGACTGCATTACATATTTTGATGGTATCCAGAGGGCTGTCATTGGCAATTGTTTCTCTAACCTAAAGGTGTTTTTGTTTAAGTCGCCACAGAGATGTGTGTATGACAACATTCTTGTTCAAATTTATAAAACTTCAACAGAGGTTACTTTGAAACAATCACATTAATGACAAACTGTACTACAAGACAGAAGAAAATCTGTCAGGTATGACATAAGTATAGTTGGGGACACATTAAAGGACTTCTTGAAGCCTCTTCTTCCATGCCTGTTCTTTAATGATTGCACATCTTTGTCTCCATCAAGTACGAGTCGAGCAATGAAATAATAAATCTAATAGGAACACTCCAGAAAGGAAAAGCAACATTTTGACGACATAAGACTGATAAAATAAATTTTGTCCACAAATTTCTCCTCTTTTTGTTTCACAGGACTAAGAATGAACAGCTTCTAGATGAAGGAGAACCAGAGGGAGAAAAACAGATAGATTAGGGTTATAAAAATCTTGCCCTGAGAAGACCATAATGTATAAATATATTTTCAATCTAATATGAAGGATTTGATGTTTCTGAAGGTTTTTTCCAAATGTTAAAAAGAAACTAAAATCTTTCTTTTAAAAAATTATTTGTATTCATTTCATGTTGAGTTTATTTTCATCCTCAAAAAAAAAAAAAGTGAGCCAAATAAACAAATGCACAAATGAATTGCTCCTTTTCAGTGTACGCCATAAACATTGCTCCCTCTAGTCTGATTTGAAGTGCTAACATACCCAGCTGCATACTATGAAGGAGAACATATTTTGAATCCAGTGATGACTGGGATTTATTTATACCGATATGCAGGCTTTCAGGGGACAGCAAATAGAATTCAGAAATTGCTTGCTAACAGGAAAAGAGTTAAATTTCTTAATATCAAGTACAGTTCATATTTTTGTACATGTACAAGTGATGCTCTCTTGTTTCCCACATTAGTAATTTTTGTTGGTCTGTGACTTTTGCATTTGCCATTGCTTCCATTTCCTCACCTATGAGAAAAAGTATAGATCTATTTCCTCCCATCTTCATAATGAGCTGGACACAGATACCCTTGATGACTTTTAAATCTTCTACTGAATCACCAACAGAAAGACTTATTTGATGCCACTTTTAATGACTTGCCATTATTTGTCTGTGCTGACAGAGATAGCTCCACCACCTCTTTCACTTTAAAGGATTTTTTTTTCCATTTCAGAACAACAAATCCTCAAATTACTCACTGATGTTGCATATCTTACTAGTACAAATTGTTGCTTTTTTTACTCTTGTGTTGGTTTTGGCTGGGGCAGAGCTAATTTTCTTCTTAGTGGCTAGTATAAGGCTATGTTTTGGATTTGTGCTGGAAACAGTATTGTTAATGCCAAGATACTTTCATTATTTCTGAGCAGTGCTTACACAGAGTCAAGGTCTTTCCTGCTTCTCACCCCACCCCACCAGTGAGGGGGTTGGGGGGCACAAGAAGTTGGGAGGGGACACAGCTGGGACAGCTGACCCAACTGACCACAGGGATATTCCAGACCATATGATGTCATGCTCAGCATATAAAGCGGGGGGAAGAAGAAGGAAGGGGCGGACTTTCAGAGTGATGGCATTTGTCTTCCCAAGTTACCGTTATGCATGATGGAGCCCTGCTTTCCTGGAGATGGCTGAACACCTGCCTGCCGACGGGAAGTAGTGAATGAATTCCTTGTTTTGCTTTGCTTGTGCACACAGCTTTTGCTTTACCTATTAGACTGTCTTTATCTAAACCCATGAGTTTTCTCAGTTTTATCCTTCTAATTCTCTCCCCCATCCCAATGTGGGGGGAGTAAGCGAGTGGCTGTGTAGTCCTTAGTTGCCAGCTGGGGTTAAACCATGACAATTTTTTGTTTTTTCCTTTTTCAACTCAGTTTCTCTCTTAGCCCTTCTCTTTCTTTCATGGCTTCAGAGACTACTGTTAATCTCACACAAGCAATTTTAGTCAAAGATTATTTTCTGAGCTGTGATATTGGAAGAAGCAAGGATGGGAAGCTGATCATTCAAAAACACCAGTCTGTACCAACTCCTCTTCCTTGCTAGACAGTTTTCTTTCTATTCCTTGGATTACTCTTGAGGAACTCTTCTGATATTCAGCGTTTATCTTCCTCTCACTTGTGAATACTTGATCTTGTTTGTGTCAAGACACTTCCTCTTCATTAGTCTTAGTGAATGGCTATCCTCAATCTAGTGTACAGTGTACAGTTCTTCAAATGCCTTATGCTTGAGTCCCTGGTGCTCTGGAGCCCTCCAAGTGAAGGAAAAGCAAACAAGTCTGCTTGTCCCATGAACCACAATCAGTTTTATTAAGTATGTGCTACAAAGTCTGGTTTTGAAATCTCACTTTAACGATAGTATGGGAAAGATTGTTTGGAACAACTCAGTGCTTCTGCCTGGAAAGTTGCTACCTGCTGGCTGCCTGCCTCTGTAAGTCATCAGCAGTTTCCTTCACAAGGGGTTACTTATGATTCTTCCTATGTTTTACTCACTTTAGGTAATCAAAAGCTGAATAACCCTGGACCAAAGCACTCTATTTCTCTACAGAGAGTCCATCTTTGAGCATTATAAACAGCCTTGGTAGACAGCAAGAAGAAAAGACTTAGACCTCTGCTATCCATGCTGTACCTGTGCTGTGGATAATTAGTTGAATTCAATCACTTCCACTGTAAATCTGTCACCCTTCATGATCAGTAAAATTCTCATTAAAACATCCTTTTTGCTGACAAACCTGGCACTGGCAGACTTCATTAAGTAATTAACTCAGATACTGAACACCAATCCATGATATTGGGCATAATTAACAGATCGTGTTATCTGTTAGAGGCAGTTAATTTTCCCTTACTGTTGGGATACAGTCAGTGGACAGGCCTTCAAAACTTGCACATCTCCAGACATAGTACGGCACAACATCTGTGATTTACACAGAGGAGAGCTATTGTGTTGCTGTGTGATGGGAACACCTATTATATGGAAGTGCAGTGGAAATCCACAACCTTTCTGCAAAGGGAATATGAATTATTACTGCAATATATGGACAATTTTTTCTTCTATGAAGATGAATCACAACATTAACCTTCTCCTACAAGGAGATTGTATCATACAAGAGAGTAACATAATCAAATCAAGGTTTGATTGTAATAAATGCAGCCTTAGCCAGACATGGAAATATCAAGAACAAACCAAAGATCTCTGATTTATTGTGTATTTGGTGAGCCTGAATAGTTCTTGAAATGGTAACTGTCCCCATTGGAATTTGGTAAATGAAAGAGGTTTTATTTTGGCCATTGAATGATAAGCATAATATGGCTGTTAGCAGTTGGATAGAAAACTGTTCACCAGTCAAGTTTTGTCTATAACACAAGACATGGAGCATTACAGGCCTCTTCAGTTCTTTCTCAGAAGTCTAAATAAATTCCTGGACTATATTCCAGAGTGAAGTTAACTAAGTAACATCTTGAACTTGAACCTGATTAGATACTAAGTCAGGCCTTTCTGTTTAGGCTTGAATGAGAGGTACTTCATTATCACTCTGCTAAAGACAGTCCCAGAATGAAGACTGATAGATCATTATTCTTTCCTTGCAGCCAGTGTTGTTGAGGGGAGATTGAACTGCAGCCCTGTGAAAATGCGCTTCTCCTTGCAGATGGCAAGGTAAAAAGGTGGTGGTGTGAAGCCTTTGAAACACAGAATCTGTCTACAGCAGACAACTGACAGAAACCTGATCTGAGTCATTGCTCAATATGATGTCAAACCTAGTCATCTGCTATAGATGTTATGAAATAAAAGATGTAAAAACACAGAAACAAACCCCAGAAAATCCTGAAGAGAAGAATGGTGCAATTTAGAGCTCCACCAGACTCAAAACTATGGAAATGTGGAAGATGACCAGAGAATGTCAAAACAGTATTTCATTCTGTAACTGTAAACTATTGGGTCCTGTGAAAAGGATGACATTCAGAGTAGTAATATTTTTCACAGTGGCTAGATCTGAAGCAGTTACTGTGCTTAACAGTTTTCAGCTAGTACAGCTAGGAGTAGCTGAGCATAAGATCATAAGAAGAAAAAAAAAAGAATAATAAAAATCAGAAGGATAGAATAGTTTATGCCTGACCTGAAGCTAAATTTGAATCTATTTTTATAACTGTTATACATTTTTGCAATTTTTACAACTGCAAGTTTGGAATTTAATTAAGGATCAAAACCTACAGTGCAGGAGAAGCTACACAATTTACTGTACACAGACAATCTACAGTTTGCCAAGCCACTTCAAAAAGAAGTTCACCGGAGATAGAAAGTCGGCTGATACCCTCATGAAAAACTGAAGCAGGTAATCTTTTAAGACTATACCTCACAACTTTAAACTACTATGTCCCGTTGGCTTTCTCCCAGCTCAGGCATGATTTCCCAAGTCTTCTATCCCAATCCTAGCAGAGTTTCAACTTTTCAACCAGCAAGGTTAAAAAGGAAGACTAAAATTTTGATCATTTGTGATATTATTGCTATGCTTCATTTTATCATGGCAGCTCTGTCCTTACATGTTCCTTATATATCTGCAAGAGTTATAGAGAGAAATTCTTTTATTTTCCTACCCCCCCCAAAATGTTTATCAATTTTTTAAAAAATTACATTATCAAGTTTTAGACAAAAATTTTTAATGCAATTAATCAAAACTGATTCAACAGTTTTACCATAGAAGTCACCACTTCGAATGTATTGGTTCCATTTCTATCTTGCATAGTCCTTTATTGCACCTTGGAAGATTCAATTCTTTGCTTCCATCTGAGTTCTCTGTCCAATTTAGTCTTACCTGCCACAAATATATCATGTATATTCTAACTATATTTTTCTACTGTTACTGCCCCTTAAAAGGCAAGAATTAATTGGATCTGTTATAAATGACAGTGCAGATACATAATTTGTCATTCTAGAAGAAGTATCTTACAGTTCATCCCAGGTGAATACCACAGATCAGTGTCTATATTCATCCTTACACTAGAGAGCAGAAACCTGTCTCATTCTTCTGTTTCTCCAATTAATTGTAAGCATGCCAAGAAATAGGATTTATCTAGATAAATAAAGTTGTCTGGCAAACTATGCTTTGTGAAGACTTCGTTTTCACCAAAACAAATAACCCCTCCCCCAATCTCCTCCCTCAATCAAAACAAAACTACAATCAAAACCCCCAAAATAATAACAACAAAAATATAAATAAATAAAACAAAAGAAAAAAAGTAAAAAAATTGCACCCCTTAGCAAAGAGATAAAGGAAATTTGGTTTTGTTTAGTATTCATTTAGACATGCTCTTGTGGATCCTAAAATAGCATTTTTAGAGAAGACTAAATAAATGGCATATTTTATCACTACTGTTATCACTTAAAAGGACGTACGCAAATGCAGCCAAGCTGTATTTCTGCCTTTCTGAACCAGCTGTTTTCAACAGTATGCATCAAGTTCTCTAACTGTATTTGTCAGTAGAGTATGAAAGTAGGTGTTCATTGGTGTTCTGGCACATGACTTTTACTACTTATTCACAGTTTTGAAGAAGATAATCCAATCCAACCCATCTGCCACATGCAGGGACATCTTTCCCTAGATCACATTGCTCAAAGCCCCATACAAACTGACCTTGAACACTTCCAATGTTGGGTCATCCACAGTTTCTCTAGGCAACCTGTTCCACTGCATAACCACACTCATCATAAATAAATTCTTCCTTATGTCCAATCTAAAGCTACTCTCTTTCAGTTTAAAACTGTTTCCCCTTGTTCTGTCACTACAGACCTTGGTAAAAAGTCTTTCTCCATCTTTCTTATAAGCCCCCATTTTATATCAAAAGGCTGCAATAACGTATCCCCAGAGACTTCTCTTCAGCAGGCAAAACACTCCATTCTCTCAGCTTTTCTTCATAGCAGTTATTTATTTATCAAGAAATTCCCTTTCCTTACTCCAGTCATTCTAGCAAGTATTTTTTTCCTGTTAGCAAGAAATTAATTCCAGAATCATAAATGTTACAGAACAGTCAAAGATCTAGAGGGGAAGGAGGGAGTTATCTGCTCCAGTAGTACTAAGTTGTCTCTCTCTTAGGGTTAACTGGTCAAATAAAATATTTAGTAAGATTATGTAGACCTCTTTTGACTCTCTATGTCTGTGTCTGTTGATTAGGAATTAATTTTCTCTGAATCACACTGAAATGTGTCTCACTGCATACATTTTCTAGCTCCCAAAGAGAGAAGAAAACTTCAGTGGGGTTACTAAAATGAACCTCAGAAACAAGCAGTAATACAGAAAAACTGTGGCCTATATCATCAGAGTTACAAGACTTTCTATGGACGCAGTCCCAAACTTACCTTTATTATGTGTGTAGCCACAAAAGACTGTAAAGATGTAAAAGTAGAACATGCTTCCTTTGGTACTTTCAAGGGTGCTATATGTTAGAGAGAGATGAACAAACAGTAGCTAAAGATTCCTGAACTTTGTTCATGGGCATGGTGTAGTAACAATGTAGATTAAAAAGAAGACATCTATCATTTTGAATTTTGGAGACTGACTTGTAATTTTAATGGCTATTTATAGCTAGATGGATATATGAAAAAGGCATTCTGTAGGAGTCTAGTCATTATGAAAGAATATAGGTATCTACTTTTTAGTTTTGATTACTTGAACATCTTCTGGTAATTGAGCTAGATAACTCAGTAGATTGTCTCACTATATCTCCTGCCCATATAATCCTTTCCTAAAGTAATACAAATAAGGATATTTCAATGCACAGTTAATAATACCAGCATCTTTGTTCTAGAGCCATCAGAGAACTTCACAAATATTTGTAAGTCTTCACTGTGCACATTAAATAAATGATCTATGGAGAAATAGTTTAATGGAATACCAAAAAGTAATTTTTTGAGAATGACCATTTTTTAAAGTATAAATATACAAAAATTTAGGATAAATTCAGAGAAATGTTTTCTGAATCTAAGTGATAACTTAGATTTACTAAGATTTACTTAGTTCCCAGGCTCCTAGTCCTGAAATAATCATAGCAGAGAATACTAGATAAAAATGTCAAAAAGTGGAGAGAATCATAAATGCGAAGGAACAGTAATGAAAGAATTAAAAACTCCCATAAAACTCTAGTCCTCAATATATATATCTACTAAAAACATTACTTCTGTTCCCAGTGTAATTAGTAGTTAGTCCACATGTAACTAAATATATCCATAGTCTTATTAGCTGACAAGGATTACTCACATGTTTAAAGGAAGAAAAAGTAATCTCTTTTATGTCTTGTCTTATAGAGGGGTGTCTTGGTTTTTAAGAACTCCTCACCCACAAGAACAGAATTACTCAACAATCTGTATATGAAGAGACAAACTTGTCAGCTTGAGATGACTGAAGGGTGACATCAGGTGTAGAGTGAAGGTCTGCAGAGTCACAGAGGTGAATAGAAAATTACCAAAAAGTAATCAGGTAATTTATTTAAATATAATAAAATGAAGCACCTTTTTTATACTGTATGGAATGAAACTGTAGAACACACAGTCTTGGGATGTTATGGACTCCAAAGATATGAACAAGTCAAAGAGACTTTAGATAAAATCACAAGGGATAGAACTACTGATTGTTTTTCAATGCAATGAGCTGAATTCAAACCCTTGCTATGAAGTATTTAAATTGATTAATAGAAGCTGAAAGACTGTGTATGGAAGAATAATTTTTATTGTCTGCACATTTAATATGTATTTTCTCTAACTTTGTACCATAAGAAAGGGAAGGCCACTGTGCTAGATGAACACTTGGTCTGATGTAGTATGTCAGTGTCACATTTATGTTTCCTGCAAAACATGGAGACATGTTTACTGTTCACCAACATTTATGTTCTTTATGTCCTGTGTTCTCTGACCTTTGAGGTTTTTATTTCTGTTTCATTATATTCACAAAGTTATTCTACTACAGAAGAAATTGAGTTTCTTTGTCCTAGCCTTGCTCCAAAATCTTCCTGTGAAAGACTGGTCTTTTAGAAAAGCTTTAGAAAAGTGAAGAGTCTTACATCATGTGACATAGGGTAAACCATTAAAAAATGAAGCAGTGTGTTTTAAATTTTCACTTTTGTTGTGAATTAGGAGTTAAAGTTTTACAGATGACAGAGAACTATCACTTTTCATAATGATGGCAAAATACCCATCAGATAAAAGTATGGTAATTTTTCTCAGGGAATTTTTTTCTGATCACAGCAAAAACCTCTTAATCTTCACCAAGTATCAATGCAATTCAAATTTTTGAACAATTACAAAAAGTTTCTCCTTGAAGTTAAAAAGTTTGCCTCCTCCAAACTACAGAACTGCACTGTATTATATAGAGTAATACAGACATTTTTTTGTTTCTAAATCCTTTTCTTAGTCAGATTGTCACCCTGCTTGAAATCTACTTATTACAAGGTGTTTCCAGCCACAAGAGGCAGTTGTATTGCTATTTTTTCCTCTCCTTCTGGGACAGGTGGTAACTTTTCAGGTTTCCCCCAAAATTATGGGAGTCTTCAGAGCTAATGTGAAATAAGATAAAGTGTAATAACCATCTAAGAGCAATTTGGTTGGAAAAATAGTTGCTGTTTATGAAGTAAGGAAAAAGGAACCAACAGGTTGGTCCAGTGCCAAGTAGCTCTATATCCTTAGGGAAAAAAGCATTCCAAAGGAGGATTGATCCATTGCCTTTCTGAATCTTTTGTAGATCCAACAACAGGAATGTAGTGAAACTAAAAAAAAAAAAAAAAAAAAAAAATCAGTACCTGTTCTTATGAACTTCTGTTAATGTAGATTTCACAGAATTGTCTGTCCTACAGTTCTGTTTACTGCTGAATTTCTTAAGATGATCACTCTTTAGAATTCAGCAGTGTAGTGGAAAATACAGATGTTCCTACACAATTCATAGGTAATGGTTAGCTGTTGTTAAAAATCCACTAAATCATATGATAAACTCTTCTTTGATAATGATGGCTTTCACATGATTTGTGTTTATGTGAACTGTATTAACTTTCACAGCCTGCGGCTATGAAAGACACTATTCATTTTAGAAAAGAGTATGTAATTGAAGATAACGTCTCATGCTTGCAAAATTCTTTGATAAAGGACTATTTTAAAAATGGGCTGAGGTTATATTCTCCGGCATTTCAGGAGGACTTCTCTTTTTTGATATTCCAGTCCTTGTACGCTCCCAGTTATCATTGGGATGTTTTTCTTTTTTTTTGTTGTGCTAAAAATGTCTGATCTGGAAATTTGAGAGAAGGTTTAATGTAATTTATTCCTAATTTTTGTTTGAATGAATGGTGTTTAAATACCATATGATATAGCAGAGGAAAGATTGTAACACAACCCACAGTACTAATGAATTTATAAGATGTCGGTATTTTTATTTTCTATTTCCTAAGAGTTCATAACCATTTCATAATGGATCATAAGATTTAACATTATGCTAAAACATAAAATTGCATTGTGCTTGTCTTGAAGCAACACTGTGCACTACTGTTTTAGTATGAAAAGTCTACAGGTGTGGAAATCATCCCGAAACAGTACCTGAATAAACTTTGATTTTGTTCTGGACATAAAGAGGCATAGGCTGTGTTTTGGGTTTGTGTGGTGGGATTTTGGCAGGGGGGGAGGGGGCTGCAGGGGTGGCTCCCGTGAGAAGCTGCTGGAAGCTTCCCCAGCTCCAAGTCGGACCCGCCGCTGGCCCAGGCCGAGCCCATCAGTGACGGTGGTAGCGCCTCTGGGAGAACAGATTTAAGACGGGGAACCTGCAGTGAGTGGGGGGATCGGAATGTGAGAGGAAGGAACCCCTCTGCAGACACCGAGGTCAGTGCGGAAGGAGGGGAGGAGGAGCGGGGGAGGAGGGGATGCCCCTGCAGCCCGTGGTGAGACGGCAGGCTGTGTCCCCCAGCCCACGGGGGGGAGCGGGGGAGCAGAGGCCCACCTGCAGCCCGGGGAGAAAGGAGGCCATGCCAGAGCAGGGGGATGCCCCCCAAGATGGCCATGACTCCGTGGGAGAGCCCGCACTGGAGCAGTCTGTGACTGAAGAACTGCAGCCTATGGGAAGGACTCAAATGTTGAGGAAGTTTGTGAAGGACTGTCTCCTATGGGAAGGGACCCACACTGGAGCAGGGGAAGAGTGAGGAGTCCTGCCCCTGAGGAGGAAGGAGCAGCAGAGACAAGGTGTGATGAACTGACCCCAGCCCCCATTCCCTGTCCCCCTGCGCTGCTGCAGGGGAGGAGGGAGAGAAAACAGGGAGTGAAGCTGAGCTGGGAAGGAGGGAGGGGTGGGGGGAAGGGGTTCTAAGATTCAGTTTTACTTCTCATTATCCTTGGTAGTAATTTAATTTTTTTTTTTTTTCCCCCCAAGTTGAGTCTGTTTTTTGCCTGTGACCATAAGTGGTGAGTGATACCTCCCTGTCCTTGTCTCGACCCATGAGCCTTTCTTTGTATTTTCTCCTCATCATCCCACCAGGCCGGGAAGGAGTGAGCAAGTGGCTTTGTGGTGCTTTGTTGCCAGCTGGGCTTAAACCACGACAGGCTGGAATAAGGATTAGATTTGGGAGGTGTATCTAATCTTGCTAGGTCTAATTCCAAAATCTACTCTCCTTGTGCTATTAAGGAAGTGACCAAAATCTGTCTGAATCTGTCAAGAAATCATGGCTGCTACTGACATTTACTGTATCACCTGGTACATCTAGAACTGTCTGCTGAAAATGTCTGGACAAACATGTATTTTAAAATAATAGTTTGTGGGCTGAATTTAGATACACAAAAAAATCTAGACATTTTCCTACAGTTTCTGGCTTTGCCAGCAATTTATATAAATTTATACAAAGACATCAACACAAAATATGACCGCATTAAGTAATCTAGTTTACATTATTTTTTTGACAAACTGTTTAATTTTTCTCCCATTTCTGCAAGTTGCATACAGTTTGAATTATAGTTAATGAATTATGGAGAGAGGAATGTGCATGAAATTTGCATGATCTGGGGCATCCTTTGAAACAGTCAAAAGTAGTGCAAGGTCTTTCACTATCACCAATAGGTGCTCAAGTAGGAATTTTGTCATAAGTGGGACAGACTTATGATTTTGCCATGCATGGGAAAGAAATGAAAGCATGTTAGCCTTATATCAATTATAGTTTACATGTTTTTTTAAGAGAAACAACAGAATCAATTTCTGGTGTTTTTTTGTAAAGAAAGCATGAACTCAGTCTATTCAGACCTCAAGAGATTATTTCCAGATCAAAATTCTGATTTTGATCTCACTGTCTTATCTCACTTCCAGGCTGAAGTGGTTAACTCTTAGTGAGTTCTGCACTGGTTTGAAATATTTCTTTTACAATCTATATTAATAGTCATTTATATTCTACAGGGATGTAGGCAAGCAGAATGAACTTTGGATCTCTGAATAATAGCAAACTGGCAACTACAAGTACATGTTATTAAATATAATGGAAGAACTATTTGGGCTGCTAGATGTGATAACTGAGATACCAAGGGATAAACACCTTAAGATAGTTGGTCTCTGCTTTAGTAGTCACAGAGCTGAAAATATAAAGCCTTATACCTATATTTTTCCTTCTGAATAAAATTTTCCTTTTCAGGTTTACATTCACAATAATTTACTCCCTTACACACCCTTTTCAGACATAAGTAAACTGCTTTAATGTAGAAAGTTTATAGAACACTTAATAGTTTTAGGGCAGATGAAGCAGTTGACAATATTCAGTGAGAGGAGCAATGTAAGTAGGTACTATTTCTCTACTGCTACCAGTAACTTTTTAGTGCATAAAAAATTAAATGTTAATCTTTTTTTAAAAAATGTAATTATACAGCTTTTAATTGAACTCCCAAACTACTTTTAAAATGATTTGTCACTGCAGTATACCCAGAGGACCAGTGTCTCAGTCATCTGTATATGTGACCTAAAGACAAACAACATGGCTATTTTCCATCCCATGTGCCCTACTTTCCTTTCTTCTGAAACCAAAAAGTGTAATCTTACCCTGCTTGTGGAGCCAGGGCATGGCAAAGGCACATACCCTGGAAGCCTGGCAGTCTCTTTCGGCTGTCCATTTAGGCACAGCCTCGGTTTGCAGAGGCAGCTGGGATTCTTCTCACGGCATTCATTTCTTACATAGATTGAAATTTTATCCTGATATTTATAATCTAAGAAGATCTCAAACTAACTGCAGTTTAATGAGTAGAATGTAAGTGTTATCTTGAGATAATCTCATGTTTTAGTGGAAAAAAGGAAGAAAATAAACTTATCCCTACATTGCATGCATCTATCCCTTCCCTCTCTTTTACCCTGTCTTCTCTTTTAATGGTGTTCTTTCTGTTTTTCACGTTGCCTAACTGTATACAAAGATGTGCATACTAAAGATATCTTTTTTGAGCAAATCATATGGAGGAGGGTCATAGAATGATAATCCATAAAGAAAAATCCAAGCTTTAAAGATTTCTCGTTGCCCAGCATTTCCTTATTTTAAATAGTATGGGAAGTCAGGATTAAATATTAAATAATTATATTTGCTTATTGATCCTGTGTTCACAGCATGGATGCCCTATGTGAATGACAAACATGAGGAGCACAGTAAGGAATACACAAGCCTGGTTCAACATCACTCATATGACATGAACAAAGAAAGAAGCAGTTCTGTGAGTAAATCTTGCATGACATCTTGCAGTCCCAATATTTCTAATACATATTATAAGTGCAACAACACAAGCAGACTCTAGTTACTTTGTGTGCTGTTGAAAGGCACCACCCTGAACCTTATTTTTATGATTGTTGCCCACTGTTCTTGATTCAGTGGCTATTTCTAGGAATAACAGATTTCATTGCACACGGAAACCTGCATAAGATTAGCAATTAATCTTTTTCAGTTATTTTACTAAATTTTGTATTGTTCTGCCTAATAAAGATTACTGGTTATGTTACTCTGTTTCTCCTGATAAAAACTGAAACATACCCCAACTCTCCTGGTCTGGTTATGAAAACAAACACAAGTGTTTTGTAATGCAAAGGAAACTGCCATCCTAAAAGTGTTGTGACCACCATGTTACAGTCACTACAGCAATATTTGATACAGACCTGTGTAAGAACTGTTATCTCAGTCACACCAGGACTGTTTTGCACTTCTGAAAAACATTGCTGTTGCACTTCACCTAGCAGACACTGAATAATCCTGATGCTTCATGATTTTTCCTCACAAACATTGGTCCCATGTGTCTCAATTCATCAGTGTGCTTCAATAGACTGCAAAAAGACAAACACAATGGCGATGTTGCCATGTATAATCAGATGCCTAAAATTCATGGATTTTCAATCTGATAATAAATAAATAAGTAAATAAGTAAATAAATAGTAATCCTTGTCAGTGTGCACATATTTTAATGAAGAAAATTGCACAGAGCAGGTCACATTGTAATGAAGGAAATTGTAGCATTAACTATAATAAGAGATCTCTGTATTTTCTTTCTCTGCAGCACAAAAGCCCTGTGTCTCACTAACAGCAATTGCTTCAATCTAAATCTTTGATCTTGCTTGGAGGATAAGTACAGTCTAAGTACTTTGCCAACCTCTTTTTCCCATCTAAGCTATTTGAGCTTATGTGTTATCATTCAGAACTTGGGTCGACTTTTAAATAAGACAAGCCCAGTAATTGTAACTATACTTATTTTACATAAAGAAGGCAAACTTTAAAATTACATCATTTGGCTGCCAAGACTAGTGTTTCTCTGGGAAAGCTGTCTGTACATGCTGTAAGACCATGGAGAAATGTGATTATCAGGGCACCAGAGAGGCTGGGGGCTGTGTGCAGCTTAGGCAGGTCCAAGAGCAAGAGGTTCATTGTAAAACCAGCTCCCAGGGCAGGAAGGGACAACCCTTGCCCTCTTGTGAGGTCTGTCCCAGCCCCTCTATCTCTGCTGCTCTCACCAGCTGCTATTGAGGTGCTTGGTGAGGTCCATGGCCTGGAGATCCAGCTGCCTTTTCCACAGGAGAGGCTTGTTTGGAGCCCAGACAGGTGTTCCCATATTGCTACAAAGAAAATTCAGATTTTTAAAAGAAGATTTAAAATTTGTTTACTTCACAAGCTCTGAAATGGTTTTCAAGAAGAGTTTTGCATCAGAATTTCATACCCAGTGTTTTTTGGGATATGATGTGTACCGTACAGAAATCTTCCCAGGGCAGACTTACGTTACTTCACCATAATAACACTGTACAATCCATTTCACTGTTCCCCTGGTAAGAATCATATTATTTTAACTGGAAAAGCTGGCCCAAAAAGATTCAGTGAAATGTTTTCCAGTGTCTCTAAACAATGGTTAAATGGCTCAACTAATCTAAGTGGCACATCTGTATTGCTGTACAGCTCTTTACAGTACTTTTCAAATGGTATTTTTTAAAACACACTTCCTACTGCATGCCCTTTGCTCACTTCATGCTGTGTGCTCTTTATGATTGCTAAATGAGGTCTTTCCTTAATACAGTTTAATGTAACCCCTCCATTCATATCCTGCTTCTTCCCTGCCTTGCCCAAACATGACAAAATCCAGTAATTCACTGTTTAACGTATTGTTTATAATCAAGAATTACTTTTTTAATAAGAATTAACAAGTGTATGATAACTTACATGATCACTTACTGAAAACATTTGTTTTTAGCACATTGTATTAAGCAGAGCTAATATTGTGGTTATAGACCCAGATACACCTCAAAGCTATGGCAAATGAAGAGCTCTCTATCTGATTACTTTGAGCTTACATGCAAGACAAGGTTTCACTGAGAATGGCTCCCTGCTGAAAATTATGTTGGTGTTTTGACCTTCCATTTCATGAGGTGAGTTCTTCAATTTATGTACAGAAAAATATGTGTACTTGTGCACTACTGTATCTTCTAACAATTGTTTACCAGGAAGAATTGATGCACCTTTTACTTTCAAGTTCTCATTCTAAGTTAAGAAAAAGAACAAAACATCCTAAAACATTTAAAAATATGTCTGCTTTTAGGGAATGCTATTCCAATCAAAATGCATATCCTTTCAAAACACGTTAATCAATGCAAATGAAATTTTTTTTTTCTCTGTGGTAGGAAAAAAATAATTTTGTGGCTTTTAGAAATTAGCTTACCCTTGTTAATGTAGCCTCTCTAACCCTCACAGCTTGGTCCTAAAATAAAAAAATCAGGCATCAAAGAGCTATTTTAATTATTTTCCTTTAACACATTTCAAGATAAACTGGTTTATAACATGAACATTACCTCCTTCCCTCCCTCTATAAAAAAAAGACAGAAAAAAAATCATGAGTGGTCTAATGCATGGAAATATTTGGATTTAAATGGAAGTATTTTGGAAACTGAAATTCCACAGTAAAACATACTGAACAAAATATTGTGAAGATACTTTCAAATTATGTAAAAAATGTTGTACTTAATCGAGTAGAGCAGAAAACAGGTCATACACACTGCAGATTCACAATTCTTTTCTGAGGCTTCCTGAAGAATATATGACTGATCTGGAATCTGCAGGGTACCCCCATGAGCAAGTGAACATCCTACCCCAAAGCAGTGATGCAGACAAGAGCAGCGACAACCTTTTACTAGAATCAGTAGCAAAAAATAGTGAGAACCCTGAAGGTCCAAAAAGTACTTGCCGACCTTTGCAGTATAAGGAGTTTCTGAACCAGTCGCTCTCCAGAGAGAGGTGGAGAGCTGTTTTACCATGAGGTTGTGGAGATCAGATCAACAATGGATTTCTGTGAATGGTAATCTGCGTGTGCCAGGGTCACTCTGAAAGTGTTTGAGCAAGCAGTTTTCCCAAATCAAAATCAGCATCCTGTCTCTAAGTACATTTGTAGTTTCAGACTTTCATAAGCCAACTTTCTCTGAAGCCATTTGTCTAGGCCTGTGAGAATACGTAGCAATTTATATTAGTTTCTTTACCTAACATGCAGAATTTTGGGAAGGTGCTAGAAGAGCAGCTCCTTATCCAAACTAAACTTAGATGTCTTGTCTAGGATCAGATATTCCCATTTTCAAACTTCTATGTATTACTCAATCACCTGATATTTCTCACTTTAATTAAGTATATATAGGGAGGGAATACTGTCCTGATCTACTCCCAAGTATATGAAAGACTAGACTTTTAAATGAATAATAGAAAACCCAAATAAGACATGCAGCAAGCTGATTAGAAAGCAAATTATCTTACTTCCACATACATTCATCTTAATTCTTTTGTTTGAAGATTTTCCTCTTCTAGTATTGTTAATTAATCAATCTCTTTAGCTATAGCTTCATCAAAAGAAGTAGTGCAAGAGTTGCATGTAGCTGAGGAATTTTCACAAAAAGGAAACATTTACCTGAATGGGTCTTTCAAGCCCTTAATGCACAATCTCAGGGCCACTTACCTGCCTACCCTACTCAGAACGTTAAGAAGTCAATCTGTTGATTATGGCACACTGTTTTGGTAATGTGGCCTTTCCTTTGTTGTCCTGTCACTTTTACGACTTCTCTCCAGGTTTCCCACCTTTTCCTTTCTGTCCCATACTTCCAAGACATGATGGGTAAAAAATCTTTCTTTGCCTTTCTCACCACACTCTGGCCATGTTGCCTGCTCTTGGAATCCTTCTGTTAATTAGTCATATCAAATAAAACTCATTGTTATGAGCTTTTAACACATTCCTGCACTCACGCTTTCTTTCTTTTTTTTTTCCTTCTCCCTTTTATATTTGTTCTACCCTTCTCATAAGTTTGCTTTCCTTTTGCAGTCTATCTACTCTGTTTTAAACAATTTCTTCTTATCTCCATTCAGGCTCTTAAGCCACTAGATCTCTTCTTCCATTTTTCTTTTCTCTAAATTTGTTTTTTTAACAATTATGTCAGCTATTGATTTCACAACATCCAAGCAGAAACTACATTTCTAAGAAAGGCTGCATGAGGCAATACAAGAATTCTAGGAGCTGCCACTGTCAGGGAACTTGCTCTGATCATTCAGTTTTATTTTGATTTTACCTGCCAGAACTGTGAATTTGCCATTTAAATGAATTAATTCAAAAGAATAGGTGAGATTACTGGCTTTGATGACTGCTTTGTTCAAAACTACCATAAGCCAGCCAAAATTCCTACAGAGGCATTCTCATTCTGTAGGCAGATTTTACACCAGCTGAGAGCCGGTGTAGATCCCACCTGCTCCCTTTTGCAAGCACACAAGGATAGGTGGCTGAAGGTAAATGTATCAAGGGAGGCTGAACTGCGCCTCTTTCTCTGGGATGTGTGAAATGAAGGATCAGGAAGACAGAAGAAGTGTCCACTGTGTACATAAACACAGATGAAAACTAAGACCCATGTTCATGTGTATAACAGGAAATTACTGATATACAGGGTTTGTTATGTGTGTTTAAAAGGGACTGGGCTAATGCATGTGAAGACTGAGCTTCTAGCCTCTCAGCAAGCTTCAATGGACAAACAAGTGAGTGGTTTCTCCCTCTCACAGGACTGAAGTAGAAGCCCCTGTTTTCTTCTGGGGTATCCATATTATGACAGACAGGTTTTTCCGTTCCATTAATTGTTCTAGAAATGAATTGTTTTGTGACCAGAAATACAATCAGAAGCTATGCACTCAGTGGATAGGGTAAAAAATAATCTCAGGGAACTGTAAGCAGAGAGAGAAGTGAAGGCGGTAGGCAACTTAAGCTAGCAAGAAAAAGAAGCAAAGGTCAAGGTAAAAATCCCCTTAGGCTGTTGTTTCATATGTGTTAATACGAGCATGATAGTAACATTTATGTGTGTGCAACTGAAATAGACAGCTGAATGAAAGGGATGTCCTAATGTGAGCAAAGTGGCAAGGCACAGATTGCAGTATACAGCAAACTGAAGATTTATTTAGTGAGTAGAAGAAAGGTCTCTGTCTAATGCACTCAAGAGCTATGGCTCTTGGCTTCACAGCTCCGATGCTAGTGAAAAGCAAAAGGGAATAAAAATCTCACCCAAATTACATGTAATTTAACAACATGACAGTGTTTGTAGAACTGCATTTTTATGTCTTTTTATCTGTTCTAAATGGTTCAAGATGAGCTGCTCCAGAGAATTGTTTTAGTGCTAGCCAGTCATTCTAGCTGATACCAAAGGGCCTTTCAATCAGGGGAAGGGAAAGCTCTTTTTGATCATCTCTAAAGACAAAACATGCAGCTAGATTTTTCTGTGTTACTTTTTCCCTCGATACTTACACCAGTAATCTCTGAACATCTGGCATGTCTGCTTTACTTACAACAATGAACATGCTCAATTACTTAGTTTATTATGTATTTCAGCTTTTCTGTTTACTCTATACTAAAAAAACTATTAAAACACAATAGATTAAAACAAAATAAACCAGATTGAAGGATTACACTTCATATTCAGCCCATCCTGCCATGTTTGAATCTTTACATTGCATGTTTCTGTGCTGTCTAGTATTGGCAACACAACAATTTTACTCAGAGACAAACACTTTTTGTGTTTGTGCTTACACTGTGGTTTTGGAGTGTCTTCATTATTCAGTGCATGATCTAAATAATACAGGTGGGAGGGGTTTTGGAGGCAGAGGGAGGTCTCCTATGCACTGGAGATTTGTAACATCTTCTTGGTACGTTTCATCTTGTTGAATTTATTTTGTTCAATTCTTTCACTTCATCTCCTCTTCCACTATGTCTCCTCAGAAAGAGAGGGGAAGATGAGTCTGCAGAGACAGAGCAAATCAGACACTACTGGAGCAGTTATGTACTGCTCTTGTATTTTGAATACCTGCATTTCCTTTCCACCTTACCCGTTACAGGCAAAGAATGCAGAGGGGTTTGAAAGAGAAAAGCAGGGTCATATTGTGAGATTCAATTACTTTACAATAGCAAAGGTCAAGGATTCTAAATCAGAAAGAAAATATGAGTGGAATAGAATTTGAGGAATAAAAATCAATAATGATGTTTCATGGTCAGTATTTTTGTCACTGCACTGTATTTACATTCAGAAAAAATGCCCAAAGTACAGAGGGAATACAAGTTTTTATTTAATGGAAAGCTTTCAAATTCTTTGTCAAGTAAGGGAGGGTGGCAGAAAATTGGAAACTTCCTGGCAGAGGCTGTTACCCAGTCTGGCAGGTTATTAAGAGCTGCATTTACCAAGAGGGAAAACCACATTAAGTCAGAATGACGTGACCCAAAGTTTCTTCTTAAAGGAAACTAGTTAAAAGATAAATTAATAACTCTAGTACATCATGTTATCTAGTAAAGTAATTTAAAAAGCTATCCATCTGCAAAACCAGAAAAGCTCTCATGTTCCTAGGACTTCATGATCTAATTATGCCAAGCATGCTCTGAGAAACTCATATGAGCACAGCCTCCCACTATGGCTAAACCAAAAGCAATGTTAAGTACAGTGAACTGTGGCTGAAGCAGCACTGAGAGGAGAAAGGAACATAGGTAAGTAAACCTTAAGTTGGTAGTGCCTAAAGTGTAGGGCTGGATGAAGAGACTGCAAGGATTCATTTGTTCATTCCCTTGCCTAATATTGGATCAATTATACTTGGGAGAGTCCTGAAAGGTAGCTGTGTACTATGCTAGAGTTTCTGTTGAAATCCTACCATTTCCTTAGGTACTCTGTTTCCAGTTAAGTTTGCTCAAACCCAGTCAGGTCATTGCTGCCACAAGGTTGGTTTTTTTAATCTAGTCCACTGTATATACAGAGAGATTACTCCCATTCTCTTTTGGTATTTTTACTTGTTTGTTGATGCCTGCTCAGATGACACTGAACATCCTCAGAGCCCTAGGAAGTAAAGGTTAACATTGTACCAGAAATACAGCCCATATCTCTTCCTCATCCACTGCCTTGAGGCCTGGGACCTGGAGGAATGACTCAGTTTGCTTTGCAGGTCAGGCCAGTTAAGCGCAAACTGTTACTAAAACTACATCTAGTTCCTTAAAGGGTTGCTCAAAATAGCTTTCAGTGAGCTTTGCCCTCTGCTAGTCCTGTTCTCCTGCATAGCTCTTTCTTCTGTGCACAAGTTAACAGACCTTAGCCTCTTCCTGCCCCATTTTAGAAGCCTGCCCTTCTGTTAGTCCCATCCAAACACACTTCCTACAGTTGCTGTTATTTAGGAGCATACCTCTGTTTTAGCCAGTCTTACACTGTAGAAGGAGACAAGAGTTTTCACGGTGTCATAGTCAGTGGATACAGATCCAACGAATGACATGACAGGCAAGAGAGGTAGAAATAGAAAAGGGCAGACGCTGAGGCAGCGAGAGAGGGACTTCTAGAGAGAAACTACTACACAAGCTAAGGGAGAAGCCCATTATTTTCAAATTCTCAGTGGTTTCACTTTTTTGAACCTGGAGGCAGTATTGTGTAACACACTTTTATTAAAACAGTTTTCTTTCCTCTTTCAATTTTCTCACTACTCTTATTTTCCTTCTATTTATCTTTCAGTTTGCTATCCTTTCACTTTTTTTTTTTCTTTCCATTTCTCTTCAGACATAACTTTACTTCTCTATTCTCCCACTGACCTTTACATGTTATTCATGGTATTTCCCTGACGTCTTTCCTGTTCCTCTTACTTGGACGTTATCTCCCTAGCTATTTTGCTAGGTCCCCTTGGACAATCCTTCCTCCAGCCTTTTCTGTTGAACTTGAGGATGGATGCTGTGGTTCTTCAGTACTACCTTTATCTTTGCAGAAATTTAAAAAAGACAGTTTATAGGAAGCAGTGAAGAACAATGTGTTTTAAATGGAGCAATCAGACAATTTATTTTTTGGCTTCAGCTCATTAGGAATCCTTGTAGAATTAGAGATGGAGAAAAAGTTGGTTAATGTTAATTATTCCTTTCCTACTACTAATCCCACAACTACTTTGTGTCTTTTAAACAGGGAAAGGAAGGGAGACCAAGAGGGAAGGGAGACAAAAAGGTTGGTGAAATCCATTAGCTTTATTTATTTTGAGCAGGCTAAGTGGGGCAATAACCACTTTGAAAAGGGTTTTTCTTATTCTACATGGACTGCTTCCCATCACAGGAACACTTTACAAATTCTGATACCTCTACTGCCATGCAAGCACATACAATGAGAAACAGAGACACACATCCTTCTTCGAAGAACTATATAGAAAATAGAACTTGTGCTCTAGATTCTTCTTCTCTTATTCCACAAATCCTCCCCGCCCCCCCCATTTTCTTCTATAGTTCTTGAATGAGAAAATGCTATGACTCTTAAAGCCTAGCAGAATAATGCATTTAGGTTACCATAATTATTATTTAGGTCTGGACTTACTACCCACCTGTGCCACAGTGGTGACATGACTTAGTGATGGAAGGTTAACAAATATTTATTTTCATTTGTTTGCCCTTGGGACATTATGCCAGTTTTTATTGATTCTGGCAGTTCTGAGTTTCCATTTCAATATCCCAGTGTTAGAGCCAATAATTATATCAGCCCAAGAGAGATCTGATGGAAATTGGTATAAGTAAATCAGAAGGCTCCAAGTAAGGGAGGTTTAAACACCCTGCTATTATATACCAAGCACATGTTGTTGTTTTAATTCTTTCTAATGTCACACCCAGCCACCATTTTAGTTACTGAAAGAAATCTGAAAGCAAATATTGACCTTTGACAGGTTTGGCTGTAGACGTCTTTTTATGGAAATCTGGTCTGGAAAGGCATTGATTTTTCTGTACGTGGCAACACAATTTAATATAACAACTTGATAAGACACAGCTTAATGCAAAGTGATGGCTTGGGACCCAGGCAGTATGCAGATAAGATGTGATGTGAAGAGGGGAAGAGCTAAATAAAGGGAAGGAGGGAATAATAAGAAGAAAAGTGTCAAAGAATTGCTGAGAAGAAGTAAAATCAAGGTTTGTCTGGAAGCCTATTATTATGCTGCAAATAATAACAGAAATTATACAATTAATTATATAATAAGTTATATTATTGCATTATTATATTATATAAAAATATAATTGTTTTGTGCTTATTACTGCTTTCAAAATAACCACCAGCATATTAAATACATATATTTGTTCAGATGCATATGAGATGAATTTCCAGGTTTATGGAAGTTTAGGAGATTTCAGCAGGGTCAGGATTTTCTTACTGGTTTTGATATATGAGGGATCAGCAACATACAACAGTGAAGATTTTGTTCATTCCTTTAGAAGCTTCTTGGATACTCTGGGAATGGCCATTCTCATAAAGAAAACCAGGCAGGTTAAACTGATGTCCAGGATTTTCATGATATTTGTGTCAGTATCTGCAACAGCTAATCTGCTTCAATGAGGTTAATGATATATTTACACTTTCTAGTGCAATGCTAGTCAGACATAGCCACAGAATAGACCAAAGTTTACCTGAAGGATGCTTTGCTATTGAGATGGATTAACAAGCCGAAGTGTATTGTTCTGATAAATTCTGCACTGGCTCTAAGTGTCACATTTGTTCAGTGTAGACATACCTTAACAACATTAATGACAGTGAATGTAAGTGCTGGAATAAATCTTCTGGAGCAGACAAATGTCTTCATGCTGAATGGAAGACCACAGTGCAGTGTAGTGCAGCATCACATGACCTATATCCAGTACTAGAAGCAACCAGACTGCAGGAGCCCTGAGCTGTATCACGCAGAAAGTTAACTACCACTTGCAGCATAGTACCTCAATTGAAGCTAAATTGGAGATTGTTATATTATGCTGTGTTTTAGAGGATAGATATGTCAGTCTAAAATTTGACATCTCCATTTAGCCATGGCAGGTCAGAAACAGAGTGTACAAATCAAACTAAACTCACTCTCAGTATCTCAATCAGTGAAGGTAATTTCCAAACCCACAATAACAATCTTGCCAAACACTGGGGAATCAAGGAACACTGCAGATGTGCTTAACTTAAATTACACTGGGGTCCATATGGTATTAAATCAGACTTATGTTATTGTGCCAGCAATGAAAAGCATAATAATGGCAGCAGCACCACAAATTTGTGAAAAGTTGAAATGTCAGTCATGTCTTTAGACATCTAGAAGATGTCTAATACAATGGTAGAAACTTTTTATTGTTGTTGTTTTTCCAGCATTACCAGTTTTCAGGCACAAATTTAAAGTGAGCCCTGTATGGGATATAATCAGCTGAAATGTATATTTCAGTTCTTTCTGTAGGAAACCATTGAAGTTGGTCAGTTCCTATGGTTGATCTGTGATTTTTAGCTTGTAGAATAATTCTGCTTTTAGTAGTGTGCCAACAAACAAGGATCAATACATGTTTTGACAGTTCTTTATGTCAGTGCTTAGCATGTTTGAAACCGTAAGTGGATATATTAGATGGTCTGTTAGAAAATTACATTTGTGGTAACCTTTTCACAAAGGCACTAAAAATGCTGGATTGTTTTTCTGCAGATTTAATAATTAGTTTAGTGGCTCCAGTAGTGCCCTTTTATAACTTTAAAAGCACCTATTTGTTGAAACTATTAAAAACATTATGATGAATAATGATGCAATGAATATATGATACAATGAATAATGAAAACATTGAAAGCATTTTAAAAGTAAACAAAATAAATTTATCTCTTTGTTTAAAAGTTGCATCAAAGGGAGATTAAATACCATACTGGGCTCCAGTAATGACTGCTTTTGATTGAGAGTTGTATGAAGTTTGGCTGGAGACTATTTCTGAAGTCTATCATTAGTGAGCTAAAATATGGGGACTGGGGAAGAGAAGGAAGGAGAACCCAAAGCAAGGCTATGTTTTGATTAGATCTTGAACTTTCATAATTTCCTCTTTGAGAAGAGGTGTGAACTGAATAAACACTGTATTCATTAAATATAGAGAGGTTATTCTGACAAACTTCCAAATTAATGACAGTTTGTTCCCTTTCTTGAGCATGGTGAGAGTTGCTGTTATTTCAATGATATGATAAAGATTTCTAGGCACATCTTTTGTTGTTATTTTCTCCTGGTTTCAGATAACTGGCAGATTATACTGAATTTCAAACAAAAGTACTTCTAAAATATTTTTGTCTCTGGGAACTCTGTCTCTGTCTCTGAATTCCTTCTACTTCTGCTTCCAAGGCTTAAATAAAATATACTGCTAAACAAAATCTTTGGTTTTCCTTACTGTTTCTAACATTTCTTCTGTATCTTTCTCTTACATTTTCCTTTAGCCAAAGCTGGTTTCCCACTACAATTTCCAAATAAAGAAATATGTCTCGTCAGTTTAGATACAAAAATTTTGATTAAAATGACAAAAGAACCAACAAGCAACTTAATTTTCTTATTTTTGGCTTAATAAAATCTGCTGGGATCACAACTACCTTGCTAAGAGGAAGGCACAAGATAAAAGTGTGTGCAGCCCCACACTGGAAATGGGAAAGCAAAATTTTAGGGTAGGAAGTACGGAAAGTCTACTTGGAAGTTACAGTTGAGTGAATGGATAGGAAAGGATGTGTCCTAACAGTTTTAGTTTAGAAAGCAAACAAGATTTACATAAACTGTGGATGTGAAGGCTGGCTGACAACCTCTTACACAAAAAAGGAAATGGAATCTTAATGGTATGGATGCCATTTCCACTGGGAATGAAAAAGAGCTTATGGCAACCCATATAATGGGATGTGAGGGAACTAAATGAGCATGGTATAGCTCTGTGTGTAGATAAAATGATTACACAATTTCTCAGTATTCCCTGTAAACTCCTAGAAAAGGATGAAACATTTTAATATGATTTCCTAAAATCTTTCCTTTACAATTATTTTGATAATTTCAGAATTCTACTAGGTTTTTCTGTTTAGCTACATCTCAGAACATATGAAAAAGATCTCTGCCTTTCTACTAAAGCATGGGTGTTTTTCTAAGAAAATGCTGAGTGACTGCCAACTTGATCAGCTTGCACTGCCTCTTCAGGTCAAACACTACACCTACAATGAAATTTAATCAAGGATTTCATTTTATGATCACTCTCAGTTTAATGTAGTTTCCCTGCTTAGCAGTGACATTGGTGACCTGTTCTGTAAGAGCTTTACAAGGTGATGCAAGGGAAGTTGTAGTGTAAAACATGGTGTAATAAGGGAGTTTAAAAATATCCTATAGCTCAGAAAATTTATCCTGTCTGTAATTACCAGTAAAATCCTGTTATCAGTCAATCAACAAAGAACAACATTATTTACTGAGTACAAACTGGACTTCTTTGCTAAAGAGCTCATCAACCTAATGTGTATATTACATGTTTTTGTCTGGAATTAAAATAGGATTAAAAAGAAATCCTAGTTTCTTTTTTTCTGTGCTCTCACAGTGGAGCTGTGTGGTAACTAGAAATTCTCAGATGTTTTTGGAAAAGGTAGTTCTCCTCCATTCCAATTTCCAAATGCTGAGCTTGTTAGAAAGTACGTAAGCTACCAAAGCTACACAGACTCAGTGCAACGCTATAGGTCCCTGAATCATAATTAATGTCTGGCTATAGTCATTTCATTTGTGTGGAGTTGTAAGCAAGAGGTAAACTAGCAGACATTGCTCCGTGTCTTTGCCTAAACTCTAGAAATAATTTTTAATTTCCCTGATCATCAAAGTTCCTGGATTTTTAATGCCATTGAAACCCAAAACAAAAGAGCCATGGGAATCTATTACAGAGTTTTCAGTTCTTGGAATTATCCACGGTCTTGGATCCCATAATGTATCCTGTAGTCTAACTCAACAAGAACAAAACTGAACACAGAGTTTTGACAACAAAGAACAAAGAGTACAGTCATAGTAAAAGGCTTCAGAACTCTAAATGAATTCTGTCATGACTTGGAAAAACTGGCCAGTTTGCTCTGCTTTTCGTTCTCTATCTTGTAAAATGATGTGCTGGCTTTGGCTGGGATACAGTTAATTTTCTTCATAGTAGCTTGTATGGGGCTATGTTTTGGATTTGTGCTGAAAACAGTGTTGATAATACAGGGATGTTTTCATAGAATCATAGAATTATAGAATCATAGCTTGGAAAAGACCTTCAAAATCATTGAGCCCAACCATCAACCATGCCCACTAAACCATGTCCTGAAGTTTTCATTACTGCCAAGCAGTGCTTAAACAGAGTCAAGGCCTTTTTTGCTTCTCACCCGGCCCCACCAGTGAGGAGGGTGGGGGTGGGTGCACAAGAAGTTGGGAGGGGACACAGCTGTGACAGCTGACCCCAACTGACCAAAGGGATATTCCAGACCATATGATATTATGCTCAGCATATAAAGTGGTGGAAGACAAAGGTGGTGGTGGGGGAACATTTGGAGTGATGCTATTGTCTTCCCAAGTAACTGTTACACATAATGGAGCCTTGCTTTCCTGAAGATGGCTGAACACCTGCCTGCTGATGGGAAGTGGTGAATGAATTCTTTGTTTTGCTTTGCTTGAGTGCATGGCTTTTGCTTTACCTTTTAAACTGGCTTTATCTAAACCCACAAGTTTTCTCAGTTTTATCCTTCTGATTCTCTCCCCCATCCTGATGTGGGGGTAGTGAATGAGCGGCTGTGTGGTGCTCAATTGTTAGGGCAGTTAAACTGCGACAAGTAAGAATAATAATTCTTACTTCCCTTCTTGGGTTTTCTGTAATATTCTTTTTCACATTTACACAATGTATAAAAAAAGCAAAACATGGTATATGCAATCACTGTTTGGTTTTATGATATTGTACAAATTACTTAAAAATAGCATCTAGGAAAGTATAAGCATAATCTTTAAAGTCTGACATGGTCTTTGTCAGGTCTTTGTCATGTCAGTGTATAATTCATATAATCACAGAATTATAGAATGGCTTGGGTTGGAAGGGACAAAGATTATCTAGTTCCAACCTTCTGCTATAGGCAGAGACATCTTCCACTAGACCAGGTTGCTCAAAGCCCCATCCAATCTGACCCTGAACACTCCCAATGCTGGGTCATCTACAACTTCTCTAGGCAACCTGTTTCAGTGTCCCACCACCCCCACAGTAAAGAATTTCTTCCTTATATTCAACCTAGATCTACCTTCTTTCAATTTAAAACTGTTAGCCCTTGTCCTATCAGTACAATCCCTGATAAAGAGTCCTTCTCCATTTTTTCCTGTAGGCCCCCTTTAAGTATTGAAAGGCTGCAATAAGGTCTTCCCAAGAGCCTTCTCTTCTCTAGGGTGAACAATGCCAACTCTCTCAGCCTTTCTTCATGGGAGAGGTGTTCCAGCCCTCTGACCATTTTTGCAGCCCTCTTCTGGACCCACCCTAACTGGTCCATGTCTTTCTCATACTGGGGCCCCCAGAACTGGATGCAGTACTCCAGGTGGGGTCTCATGGGAGTGGAATAGAGGTGGAGAATCACTTCACTCAACCTGCAGGGCATGCTTCTTTTTATGCAGCCCTGGATACTGTTGGCTTTCTGGGCTGCAAGTGCACATTGCTGATTCATATCTTATTTTTCATCTACCAATATCCTCAAGTCTTTCTCTGCAGGGCTGCTTTCAATCCATTCATTCCCCAGTCTGTACTGATACTGGGGGTTGCCCTGAGCCAGGTGCAGGATCTGGTACTTGGGTTTGTTGAACTTCATGAGGTTCAGATAGGCCCACTCCTCAAACCTTTCAGGGTCCCTCTGGATGATATCGTTTCCCTCAAGTGAATCAACTGCACCACTCAGCTTGATGTCATCTGCAAATTTGCTGAGGATGCACTCAATCCCACTGTCTATGTCATTAATAAAGATATCGAGCAGTACCAGACCCAACAGGGACCCCTGAGAGACACCAGTTGTTTCTGACTTCCATTTGTATATTGAACTGTTGACCGTAACTCTTTGGATGCAGCCATCCAGCCAATTCCTTATCCATCAAATAGTCCATTCATCAAGCCCATATCTCACCAATTTAGATACAAGGATGTTGTGTGGGACCGTCTCAAGGGTCTTGCAGAATTCAAGATAGATGACATCAGTTGCTCCTTCCTAATCCACCAACACAGTCACTCCACCATAGAAGTCTACCAGATTAGTCAGGTACAATTTGCCCTTTGTGAAACCATGCTGGCTGTCTCTGATTACTTCCCTGTCACCCATATGCCTCAACATAGTTTCCAGGAGGATCTGTTCTATGATCTGACTGGGCACAGAGGTGAGGCTGACTGGTCAGTAGTTTCCAGGATCCTCCTTTCTACCCTTTTTAAAAATGAGCATGATGTTTCCCTTTTTCCAGTTACTGGGGACTTCACCTGACTGCTATGACTTTTCAAATATGATGGAGAGCGGCTTAGGGACTACATCAGCCAATTACCTTGGGACCCTGGGATGCATCTCAGTGGATCACAGGGACACGTGTATGTTCATGTTACTCAGATGGTCTTGAACCTGATCTGCTATGATGGGAGAGACTTCTTTACCCCAGTCCCTGCCCTGAGATTCAGGGACTCAAGAGATATGGGGAGAGCATTTGCCACTGAAAACTGAGGCAAAAATGTTGTTGAGTACCTCAGCCTTCCCCATGTCAGTGGTCACCAGATCCCCTGTCTATTTATGAGTGGGGGTACAAATTGTTTTGTCTTTCTTTTCTGACTAATGCACCTGTAGAAGACTTTCTTATTCTTCACATCCCTTGCCAAATTTAGCTACAACTAAATTTGTTCCTTAGCTTTCATAATCTCATGCCTACACCCCCAGCCAGTATCCACATATTCTTTCCAGGGTATGTATCCCTGCTTCCACTGCTTATGCATTTCTATCTCGTGTTTCAGCTTGACCAAGAGGTCCTTACTCATCCATGTTGGTCTTCTGCCTTCCTTGCCTGACTTCTTGCACATGTAAATTGCTAGTTCTTGTGTTATAAGAAAAATGTCTTTAAATACCTGCCAGCTTTCTTCTGCTCCTTTATCCCTGAGGGCAGTTTTGCAGGAGGTCCCATTCACTAGTTCTTTAAACAACTGAAAGTTCACTTTCCCAAGGTTTAGAGTCTTGACTATACTTTTTGCCTGGCCTGTATCCCTTGAGATAATGAATTCCACCAAGGCATGATCACTGCAGCCCGGGCTACTACCAATATTGACCTCTCCAGTAAGCTCATGGCAACAAGCTCTGAGAATAGCTACAGGTGTAATAATCTTCCTTGCAGGAGACTTGTGTTTGTATCAAATCATAGTGACAGAACAATAAAATGAAACTGAACCTGACTGATACCTAGAACTTTTAAATTAATTTTTCATTCTTTGGAGTTTCAATACTTTAATGCTAAATAAGGCAAATGAAAAGTATGTATATTTGCTTTAATGCAAAGGCTGCCAGCTAACTACTGATGCTTAAGTAACAGTGGTAACCAACACAGGACGGTGTGCTGCATGGAGCTGAACAACCAGCTGCTTCTGACCAGTCTTCCCTGTGTTGGTTGCTTTGAGGATCTCTGTGCTAGCTGATTGTGAGTGTATAATCTTCTCATTATCTTGATGTAATGGTGGAATAGCTGTAGCCAACACTTTATTGGGTAGAAGTGTAATGTAGTGGCCATCCAGACAGAAACATCAACGCCTAATGCACTGTACATATCAACAAGATCTATGCAGTATGTGGAGGGCTTCTTTAAGCCAAAAAGCCTTCATACATTCAGTAAGCATAAACACAATCACCCTCAGAACTCTGCAGAGGTCAGTTCCAAAACATTTTGATTCGACTAGCCAAACATCAGTGTTTGTGAACGTTGGATGGCATTTCAGGAGCAGTAAGTGGGAGAGGTGTCCACATTAAGGGTCTTCTACAAATAACTTCCCTTCACAACAGAAAGGGGAGCCAAAGTTTTGTTTTCCAATCCTACTGCCAAAGGGAGAAGACAAGGTGATTAATAGATGAGGCTATTTTAGGATCTGAAAATTGTAGGATTTGAAATAACTACATTTATTTTTTTTCTTGAAGTCAACTCATTAGAAGGAATTTATTTCCTTTTGCAGTCCAGTAGAGCTCCTGAACATCCCACATGAGTTTCAGAAGTAAGTAAGAGATGATAGTTAATTAGCTATCTTGTGCAGTGCATGGATTTCATGATGGAACTAGAAATAGCATTTGGGAAGACCATTCTTTTCATAACCTGCAAGTAAAGTTGTCTCAAATGGAGATTACATTTTTAGTTTTGAGATCATCTCAAAAGTTTCAATTCAGTATCTGCTGCATTAGAGGCTGGAGAAAGACAACAGTAATTTACTTAGATATACTCTCCAGTAAAATGGATTGGATCGATGGGTAATTGTATGAATTGGTGCTGTATATCATTAATTTGTGGAAGCCAGAAAGCACTGTCTATATCCAGACGTTTTCCTATTCCTGCAATACAAGCACTTTTTACTTTACAGTAAAGATTTTCATGTGACTTACAAATCTCCTCCAGGGGGTGTGGTTATCATAAAATAATCACACCCTTGGGGGATTAAAAACACTTGTCTGTGGATCATGACTTGTAATACCCCAGGGGTGTGATTATCTCAAGAAACTCACAGTCTCCGTCATGCTTAATTGCTTAATTATTGCAGTGGTGAGTTCACACTACTATACAGGAGCGAAGGTTCTGTCAGTATTTTTCTTAGAAATTTCTGTTTTCAGAAATCTGCCATGAAAATCTGCTGCAGGCTGAAACCTGGCAAAAAAATATTCTGCCTGGAAGCAAATATCTCTACCAGATTTCTAAGAATTAGCTTGATTATATTTTAACAATGTCAGTGAGAAATAAAAGGTAACTATATGTGTTTACATGACAGCTGACATTCAGCCAAGGTTCTGACATTGAGTTAAATGGAGTCAAATATAGTAACATATATTTAAAAATATTTATAAATATGTATTCATTCAAATAGTGCAATGACTCACAAAGTCTTTTGGGCAAAGGTATACAGTGTTCAAATATCTGTCTGAAAGTTTTTTACTGCTTCAGTAAAAATCAGGAAGGGATCAAGCTTGCTGAGTTATAGTACTGATGACTCCAACCCAGTTTCTACTCAGTGAGCACAGTACCAATCATGAATAAGTATGAACTGATCTTCTTAACCAAGTTCAGAGAATCACTGTTAAAATGGATGCACAGACAGAAATTCTTACTTGTACAAGTTTCAAAATTTAGATATGTTTAGTGATTCTATTTAAAAACCTTGCCAATTTGTATTTGCAGAGGCGGGAATTGCTGCTTTTTTATTTTTTAGTCTAAGTGTAAGTGGAAGCTTAGCACTCAAGATACTGGTGTTCTTGTCCTGTAGCTTAAATATATCTAAAGTAATAATAATAATGGTAATAATGCGATATATTTCACACCTTCAGTAATCAAAAATATTCTTCCTATCTTCCATGGAAAGTTAATTTTAAAATGTTCATTTAATAGGCTTGTGTGAATTTATTGCTAAAGGTCTATTTTTTGTCAAATAAAATTTAATACACACAGTATATATTATTGCCTCATTTTTATTTTAAGGAAATAAAAAACCCCCATGAAAATAACTATATTTAAAAATATTTTATAAACAACATGTGTGGAAGTGGACAGTCTATGGAGAATCTGGAAACTAATCAATGCTATAATTCTTTTCTTATAAAATAAAAATAAAAATTGAAATTAACCACCGGGTTATGTGTTTTATGGAATATTATATACAATTCAAAAAGTATGCAAGCAAAACACTATGTTTCTGTCGATATATTTCCTGACACAACAGGACCTGAGCTGATTGGAATGACAAGACATAAACTGTAATTTAAAGGATTTTTAAATAATATTTGTACATGTATTATTTGTTGTTTTTCTTAAAAATAAAAGGAGCAGGGCTCATATATGTTATTTATTTTTCTCTAAATTGGGTATGGCTAGAGTGACCATACCATTCACAATGGAACATCTTGAAAGCCGTAGCCCATAATCTATCCTGACATACATTCTAATACCCTAGCCGTCATGTGAGCAACACGCGATCTTATAACAGGTACTTTTGTGTCACAAGATGTTAGTTACTGCACCTGGAACATATAAGGAAAAAGGAAAACCTAGGAGTAGGTTGTAGGTGGCTAGAATAGCTCATCTGTCAAACCAGTTGATAGTCTCAGAAGAGAAAATTGTTCCCCAGAGACAAACATGAGGAAGAGACAGGTGGATTATATTGATGGACTACAGATTGCCCAGGTGTGCTGTAAGCCATCAGTTCACAGTTCATAGCTAGCAGATGATAAATACCAAACTCTCCTTGAAGCCTAAAAAGTAGTCTAAGCAGCATGAAGGAGTGGGTAGAAATACAAAGAACATTATTACTGATTATAAAGTTGACACATTTTAATATATTTTTTGCATTTAGTGGGATTAATTAAAATACTAATTTCATGAGGACAGTTTAGGCAAGTTTACAGAAGGTGTATGTGAGCTATTAAGAAGATGAATGTTTACCTCAGTAGAAGAACTTCTATATGTCAGAAGATCTCTCACTGCAGTGAGGCTGTTCTATCACTGTGTGCTGAGTTTTCTACTTCAGTATTGCATTCATTTTTAAATGACAAGTTTGAAGTTAACCATATGAAATACTGGCATACTTTGCTTCAAAGAAATAATGCATTGTGTATAGATTCTACCACATGTTAAGAATTTAATCCTTCTTGCCTGCAGATACACAGTCCTGGAAAGAAGGCTGAATGCTGTGGATGACTGACAGTGCAATACTCATTTGACACTGTGAAAAAAGACAATTTAATCTGACTGGTTTGTTGTTGTTTTATTCCTCTTTTCCACTTTATTATTCCCCACCTGGCATTCTTACTTTTACAGTATCTTCCACCTGGCACTATTACAATAATTATACAGATGTATTGACAGCCAAAGGGTCTTAAACAGTGGGGAAAAACAGCTGGTGTTTTTGATTATGGAGTTCAAGATGATACATAGGGAAAAAACTTAATGAACAGTTGCTAAGTGAAATGATGGAAGGAGTAAGATCCAGGATACATTTTTGCTACTATGAAGGTTTTTTGTTGTGTACCGCTAGAAAAACAAAGAGGGAGATTGGGACATATGATGTGGAAGATGAGAAGATAAAATGGATATCTCCTATAAATTAAAGCATGATTCCTATAAAGATTAGTGAATGATATAAGTAGAAAGCAATAAAGGAGCTTGACATTTCATACTAAGGACATTAGTTAATGGATAGAGAGATACCATATGGTGCCACTGTAGAATGAAAGATGAAGATTTCTTGGCCACTGGCTCACGATTATGGTCAAAGCATGTTTGGATTATACCCTTTCAATAAGAAAGTCATTTAAAATTACTTACCATGAGTGCTCGCTGTCTGGTTATGATAAGAGATAACCTGACAACTTCTGACATCAATCCTGAAATGTTTTTGTGGGTGTTTGTGTGTGTGTAATGAGGAAGCAAAGAGTATTAGAAGGCAAGGGAGTGGCAGAGTTGTGAAGCATAGCAAGAGAAATGCAAAGAGTAAGAGAACGAGAAAATAGAAGAAAGGGACAGAAAGCAAGAGAAGAAGAATAAATTCTTTCTTCCTGTGAGCAGAGAGAGCAGGGAAAAGCGACAAAAAAACAATTAAACTCTGCAGTTAACCAGCATTGGCATAGCACTTCACTTTTTAATCTACTTCTTCAACTTAACTTTTTAATCGACTTCAGCAACACATGGGGATGAGATAAAGAGGTCATGAGCAATAAGAGTGACAAAGGGGGAATGAATGAAATGCGGAGAAATAAAAGACAAGTTGCCAACCACTTTTCTGATATAAGTGATGAAATTCCTGATTACGTTCCATGCAATGCTATAGTTTGGCTGACTAGTGTGTTTTGATAGAGCATTTTATAAGTACTCATTCAAAGATAAAAATACCCTGATACTTCTATGGAATTCCCATTAATACTATATTCAGATCATGGGCTACCAATCAAAATTAAATAATTTTTCTTGCATATTTTATTTTCTAGCTTTTGCAACTACAACAGAAACAGTATTCAAAAATGTTTAATAATAACAAAAAAAAATACTGAAGTTTGTTACTTGGTCCAATGTAGATATGTAGATAGCCTTATTTGCATAAATAGTGACAGCACTGACAATTTGGTGCCCACTTGTGGCTGTAGAAAGCTAATGTTAAACATGAATTTTGACTAATATTTTTGCCTCAAGTCTTTCTGTTTGGTTTTATTTGGTTTTGTTTTCTAATGGAATAATAGTACTTTTAATCTTCATAGGTGAAGTGGGGGAGTGCATTTTCATCTCCAGGCAGTGTTTATTTCCATAAATATGCACTTCATTTTGAGTATGGTTTTGATTTTGATATTTCTGGGCAATTTATTAAGTTCCAAAATATTTGTTAATCTAGTCTTCCTGCCATAAATAGTTTCAGATTTCATTGGCAATGATGTTTTCAGAAAGCCAGTTTCCACATCCTACATACATACTTTCAGAAGTCCTTCTAAGCTTACTTTTTTTGAGGATCACCCAATACAGAAAGAAAGAATGGGACAGTTCAGTCTCAACATCCTGGCTGATCACAACTTAATAACATTAACAATTCACATAGAGAATATGAAGAATTGGTCATGATTAAAATGAGTCTGAAGAAGAAAAGGAAATATTTAAATACAGAAACACAGTAGGAGGCAGCATTTAGCACAAACAGAGGTCACATTTACATGGCATTTTTTTCCCTCAAGCATTAGACATTCAGCTGTGCTAAAGCAAATGGTCAAAACATTGCTGGGGTTACAAGATGGCTGTTTCTTCACCCAGAAATTCAGGGAAGGGATTCTCATTGCTGTGTTCTAGCCAGGTAGACCTGTTCTCCAGTTTCACTTGCTACTGTCTTTAGCATCTTCTCCTTTAAAATAGATTATTTGCTTGTAAACAATACCTCTGTGGTATGAAATAGACAAATACATGTTATATGTGCTGTGCAGGTGGGGGATATAGTACTCTACTCTTTGGAAAGAACTGGGTCTTAGTCATCAGCAAAATCTGAGCTGTACCATTCCTTTAATGACTGAAGATGACAGTACATGCTCCCCCCCTCCCCGTATTAACAGTATGTAAGCCAGGCAAAAAGAGCTATAAACCCATCAGTTTAAAAATAAGAGTTCTTACACATTTCTGAATCTTTACCAATTGAAATTGAAGTTCTCTAATTAAAAAAAAAAAAAAAATTATTATCCAGATACAACTGCCCAGGAAATTCAAGAACATATGTCAGTAACTGATGTTTTTTTGTCTTCCATCATAGCACATACTGAAAAGAAAAGAAAAAAATATGTACAGCAATTAGAATTATTCTGACCATTATTTCCAGAACAGCTTCCTTTCCCCTAAGTACCAAAAACTTAATTGCTTACTTTATCAAAATTATTTGTCACTAGTACAGAGCTAATCTCACTTTGCAAATCCACTTCTCAGACAGTTTGTAGGTTTGATGTGTTCTGAGTGTAGATTATACAATCAAATAAACTAATTTACATTTTAAATGTACTTCTTGCTTATTATAATTTTCACCATGTTACTAGCACCATATTTTCTAGTGGCTGGTATACTGTAGGCAGCTATGAACATATTTATTACTTTTCCTTAGTGAGGAAGAGAATGTTCTCTTTTCTCTCTTTTTTTTCTTTTTCTTATGGTACATATATATACATTTCAGCTATATGCATATGATCAGATTAAACAAATTATTGGCAAATTTATGTAATTCTTATACAGCCGAAAGAGCTTGTGAGGACAAAGTATATTTTAAAGAGTATTTACCTACATTGTCAATGTAAGTTTATGAAACAAGAACAATGGATAAAACATATTTTATTGAATGCTGATAAACCACTATAAACTTTGTTACTTCACTCCAATTTAGCAAGTCTGACCTTGTGTCTGACATCAGCCATGCAGTTTCTTATTCTTAATGAATTTTGGAAAATACTTACAGAAAGAATGACAGGGTCTGTCACTATGAAGTGAGCATATGTGACCAGTTGTAATAACAATGTTAGGATCAGGCAGTAATTTTCATTTCAGTATAGATCCTAAGAAATCTTACATATATTCCAAGTATGTAATTTCTTGTCCTTCCTGTGATGAAGAGAACATTTAACTGAGAAAATATTAGAGTGTTTAAATCTCTTGTCTGAGTTGTAGTCTTCCTGTAAAATAGAGTAGGATATGGTTGACTGTGGGGTAGGAGGGGAAGATGGGCTGAGCTGTTGATGGATGTAGCCTCTGAGTTTTATACCATTCCAGTAGACTGTGTTAGAAATAATATATGAAAAATGTGTTGACATTTTATAAATGCTGCTAAATTCAAGGAGTTGTCATCTAGATGACACCATTCCATTTACTTTTGTCAGTTACGAGAAATGAACCAAAATCATAGTGTTGACCCAGTGCTCTTTCTATTACCTTTTACTAAGCAGAATGAGTCAAATCTTGCCAAGAATATTTGCTTTTCTCACTTAATGATAGAACAGCTTTTCTTTCCTGAGTTTTGGTGTTTCAAACAGTCCTGGGGAAACTCTCATCACCAAAGGCAAATATGACAAAGACAATGGTACTCATAGAGAGCCTCAGAGTGAACTGCTATTATGTCAAAAGCTCTATGCTTTTTTCCATGCTTTTTTTAGGGAAGTTTTTTTTCAAATGGCAGCTGCTGTAAGAACTCAAAAAATTTGTAGATGATGTATTGTGTGTGACAGCCTCTATATAATAATTTATCCTTCATGGCAGGAAGGAATTCCACAAGTGCCACCACTTATTACAATTGTCACAGTTCATAGAGCTTATAGTTGGAGGGAGCTTCTGGGTCATTTGGTGCAAGAATCAACCTATGTATTAGATTTCTTCATGTAACATCTACCATCTCTTTGAGCACGTCTAATGAAACTTTAGTGACTTCCTTGTTGGCGACTGCATTAACCCACTGATACCTAACTCGAACTTCTTCTGTCAAGCTACTATTTTTTGGCTTGATTCCAAATTTAAGCTTCCAGCTTCCTGAGAAATCTCCCCCCCTTCCTTTTTTTTTTAAATAAACATTTATGGTGAAATGAATGAGCACCAATCTATGCTTTCCAAGTCAGAAATATTAAGCCTAGCTGAACATAATCAGATAGCTTCATAGTAAATGGGATTGTAGAACCATTTGAGACTGTAGCTTCTCGAAATTCAGTATGGTGTCCATTACTTTCATTGGCAGTATCTACAAAGACAATGTCAGTTGGCAACAAACCCAAGTTTCATCAAGTTCTTCTACAACTGGCATAAGATAAAAGAAGCCAGAGTCTTGCCTAGTAAACTGGAATACACAGTGAGTGTTACTTCTACTCTGGAGAACTGGTGAACAGAAAAGCTCTAAGAATTTTCTTTGGAAGGGCCTTTGTTTGACAGTAGATGAGAAACAGCCTGGATGTGTGACAACCCCTCAGGTTTTTCCAGATTTAAAATCCATTGTGCCAAGATCTTCTAAGGCAAACAGCTGTTGAATTGACCCGTTCACCATCATATTTCTCCAGCGCTTAACTTTGATATCTTTTCTTCCTATCTCTTTTTCAAGCTTTTTCTAAAGTTACATTTTATGGAATGTACCATGTTAACCTTTCTTCATTTTTACATCCTTTCTAATTCATTGTCATCCTTTTGTGAAAGAAAATTTGACGTGTATACTACTGTGTTAATGTTGTGTAAGAAAGTATTACATCCCTTGTTTTACAGACTTTAAGATTGAAGTGCTTTCATTGCAAGTTTTGAATCTCCTGCAGACTGCCAAGGAAGGTTCCATACTTCCTGAATCTTCTCCCTCTGATCTATTGTCTGATTTGTCTTGTATCCGTTCAAGGTAGCAGGAGTTATTTTGTTGAGCTTTTGACTGATTTAACAATTGTCTTATGGAGTGTTTTGAGTTGTGGTTTTTTTCTTTATTTATTTTTCTTTCTTTCTCTTTCTTTCTTTCTTGTTATGTATTTGTTTATTTATAGCAGAATTTTCTGCTATATTTATTGGCAGATATTTCATCATTTTGCAATTTACCTTTACTTAGTGTAAATTACACTTGTACCTTGACAAAAGGCAAGAGATAGCTGAAGAGGGATCTCTGCAAATTTCATCACTTCATGGAATGTATTTTCTACAGAGGAAATACAAGAAACTTCCACAGTTACTGGAGATTCTGAAGAATATTTTTTGTCAACATAAAATCTTACGTTGGGATGGAAAGTGTCACTCAGCAGGGAATTGGTGAAGATTTCCTTGATAGTCCACCTTTAATAGAAAAATCACCAGCCAGGCAGGCACTTCTTTCCCTGACATGAGGGGTTTCAATTACACATCACCGGGCTTGACTCCAATTAGGAGACCAAATTTTGGGGAAGATATTATCATATTTTAACCTCTCTAAAAGAGATAGGAAGTGGTATGTGGCTAGTGGTATGTGCCTGTGACCCTCTCAGGAATATCTGAGTCCTTTCCAAAGCATGGTCTATTACTGTTTCAGATCAAACCTAAAACTGTGTAAACTGGGAGGTATAGTTTCCTAACTTTGTTTTGAGAAATGGCTGATTTGGTTTTGCTGACATTGAAAAAAGGTCAGCATGAGGCAGATAGTCAACATGGACAATTTTAACCCGAACAGCTGAAGTCTGACCAAGATATGTAAACCAGGATATTTTAATGGAAAGCATTATACAGCCTTAATTATATCAGATTATGATCCCTATGAACAAGAATTAATCCATTGGTCAGTGCTGGCTATGCTTTGACATCTATGCTATCAATATAAACATTTGCTCTGCCAGAATCTCCCTGATGATCCCATCAATAACTCAGTAACAGAAAGCCCCAGTAAGTAAAATCTTTTAAACATGATTTCAGAGTAGATGACATCCCTAGAAATGCTGCTGCTGCAAGAAATTATATGGGTAAATGATACGTTAACATAAGGAAAAATAAATGACTCTTGACTGATTCTTAACATTTCTGTCATAAGAAGGGCTGATTTAATTCATGGACTTTATTAAAGGAAGTGAAATACAGCTGGGTTAGTATATTGAGACAGCACTAGGAAGGTGTGCTCTGCATAAGCACAAAGTTTTAAGGATTGAGGTTAGATTATCTTTCTGCCAAGATAATATATTAGTGATCAAAGTTGACATTGACAGCTATGGGAAAGAGATAACGTACTTAGACATCTTACAGCGAAAGATGTGAGCAAAAGGCTCCTCTGTCTCCCCCACTTGCCAGTTTCTGCTGAAGGGCATTTAAAGTCTTTTCCCCGGTTGTTATGCTTGCTGGTGGAAAGGAATTCCAAACACGGACTCTGTGGTCTTTCTACCCCTGCTTCCCAGAAGTGTAAAGGAATGCTTCATTCAGTCTTCTCATTTATTGTACATTTGTTTGAAAATCAGCCAAAGTACTAATCTGCTATCAGGTGTAAATCCCACAGGATTTCTACAGTTAGGCTGGTCATATATTGAATTTGAAGGTAAGAATTCAGGCTGGAGAAAATTAGGCGCTTAAATACAGATTAGTATCCCTGCAATACCTTTCTGCAATATCAGAGCAGAAAGTGATAACAATACTTTTGACAGTTAAAAGTGAGGTTGCCACTCAGCTTGCTCAGAAACAGTTGTATGACAGATTATGCATATGTATATTATGTATATACATATCTGTTTCACAGCTTTAAAAAGTTATCAGGGCTTTTCAAAAAGCAAAACAAAATTTGAAATACTGAGGTAATCCTTTTGCTCTTGGTGAAAGTAGACGGAAATGCATTTTGCCCCACTGTGAAAACCATTTAAATATCACATATTCAAGTGTTTAATTTGGCGACATTTTTTATGCATGAATCTTATTTAAGATGCAACCATGAAAAATGTATAGCAAAAATATATATCTCTGTGTGTCTATGTAATGTGTAAATGTGTGTGTATTGGTGTTCAAATAAATAAATAATATATTCTGGGTTTTATTTTTAACGCACACATGGGAACCTCAAGTGAGAAGTGAAGTTCTACAGGACAAGATTAATAAGGTACTAAACAGTGTAAAGACTTGTTTGCTGATAGAAAAGGAGTTAAGGGCATATTTCCTGTAGAGAAGGGAATGAGGTGTGGAAAGATTGCAAAAAGATAAGTACCATATATAGCAGTGGAAATGAAGTCTACAACTTAAGCAGTACTCAGAAAAGGTACAAGGAAGTAGAGATGAGGTGGGAGGCCAAAGCACAAATTTACTGTAGTTCAGAGCAGGGTTTCAGACCAAGTCTCTGTTTAGTCAGGCAAATTCTCTCTCCCCTGGATTGCTGAGTATCTTCAGAGAGAAATCCTTTAACCTTTGCTATCAACCGATCCCCACTTGAGGACCCTGAGCAAGAGAAAGAGGGCTAGCAGGTCTTCAGCTTAATTTCTGGGATTCTGACTTAGGAGTGGAAAACACTATAGTCAAAGATCCTGGTCAAGATTTTAATGGCATTTTACACAGAACAGTGCAACTCCAAGAATACATACTAGAAGTATCCACACCAGAATAGCCTAGTGTGTGGTGGGTAGGACACTCTTGGGAGATAATGCTCTAAATCATTTATCAGTTAGATGTCAAACACCACTTGTATTTTGTAACTCTGTGCAGTCAAAGAACTACCTTGCAGCTGAAGCTGCAATCAAATTCAGACCACATTTGTCAATAGGAAACTGTTTCAAGAGATGCCAAACAAATATAAATAAAAATATGATGTTGTTTCTTGTTCCAAAGGGAAAAAAAACACAAACAAACAAACCAATAAAACCCCAAGCCCCACCTCACTACCCTCATTTTCAAGAAAACTGAATGCCACTGCCTTCTGGTCAGAGATTTAGTTGGGCCTATGGAGACAGTCAGAGCTGTCATGTGAGACCTTCAGACTAGTCCCTGGCTTGACAAAGAAATAGTCAAATTATTTTTTCTTGAGACAATGGCATCCAAAAGAGGATTTAGTAATGTTAAACAATGGGGAACATTTCAAGTGAAGCTAGCAAGCATAGATACTTGTGAAGAATGCAGTTACCAAATGTAACATTTGCCACGGGGCCCTAAGTACTTGCTTTTTAATGTTTGCTTGTTTGAATATACAGTTGTATCTTTGTAGATCTCAGACACAGTACACACAATTCCCCTGTAGATATGCAGATGGAGAGCCTAGAAAAGCAGTCTAATGCCACCCTTTCTTACTTACTGAGGCAGTTGCTGCATCTCAGTGCAGAAGTTCCCCATCACAGTGGAGCTCTTGTTTCTTTACAGGTTTCAGTGCATGGTCTGAGGCACGGAGCTGGCAGGATCTCTGCAGATCCGTCAAGACAGGGATTCAGTTCTAAGTGTATCTATAGAGAAGAAAAACCATTCCTGCCAAAGGTGTTCACCTCCATGTGCTTCTTCCTTAAATAAAGAAGATCTGGGCTTTTGGCAGTGTTAGAAAAGGAACACAATGTGTTTAGCTGCAGTCAGATTTGCTTTGTGCCACAAGAGTCCCTGTGCCAGCTCATACGTGACATATAACCTGGATGTGGATACCCTGCAAAGTTTAACTCGTAGGGCCCCTTCAAATCAAGGCTGTCTACTCCTTTCTGTTCTTCTGCCCTCACAGGCAGCATTATCAGAAATGCACTCATGAGACCTTTTCTCTCATCAGTGGCAGAGGCACTAAGATGCAGTTAGAAGCCCTGGGGAGGCTGGTTTCAGTGCTTAGCTGCGTGCTAATATTGTCTCGGTTAAGCTCTGACATTTACTCGGCATTCTGCTGCCGCTGGTGTAGTGTGGAAAAGATAGCAAACCACTGAAGAAGTGTAATAAGTAGCCCTCCTGTAGCAAACTTCTGCAAGTCCTTGAGTCATGGGAAGTCTGTATATTTTTACAGTGAGAAGATATGTCATACTGCCTCCAAGAATGTACTTCAGTCCTGTTATTTCAAAATAAGTGCCTTTGCTTTTTTGTACCATCACTTTTTCGGCTTTCCTCAGCTGAGGAATCTGATACTGCAGGCTGAAGATGACTGTACTGTTAAAACACAGGTCTTGTAGACTCGAATGATGAGGAACAAATGAAACTTTTATATCCCAGCAGAGGTTATAATAGAGATTTACATTTCCCAGAGAAAATTTTTACTTTCATAACTCTTTTCAGGTTTTGTATGGGCAAGCAAGCTACAGTTAGGCAGTGTTGTCTCAGACGTTCCTTGCAGATGAGTCAAGATAGCTGTCCATGTGGTCAGCTCCCTAGGTGGCCAGGTGTGTTCCTGTGAGTCTGACTGGTGTTATCCTCATCTGTATGGGCATCTTACCAGTTGCTCTTGACTAGAGAAAAGCATCAAACTCTGCCTTGTTCAACGTTTTGGGTTTTTTTAAGAATTTGGTTGCACACGATCAAAGAATTCCAGTGTCTGGTGTGTTCAGTACTGATTCCCATGTTGTGGTCCCTGCTCTTATGCTGCCTCCCTTATGATTCCTGAGCTCCCAAGCATAAGCCTACCATTAGATAATGTTCTTAGCTTCACCCTTTGGCCTATTGTTTCCTTTGGCTAGTACAGCATTTGTTTTCTGACCTCAGCCTGGCCTTTACTACTGGGTATGACTTATCACACCTAGATCAAGACCCCCAGTCACTGCCAGTTCCCTTAGCAATGAGACTGGAGAACCATTGGGAGCTTTTGAATTAATTTGTTTCAGAGTCTTATGAAGACACAAAAACATAACAAAATGTATCTCCAGCCCATGGTGTCAATGCAAAGCTATAAGTTATCCCCACACCTTTAATTTATAAAGTTGCCCAAGAAATCAAACCTATTTTAATGTAATTCATTACATTCATACTAAACCATCACCATCTGCTTTAAAGAATTGACAACTGCAAGGAGACATATTTAATATAACCCATACAAAAAGCAAAGGTAAAGATGGCAAACAAATTATGTTTTCAGAGCAGTTCAGCAGCATCTGGGAAGTCTTTCCTCATGTTTCATTAATCATGCAGAAACTGCTTACTCTTCTGATGTGTTGCCTTTATGCAAGAAAGAAACAGGATGCTGTAAGAAGAGTTCCAGCTTTATTGTACCTGTGAAACTACTGAGATCTCTGCAGCATTTTATCATCTTACCAAGACTGAAGCTGGCAGTGTTAAGACCTTTTATAAGTATTAGTTTAGCAATTGCTTTATGGAGGTGAAGTTCAATGTCAATATGCACTGTTAGCTCTAAATAACCTCTTTTAAAAAAAGTTATGGAAATTTCAATATAAGGGGACATCGACATTTTTTAGTCTGCAGAAGTATGAGGAACAGTGAGATTTGCAATACCAGTCTTCCATATAGGTTTAATAATTTGTGATTGGTTTTGCTCCAGGTGGTTGGCTTTTTTAAGTTAAAAATCTGACGGGGGGGGGGGGGGGAGAAGTAAAATGTAATTTGTTAGACAGAAATATATGGGTATGTTGAATGGAGTGATGATGTAAAATTTTATTTGTTTTATTATTATAAGATGAAATTAAAAGAAACATAGTCTGCCAAAAAGTCAGTCCTAATTAGTTGGTGTTAATTTTACAGAGTTTACTTTATTTGTCTCTGCTTTTTTTCACTTGTTTCACATTGACTTTGAGTACAGTTATTCGCTGAAATAATTTTGATTTCTAGTATCTTCTGTGACTTTTTGTAGAACTATGTGATTCATTATGAATTTACAGAAGCTTAATTAACACTTGCTTAGCTCTCTATGTTATGAAGAAAACCTCAAATATTTTCACCTATCTGTATTATAAAATTTCTATTTCTTGATGATCATAGATAATAGAAACATTTTAGATTCAAAATCATTATTTCACATGATTTTAAAAAAGAACTTTATAATTAGATGTATAAAAGAGATAAAATATTTTACTCTTCTTCAGTCTCAGAATTTAGTTCTATAATCTTGCAACTACTTCATTAGTAGATACTAATTTAGACATTTGTTTATGCAAATAAAATCTTCTACAACTATGAACCTTACATGTCAAAATTGTGTGTCTGACTGGCTTACCTGTGTGTCTTGTTTACCTCTCCCTGTAGTTTTAGAACATGTGCCTGCCACAGTAAGTCATAAATTAAAAATGTCCTTTGCTGTTGCAGGTTCAAATATCACAACCCTAAAGTGTGGCTGGTAGAATTGCAGCTCCTCAATTTACATGTATGCAACTGCATATACAAAACTCAGCTAATGTAGGCACAAAATGAGAATGCTGCCTATCAGCTGTGCCACTGATACAAAACTGCAGCATTAACTGGGGAAGCTATTTTGAAATTGTACCCCCACCATACCGCATGCAAACAGGAATGTCATGCTACTGAATGATTTATTACAACGTCAAGGGTAGCATATGCTGCAACGGGCTTTTGCACGGAGGGTAGGCTATCTGCTGTGAACGCACAGCCTAGGAAAAAGTGGTCTTTGGCGAGGGACAGGATAGGCCACTAGGTGACACCAGTACACCACGGATGAGCAAGTCGAACGTTATTTATCCAGCAGGTAAAAAAAACATGCCAGAGAAGCAGCTTTTCCTGGTCTTGGTAACATTTATCAGACCTATTTTTAAACATAAAGTTGGGTGGTTTTTTTTTGTTTGTTTGTTTGGTTGGGGTTTTTTTGTTTGTTTGCTTGCTTGGTTTTGGTTTTGGTTTTTTTTTGGTTTTTTTTTGTTTTGTTTTGTTTTAAATTCAAACTATGTGATCTATGACTATTCAGATTTAAAACAAACAAACAAACAAGACTAAACAACACTTTGTCTGGTCTTACTTTGTTGCTTAGTTATTACCTCTGTTTACCACTGTTAAGATAAATAGGCAGATAGGAATAGCAAAGTTTCAGCTCAGTGTTATCAACTCAGTCTCTTATTCTGAGTAATTTTCTCATGTTTGTTTGAAGCATTAAGTCAGGGTGGGTTTTATGGAGGCACCACAGGCAAACTAATATTTGAAGAAAACCAGTAAAATTTTTAGGGTAAATAATATCACACATGGGTTTTTTTACTATTACCTCTAATACTGGTGCAAATTTCAAGGTAATAAATTAATGTTTCTGATTTTCTTTTTTTTAAATAATATTTCGCTAATGGGTATAGCACTAACTATGAACGCATCCTGTCCATAAAACATATCTTAAGTCCTGTTGGACCCTATATGTATATATATATATAAAACCATAATCTAGCTAAACCAAAAGAACTGAAAACCAGTACATATCATGTTAATGAACAACAAGGATGTTTTCTGCTATTTTTCTTTTATCTGAAAATGTGCTTTGAAAATGAATGAGTCAAATACTGTCAGAACAAGTGATAACTGAGATCAGGTTCATGTGAAAGGCCCCCCAGAATAGATACAATTATAAATGATAAAATAACCTTGACAGTGGTTCAGTCCAATTTGCACCACAACAGTTATTATTGTTAGCAGGGTTTTTTTTCTCTTCTTCTTGATTTTTTTTTTCCTTTAACCCTTTTGATTTCTTCATTGGGCTTTTCCCAGAAGAATTTGAGGCTAACAATTTTTGATGGATGATAGCAACTTCATTTTTCAACAGTCACATTCTTCATGTAGGAACAACATGCTTTGTTTAAGGAGGTTGAAGTGCAAATGAAGAAGTGCTATTCCCAGGCAATGCTAAGCCTGCAACTCTAAACTGTAATATTGAACTGTCCTCAGTACAGTGTAGACAGAAATCCTATTTTGTTTTTAAACTGCAAGTTTTACATCCATTAGCTACATGGTTCGTAATTAGTGTTTGGGCCAAACAAAGAGTCAATATGATGTCATGTCTAGACAACATGTAAATTAATATGAAAGCAATTGAGTTACAAATTCTATACTAATACAAATTAATCTGAATTAAGTTTAATCCACAGTTATTAACTGATTAAATGTGGCTGTTGGTAGCTACAGGGTGCTGACTTCCATCTGTGATTATTAGGGGCACAGCTTAATCACTGATTCTGCACTCAGAAATATTTAAAGCAAATGTCATATACAGTGACTCTTCATGCTTGTTCACTGAATGGAACATCTAAGAATGGAAATCATAAATCTACATTTTTAAAATATGTAGAAAGTCTATCTTGATTTTCATAATTAGCTTCTGGTTAGTGACAGCTTAGTTCTTGTTCTGTTGACTCTGACTGGCTTTGTGTTTTCTTCTTTGAGAAGTGCACATCTCTGTAGGTGAAATTGTAGGCCATTGTGAAAAGTAATATAGATTTCTAATATCTCCATTATTATTATTCAAAATATGTGAGACCTGTTGCTAGAAATAAGCAGGTACGTGTCTGACATAATCCCACGCTGCCAAAGCTGCTTACATTTCAGAGCCGGATATTCACTAATGTAAACAACATAGTGACAGACGTGTCCACTAAAATTGCAAAAATGTTGATGCGAGCTGACAGAGCAAGAGCCAGAGTAAATTCTGTGTAGATTTATGTAATAGTTTGTTAGGAAAAAAAAAAGTTTTCCTTTTAGGCCATGCATATTGCATTTAAATTGTTTCATATTCCTTGTAGATTTTAGTACTGGTAATAGGTAAAATTAATGTTTAAAAAAATGTCAGAGAGATGGAAATTACCTCACTACAGAAAGCTGCAGTGTCTGTAATTTATCTACTAAGCAAAACTGCAAACAATTACTGGTTGATATTTTCTGTGAGATTTTTTTGTTTTGTTTTGTAGGTTTTGTTTTCTGTTTTTACTAAAAAACAGCTAAAAAGGTTACGGAAAGTATTTTATCTCTTCTTTCTTTGTGACTGAACAACTAGTTCATCAGAAAATTGTCTCAAAGCTTTGGGATCTATTATGAATCTATCACATAGTGTATATATAGCTGATAATTACAAACTATGTGATATCAAACCCAGGGTCATTCTATTCTATAGACTCTTTTATGGACATCCTACTCATTGCCATAATAACTGAAGCTGTCATGACAGTGGTCTGTGCCTAGCATGAAGCTCTAAACAAGTCTGACAAGCTGCAGCTCATTAAGGGACAGTCATTTTGTTGAAATGTCTATCAGCTCTCAGGGATGTACCAAGATGAATAGACCCAAAACAATAGCTCCATTTGTTAGAGCAGTAGCTTCTCTAATACATGATGAGACAATCAAGCCAAGCCGCCTTCAGCACAAAGACATAATTAATCAAATGGACAAATGGTTCAAAAATTGCTCTAGTATATTCTGTAGTGGACAGGGGTTTCCATGGAAACATTGGCGTTTGCATCACAGTTAATGACCATTTTGTACAATGAAGTTCCAAAAAAGATAGCCATGGAGAAAAAAAAAAAAAATTGCAAATAAATAAATAAATAAGCAAACAAATAAATAATGAGCAAGTGACATGTAAAAGGAAGAGTTTGAGAGTGTAACTCTGGCACGACAGAGAAATTAATAACTGTATTTTCATATGTCTGTAGAATGCAAGGCTCAAACAGGCCATTGTGGTCATTCTGTTTGACCTCCTTTGTAACATTGGCCAAGGAACCTCACCCAGTAAGCTTCACATCAAGCCTATAACTTCAACTGGAGCTAGAGCATGTGATTTAGAAAGACATGTAGCTTTAATTAAAGTATTGCAGTTGAAGGCTGTCATGTTCCTGCTTAAATTATTCCAATAGTTAATTATGCTAACTGTGAAGAATTTGCACGTTGTTTTGTATTTTGCTTCTGTCTGTCTAACTTTACCTTCCAAACAGTGCCTCTTCTTATGCTGTTCTGAGAGAATCTGCTATATAAAATCTGTTTCTTCTTCACCTGTTTCTGTTACAATCGACTCAATCTTAGTGCTCTGAGTACAAGATGCATTTTCCAGGCTGTCACAACATTTTGTTAGCTCCTTCTGGAACCTCTGCTAATTTGGAGCCCTTATTTGAGGAGCTCATTCTTTCAATCTGACTAATGCTTCCTACGTAGAGATAATATTACTTTCCATGTAACACTCAATGTTTGTTACTGTGGTAGAGAAGAAACAAGCTTTTTTCTCTTAGAGGGAAGCCTAATGATCAAGTATTGGGTCTTCCCTTCCCTTCCTTTCCCTTCCCTTCCCTTCCCTTCCCTTGGTAGGAAGAACAGTGCATTTCATGACCTTGTACTAAAACTTTTCTAAGTCGAGGGACTGAACTGGCTGATTTTTAAAGAGTACCCAAGTTACCTGAGAAAGTAGTCTAATGTAAAAATACATACATTTTGTTCTGGAAATGCTGAAGTGAATTTCCTCAATATGTGAAAAATATATTTTGATCTGAAGCTGATCATTCCTTAATAATATTAATTTTCTCAAATTCTCAATTTTCTATAAATTCTCACTAGAGCTTATTTTTTATTTCCTGGCATTATAAACTTCATTGTTGATTTCCACAGGGCATTCTTCTAATCTGTAATTTGTTTTCCAGTTTTCCTGTGATGTGACCAAGTATTTAGATGTATATTTGAATGAATTTGCCACAGTCTGTGTAACCATGATTTCATCATCAGGAATACTGATCTTGGAAGTCATCCACAGATTCTAGGTATTTATTACAACTGGCCTTTCCACGCAATATTCTTAAAGTAATTGTTATGATAATACAAAAATGGTTTGGACTTTGTTTCAGTTCAGGATTTTGGAGCTCCCTTGTAAAATTCATGAAGGAAGACTTTGCTGTAGTTGTAGGCATTCTTATTATGCATATCTGTTTTCTGATCCACAGATACTTGTAAGCGTAGTCTGATCCATAGCTGTCCTGAACCACCCCGGGCTCTCCTTGTTTCTTTCTGAAATCACAGACAACATAATCTGTAAGGCTATACTGAAGCCTGAGAATGGATACACAGGTAGTTAAGAGGGGTATCTAATAATAAGGTGTGGTGAATTATGTGTGTGCTCCAGCCTGCCGGTGGGCAGCTCTGACTCTGTCAGGCAGACACATTTGGAAACCTTTGTGACAATGTTGGAAGAGAGCTTTTAAATGATGGATTTGGGGTGGCAATCTTTTTCGGGGCTTTTAAAGGAAACAGGCAAACAGTGCTCAAAACCACAAAAAAGTGAGTTTTGCTATGTCCCTGGATGCTAGGTTGCTACAGCTTCCTCTCCCCAGGGTGTCTCTAGCATTTTTGTCCAGCAGAATCAGGATCTGTAAGATGTCCCTTGGGTGTCATTTACATGAGCTTTCTGTCACTGCAAGCTGCTGTATAAGTCCAGATCACTGAACAGCTGTAGGTCTGTTATCTGTTTGGTACTGACCTGACCAGCAGCATCATCTGCCAGGCAGAGGTTCAACCACCACTGCTCCAGAAAAAGAAATTCTATATAACTGGGCAGCTTGTGAGTACATTTTGTGCTTATCAACAGTTCAGTGCCATGAGATATAGTAAATGCTTTAAGAGATTAAAAACGTAAAAGCTCATTACAGTAGACTAACAAATTTCTAGAATAAAAAATAAATATCAAGGCATAGTCTTGTAGGAAAAGAATATACAGGTTGAGTTCCTACTGATTGAAAGAGGTCTTTACTGACAGACAAACTGCAGTCCTGGTAAGAAACAGCATGGTTCTTCAGAGAAGGTTTTGGATTAATCACTTCAGTTTAGTGAATAAAGATGAAGCCTAGAACGTGCAAGTGCTCCTCATTGCAGCAAAGACATGCTGTGTCAAATGAAGGAAAACATTACTACACTTGCCTGGACAAATCCTGAAGCCTATTACAAATAAAGATTCCTATTTTCATTCTATGCCCTTTATCTTAACATACTGCTGGGTATTTCATTTACAAGGTTTTTTTTCTCATCTGGTGCTTTCTACAGTTACATAAATATACATTTGACTTAACAATCTACAACCCTTCTAAATGTATTCTTTACAGTGCTTAATACACTTCAGTGTTTTAATCTTATTAATAGAGTGCCACAGTGAAAATTACAAGAGTATATCCTTCTGTGCTGACAAAAACCTAGTTTTATGCATATCAAGATTTTCTGTCACAGAAATAAAACCTAACAATTTTTCCCTCTCATCATGATTTACAAAAGATCCTATAAGACTTGATTCCACTTGCACTTTTTTGTAATTAAAAAACCCCAAACTAAACAAACCCACCAAAACCTGTCCAGATTCTTTCTTTGCAGAAAGTCATTGAAAGTAAATTATCTGGGGCTCTATGTGTTACTGTATTTTTACCATGATCCTTTAAAAGTTTTTTATATAACTATTTATATACACTTTCCTGGAATGTTATTTTTATCTGTTTTCTCTTTCATTTGGTAAAAATAACATATTGCTCTAACTACTTGGGATCAGAAAACTCTGCCTACACATTTGGCTTATAGCTACCTTTCACATTGTCACCTTAGAAATCTGTATTTAGTATACTTTATCATGTCCCATGTCAGCTATTATAATTTCAATGTTCATGATACTTCCTGAACTTTGTGTGTGACCAAGATACTCTTATGCTTTAGGAGATATAAGTCTTTCACCTTCATCCATTATCCCTTTGACTGGATTTCTATTCATTTCAGAAGCTAATTTAAAATTGCTCTCCTGCTTCAAAACAATGAATTTACTGCATCCTTCTATAACTTGCTAGCTTATTCTTTTTCTATCTCTCTCCTTTCTTCATCTTGGTTCTCTGTTTTGTATTTTCCCTGTCACTCTACACAGCTAATTGTAATCTTTCACATGTGGCATGCCATTCAGAATAATCTTTTTTAAAAGTTGTTATCTGGTAACACTTTGCTACTCACTTTTGCTGCCCGCTTTTTCTTGGAAACACAGAAGTCAAAACTATATTAGTAGGATAAGTCATTAGTCACTGTAAGTGTAAAGTCATTGTTAATGACTAATCCTACTAATGACTCCAAAACACACTCATGTGTTACTTCTGGTCATCTGTAAGGATTAATACTTCAAATAAACCTCATCTTGAAAAATGATACCTTTGTTGTATGGCAGAAAGGTAGCAGGGGTAAGGGGGGAAAGAAACTGGAAGTGAAGAGAGGGACAAGACTAAGAAAGGGAGAAAGAAAAAAAATAATGTAAAGCATATTCTTTGTTTTAACATATCATTGAGATGAAACTATTTCAGCAGCTCATATTTACTTTTTGGAATGACATTTTTATATACTACCTCAGAATAAGAGGTTACTGTACACCTTAGCACATTATGGTTGTTACCGTCCTCTCATTATTTCATTGAAGCTTTCAGTTCAAAACCAAAGTTTTTCTGTGGTGTATTTTCAATAATGACTATGAAAGCATTTTCAGAAAGAAATATCAAAAAATTTTATCTATTGCACAGCATGCAATAAATTTTGCCTGATAACAACACACTGAAAAAAAAATAATCTGTATTTCTCATAGTTTTTTACTTCTACTTGTATATATGAACAGACACACATCTACATGACTTGGTATCACACAGAAATTCAAAGAGTTCCCACAAATTAATACTATAACGTGTTAGAAAAATATCTGCTGGAAACCACTATAAATGAAAAGGAGAACATGATGTATGAGCTTGGGAATATCTCTCCAGTGATAAGGAAATATCAGCATCTAAATATTTTTCAAGCAATTTATGGACCAGGAAAGGCAATATCAACTGCACTTGCATTTTCAGGTTTTCCACGGTAGCTTTACCAATGTAGGCATATCATTGGACTATACTTTCAGTGTAGACAGGGCCATAATATAAAAACCGTCAGTTGACTTCATTGTGCATATTGGTGCTGATGGCACTCAGATCTCTTAAGCAGAGGCTAGTCCTGTATTTCAACATACCAGAATGGGCACTGAGTGCTGCTGAATAAAGCAATGCATTTGCTTACATAATTTAGTTGTTAGGACTAAAGCAAATGGGAGGGGTTTAATGCTTACCTGGTTTTGTCTAGGTAAACTGATAAGCTTTCCAAGGGCTCAGAAGTATAATACACTTGATAATGGACATTTCTAGTTTTAGTAGTTGATTTTTTTTTTTTAACATTCAGCATATGTCAAATTAATGTTTCTTAAAAATCAGCAATATTTTTTTTGCAAAACCTTTCAGAAATGTGAATTTGTGCTTGATTTTCATGACCAGCATATAGAGAATTTTAAAAAAGATTAATGTGAAAAATATAAAATTTGCAGTGTATGTTTCTTCAGATTTTTTTTTTCCCAAAACCCATCTTTAGAATGTTCTGAAGTGAAAATTGTGGGGTTTACTTGTGATTAACCTCAGCTGATTGTTTTGTATGTGACTGACTTTCCTAATTTCCTTCTAGTTTTTAAAGTACCTATGCTTTAAATAACATTAGTTTGTCCCCAGTAGCAGGACTTTTATTTTTTACCACATTCAGCCCTGGCAGTTCATGAATTTAATTCGCCACCTTCTGCTGTCTGAACAAGATATACAAGTGAGTACAGATCTCTTTTCCTTTTCTACTTCCTTTTGTCTCCATCCTTCTATTTAGGACTTTTCTGGGGGAAACAAAGCCTCTCAACTGTATGGAATCTGTGCTGTTTAGATAATAGTGAGTAGTAGAAATGTTGGGACTATGGAAGTTGCTTTAGAATTGTTGTAATACATGGAATAGTTGAGACACCTTGCTGGGAAATAGAAAAATTGAATGAGTAACTAATAAGCTTAAAGTATGCATGGGATTCAGATGGTATCCTGGTGACTAGCGTCTTCCCCCTTTGAAGGCAAAAAATAAAGGAAAAGAAAAAGAAAAATGTAAGAAAAAGTGTTAATAGCTTGCTACCTGGGACTGTATGCTGTCTATTCTACATCTAGATAAAAGATCCTCATGTCTGAAGCAAAGGAAGTTAGTTATACAGCAGTAAAAATGTTAAAGGGGGGCTGGAAAATCCAGAGCACCTAAAGCAGTGTTGCTCAGCTGATGGCCATTTGGCCAGTCACAAGCCAGCAAACATCAAGAAGTGTCCAGGAAATCACTACTAAGTGACAAAATGCCACAAGGCGTCTTGGGAACCAGACATCTTCCTTCATTTTTCAAAGGTTGCCAAATGTCGGTCAGAAAGAACAACAGAAGAATAGGCAATATCCACTAAACTCTGACCTGGCAAAGTTTGATGAGATTTCTCTCTAATAATAGACTCACACTGATGTTATGGATTGCAGTAATTTTTCTCCACCTGAATTTAGATGAGGCCGTATTTATAAATTAATGCTTGACTAAACAAATTAGTTGAATGGTAAAATGTCTAGATTTTTAATGAAATATTTGATATGGAGTCACAAGGTACTACAAAGAAAATGAAATTAAAATTGCTTTGAAAACAATCACAGACTGGGCAGGCTACAGCCTATAAAAAGACAACCATAGGCCAGAGACAGGTACAGTAATTTCTCTGTTTGTTTATGTTTTAAAGAGAATACTCATGCAACAGCACTTTGGGCTGTAAGTGAGTGAAAAACTGAGTATGAGTGAATTTTCTTATAAGTGGATGAACCATTTTCACTGAAAATTTACAGTCAGGACATTCAGGTCCTGATCCAAACCAGACAAAAATCAAGTGGAAGGACTCCCATTATCCAGCTGACTGAAACAGAGGCTGCAGTGGTGACCAAAGACCAGAGGAGATCAAGAATGCTCCCACACAATGCCTTTGTGTTCAAGGTACAAATGTATATTCATTGCAGCTGCAACGTTCAGTTAATTATCCTTGGATGGCAATTTCGAACTACTGCTTAAACTTCTAAAAGCTGTATATTCATATATGCCTTTTAGAAAAGATAATATGGAAAATACTCTAGTGATGCTGTTAAGTGGAATAAAACTTCTGAATGTTATCAAAACCTTAACAATTAAAAATATTAGTCTTATCTGATTGCCAGATGACACAGGGTAGCATATACCTTCTCCACACATTACTGAAATTAATGATGATAAAGTGCAGCAATTCATTCATCCACATGCTTATCAGTGCTCTTTAAGAAAAGCACCATTCCAGATGCCTTGAAGGAAGTTAAATTTTGTAAGTACCAGAGTTAGATTCTTTTAAAGAATCTCAACTGTCAGAGATAGGATTTAGCATATGAGGGATGTCAAGCTTGTGAGGTTTTGTTACATGTTTACACTCTTGGAATTCATAGTAAAAAAAGAAGGATAACTTTGTGCATTTACCACATGATAAGATTGATTTATTCACATATTCACATGACATATTCAATGAGGATGTGTTAACTGAGCCTGTCACAGTTTCGGGCAGTTCAGTCCAGAAACTGATCCCTAGACACAAACTTGAAGTGATTATGATTTTATTAGGACCTAAATACAGGAATTTGTATGCTGGATGGAAAAAAATGTAGTCTGCATGCTCTTTTGAAGAATTTTACTTCTTTTCCTCAGAAAATATTCTCTACATTGCTACTTTAATTATCTGAGCTTGAGGTCCACGTGAATAAGTGAGTGTGTTTAACACCCACTTGTAAATTACTTCCAAGTGGGATTTTTACCTTTCACAACATAACAAAGTTTGGGTGTTTTAATAGTTCTGAATGCATACTATTGGCTTTACTTAATTTTGTCACGTGTTTCTGTGAAGGCATGAAATACCCACAGGTGAGTGTTTTCAACCTGTATGAATGCCCACTAATTGTGACTGGCATGTAAATGCTGTAACTCTTTGAATTTCTTAGTACATTATATCCAACAAACAGAAAAAGGTTTATATGACTATAAAGCAGTTCCTAGGTGACAGCTATATGAAATAAACATGCTATTTGATTTTGCTAGTAAATTAATCTGTCCTGACCTAACAGGTTCAAGGCATAGTTCTTCCATAACTGAAGGCAGCCAAGCTTTCATCAGGGCCACCGGGGTGCCAGGTTTTGCAAGTGGACCAAGAATATTTTTGAGCTTCTAAACAGATCCCAACTCAATTCCTCAGCAGACTACCTTTGCATCCTTTGCTTTGCATCCTTCTTGACCCCTCTTCTTTCCTTTCCCCCTGCATGTGAAGGAGTTAGACATGAGGACTGCAACAGGCTGATGTGCTCTCCAGCCAGCTCTCTGACCTGTGCAATGCACCCAACTACTGTGCAATCTAGAAGTGGTCTGGCAATGTTTTGAACCTGAATGGAGACATCCAAATTCAGGCATAGACCACGTGTTTCCAAAACAAATTATGACTACAGGTTCTTTCTTATTACTCTCTGCATGACAGTTATCCTCCAGAAGCTAAATGTCAAGGAACAATAATAATTAATGGGTTTTAACATTGAGCAGACAGGAATAACTTGTAAGCAGCAAAGATCCAAGTCGAAGGTCACAGAAGTTCACTGATGCTGTCCAATTGATACTAGTAGACTAATTTGGAATTCATACTAATCAGGTAGAAGAAAACCCAAACAGCTCCCTCACTCCCTCCAACCCACACATGATGAACATATATCACTGGGGTTGTTCTTGGTATCTAAAAAGTGCATTTCAGCTAACAAGGAGCACTTTTTTAAAAAACCTGCTTGTAAGACCATGAAGAATCAGAGAAAACATCTGCAATATCTTTACTGTTATCTAGACATATTTAGCAATGTTTAAGTAATTACCAGACATTTACATTAACAATTTTTGACTGCAATTCTTAACAAACATTATAAAGTTAGATATTAAATATTGAAAGAGATAAACATTTGACCTACAGCAAAATAAAAATGTTTGTAATTACTTCTTATGTATTATTATCAGCTCTTGTATATGTCCCTTCACAGTCATTCATATAGGAAAACATGAAGCCTGGTGAAGTAAGTTAGTAAGAATAATACATGAAGTCATTCAAACTCAATAACACAGATGAAATATTTAAGCCACTGTCACCCTTCTTTGATTAGGCCACTCGAGATTAACTAGTCTTAAGTAACTAAACAATAAGTTATGTGTTCATTCTGTGACTTCTGTTGTTACCTAGAAGTTGTCTATGCTTGAGCCTTGCCTTCACATACCCTGCTGACCTGCCACATGTCCTCCATGTCAGAGCCTTTTCTAAGTTTCCCTTCAGGTCTCCTCATGCCCAGCCATATCTTCTAGGTAGAGGTCTATGATATTTATAGTAATAACTCTTTTTTTTTCAACTCGGTATTTCTCACTGACATCATCTATTTCTGTATTGAGCTTCTAGCAAGAAGGCCATCACAGAGCATTTCAAAAGCAGCAGCAGTTAGGCCCTGTAACTTTTGAAAGGCTACCTAAATGTCTTATGACAACTTTTAAAACAACAGCAAAGTTTCTGGTAGATATTTATAGCATTCTCCAGAGTGAAAGTGTGTAACAACTGAAGTCTTTGTCATCCTCTGTGCTTCTCAAAAATTAAGAAAATAAACTTTACAGTGAAATGATAGTAGTAAAACTTTTTTTTTTTTTTTTCCAGATAAATAATTCTCTTGTTTACAGATAACACCCTTCATGGTCAGACTCTAAAAAATCTATTTCGAGATTGGAAGTATGTGAGTTTCAGAACATTTTTAGTATTCTCCATGCTTACTTATAGGTAAAGTTCTGGATTTTTTTAAACATTTAAAGCAAATTTTGTATGAAATTTCATCATAACTATACTACAAAAATAAAGTAATTTGAAAAAAGAATATATAGACAGTCATTGCAGATGCCTAACATGTGAGTGGGGAATGAGTAGTTAAAAGGGCTGGAAAAAGGAGCAGGAGTCTGAGATAGCATTGGAGGATATGACATTTACTGTTTGAGCTTTCACTAAGTCCAAGGTAGAAAACGGACAGGCAGGCTAGGTTGTCTCTTTGACAAATCTGGACTCTCACATGGATCTTCACCTTAGGAGTTCTGTGTGGGTAATGCTGATTAAACACCAAGAAATGAGTGTAAGCTAAGGGAGGGAGTAGAGGTTCCACTAATGGCTGTCTTTCAAATACTTAATTGACTTCCTAAGAAGTCACATTTTTTGTGATCATGTTGTCTATTTAAGTTTGATCAGGCCTCTTATTAAACTCCTCTTTGCAAGTACATATTTTTTAACAGTTAGGCTTCTGTGTGGTTAGGCTTCTCCCAGAAAAGAGATGAAAATAATAAGCTATTAAGACAACTTTGGAAACAGAGAGTTCTATAGAAGAGTTCATCACCAAAGACTAGTCCAAATTGAAATAATACTGCAGTTTAACTAAGATAAATAAAAAATAGTAGTGCAAATTCTCTTTTCTGTAGCCCATTCAGGCTTAAATAAGAAATTGTGAAATGTTTGTTGCACTGCATACTTTCAATAAAGAAAAAAATTGATAAAGAAGCAGGGAGAGTCTTTTGGCAGAAGTTAAGTAGATAGGCAGTATAAATCATACATGAACAGTATTTATTTCATTAAAACATCTTGTCTAAAACTTAATACATGACAGAGTAATTGTAGGGAGTTGCATTTTTTTATCTGCATTCATTTCTCAACTTAAGTAAGCTACGTCCTTGTCATATGAAACATAATTATCTATAGCTCTTTCTGCCTTAAAGATGCTTTGAGACCCACAGCAAGGGGTTTTGGCTTCTGCAACACTGATATTAAGGAGGACAAAACTAGTATTTCTGCTAGAAGTCAGTTAGCTAGGAGTCAGATGTTTTCAAAAAAAAAAAAAAAAGCTAGCCTGCTTTAGCAGTGAATAGTAGAAAAACACTGTGATGAGATGAAATCATGCAGGTCTAAAATTAAGGATTACAGTGGGAAAGCTCTGTATTTTATTGTTAATTTCCAAGTAATGGAATTTTGAATATGTGTGCCTTGAATCTACTGAAAGAACAATAAACCATGGTTTATCTGATATCAAAATTCCTTTAGTTCAGCTGACTCATATTCTTATAATATTCTGTTTCTGCACACTTGTGTAAATTGATATTGTTTGTATAAAAGTTAGGGAAAGGCCTTTGTTTGCACAAATGCATCCAATCAGCAACTAGAGAGAATAGCACATGACTTGGCAACTAACCATGTAACCTCAACTCTCCTACAGAAAGAGCACACAAAGACTTTGGATGCTGGATGTACGTGTGTGCAATCCTTTTTCCAATACATGAAAATAGCAAAAATGCTAGAATTAGTTTATGATTAAGGAATGTTTTGTGAATATGGAAGAAAAGTGACTATTAATCAGTAACTTCTTTCCTATGTCAGGCTTGTCTAATGTTTACACATAACAAGTCAGCTACGAATTTTTTGGATACTAGTAGAATAAATCAGATCCCTGTTGCAATGTGTAGCTGAAAACTGCAGAACAACTATGAAATTAGCCAGTGCCACCTATCGTCGGGTAGTAGAAATTAACATGTATTTTACTGAAAACAGACTAAAATGTGTATATTGAAGCTGTTGGTTACACAAAAGGTCTTCAAGTAATTTTTGACAATTTACCTATTTCTATCTGAGGTTAAGAGCGTTGCTGTCAGCTGAGGTATGCAAGGCAGAAGAGAAAACACTCCTTTGCTGTCTGAGTTCTTCCCTACAAGTATCAAATAAATGTGGGCCACAGGACCTGGCCTGTTCATGTTTTTAATGTTAATTTAAAGATGCATACATAAACAAACTCATGCAACTTGCCTGCTTGCAAACTCATCACCAAATGTAGGTGTCTACAAAGCAACTGTGCATATCCTCCTGCTCCAAAAATGTTAGAATGTGTATTTTTCAGCAAAATCTGGAGAAATCTCACTAAAGAAAACTGTTCTTTACTTCAGTGTTCTAAAAAGAGGACTTTTAAACTATTAGCTTTTAGTGGCTTTATAACTGATACAATTACCTAGAGCTTATAAGCATAATTGGCCCTTCTCTCACCCTGACTGTTGTTGAGCAGATTTTACAGTAAATCGCAATGAGAAAACCGTTGCATGGGACTCTGCTTCTCAGAGCTTTATCTCTGTCATTGATAATTCTTAGCGTTTAAGCAGGCATGACTGTCTGAATCCCCATCTTTGTATTTTGCTTCCACATTCAGTTACAACAGCTGTTTTCTCCATCTCTCTTTGCATCTCTTCTTGCTTACTCTCAGTTTCCAGGTACTCCAGCATTTAGTGATCTAATTATTTCACCCTCCTTTGCTCTTCCTGCTGTTCTGTATGCTTTTAGATAAAAGCACTTCAAGTAAACATTTTGGCTTGTCTTTAATGCACTGGATTTCTAGTAAGCCAACTATGATTCTATGAATCAAATCACTTGCTCTTGACCAAATATTTGCGGGATGCTGATTTGTTAAAACAATTTTGCTTTCAAACTTTGCAGAATTTGAAATTTATCTCTGTACTGCTAAATTCATTTTTACTTCCTTTATCCCACAGCTGCCACAAGGTTCTGTTATTTTCGGATAAGGTCAGTTGGATACCCAATACTAGACGGTTTAATCAGAGGTGTAAAAGAGTAGAGAATGTGCAAGCACAGCAGGACTGTGGATGCTGAGCAGTGAAGACAAAGTACTCTCAGCTAGGGGTTAGAGCTTTGGAGTTACAGGATAGAAATAGGCATGAATGCCCAGGAGGGATATGGGAAAGAACTGTAGAGTCATGAGATTTCAACCTTTGGGAACATCTACAGCTGCCTTTCACCTTGGAGTAGTAACCTATAATAAATGCTGCCTTGTGGGCAGTTGTTTGGTTCAGACCTCTGTGGCTAACTGGATATGTGGCCTCACAGAGACATGAAGACATTCAATAACATGCTGCAGGGCAAAGCTGGTGTAGATCACAAGTTTAGGATGTGGTAAAGCCAGTTATCTGTCTCTCAAATGGTGTAGGAGAGAGCTGTGTTCCTTTTTAACCAGAACGTGATTTTTGCTTAAATTTACACTTGCAATGTAACTCATTGTTATACTGTCCTAAGTGGCCTGGGTTTAAAGTCTGTATTTGTTTAAAGAATATGAAAATTAAGTCTCAGTGATTTGTAGAGAACATTTTGTGTGGTTGGAAGAAATACAGCAAGTAATCAGGAAATGAGACAGGAAAGAGGCTCAAATTACTCTTATAACAGCCAATCAGAGTCAATGGAGAAAAGTTCCTAGTTTATATTCAAACCCATTAGTCATATGATGTTAAGAAAAGACGCTGAAACTTGAGATTCCAATCACATATCCAATCAAGGTCTGAAAAGAAAAAGGACAAGATGGGTAAGAAAGGAATAGCTCTAACAAAGAGCTGTATATTAACACAATTTGATACCAGGAAACATTCTTTTTCTTTTTCCAAGGTCTGTGATACATTTCTGTTGAGAAAAGATGCAAGATTAAGGAAGTCCTTCAGAAAAGGAGTAGATGATCTTGTATAATAGAGGGTAGCTAGCTGGAAGCTATTGCTCATGCTCAGCCATTCATTAACTTATACATTGTTCTTCAGCTAAGGAAATTCTTTTGGGTCACTATGTGTTTTTATCTCCTTGAAGAAACTGGGCACTAAAGGAAGGGCCTAGAAATGATTAATATATTGCTGAGGTTTTTTGGTAGACTGATGAAGGAACTTGCTAGTCAATTTATAGTCAGTTAAGCTTTCTTCAGTACAGCAACTCTTATTTATATATGTCTGATTGGAACACAAAAGGCTTTTATCACTTTATAATGGTGAAATTAAATGTGTACATTTAATACTCCATAGTAAACATTGTTTTACGTTTCGTACTTTTTTTGTTTTTAATTCAGTAAGCTGTTACGTGAAAGCAATGCCAGCTATTAACACTTCATCATTCTTTTACTTCTGTGCATCCTCCAGTTCCCTGCATCTACAATACCTGTAAAGCTATGTAAGACCCACACTTCAACCAGTGTATCAACCAGGTACTCTGTTATAACTGCCCGGTGCAGTAGCAATTGTACAATTACAAAACAGTATCCATGGATTCATCAGGTCTTACACTCTTATGACTGGATTGACACATGATATAAAATAGGGTTACATTAAATGTGGATTTGAGATGCAGAATAGAATGGGAGTTTCTTTAGGGTAATTAGGGTACTAAACTACTGCAATTCAGAGTACAGGTCAGATCTACTGTATCAGGGCTGCTAAATAAAAATGGTTATTTATTCTGCTGTTAGAGTTCTATGTTAGGACTGCTTGCCCTTCATGTCAACTTATTATTTTAACTAGCATTAATTAAAGATTCAACTAACTGAAGTAGGTAGTGAGACATGTATCCTGTAATAGAGATAAGTGTTTGGGACAAGACGGTTTAGAAGTTATGAAAAATTCAAACAAACAGTTCTGAAAGTTTCATTACCGTATTAATTTCTATATTTTACCCAGTTCAGCATTTTTTTCAAGCTTGCATCCTTCTGCAGAGGGACAAATTAGACTTGACTCTGTTTGATAATATACAGTGCAAAGAGAAATGGCTATCTGTTCATGTCTGTTTCCTGAAGAGAGAAAGTTTGCTTTATGCTCTTTTCCTTCCTTGAAGATGGTGAGGGTATGTGTATGTAGACAAAAACCAGATAATTGCTGTCCTATCTGAGGCAAGAAGAATGACTGAAAGAGCTTTCCTGAAGGAGCTCAAAATTTTAGTGTGAAAATGTCAAGAATTCCTTCACATTTCCCCAAATTCTTCCTAGCTACCTTCTGTTACACAAAATAGAGCTACCATGTCTTTCTTTTTTTTAAATGTTGAGAATAGAATTAAAATCTATTTTCCTGCTTTGATTCAACTCAGTCAAGCTCTCATTTTATTTTGTTGTTTGTCTGCAAAACTCCAGTATTGCACTTTGAATGCACAATGCTTATATCAATGAAGTCAATTAGAACGTGTAAGGTAGTACTCTGCTAAGGATGGTTGGATCTGCATGTCAGTGGAACAAATGAGTGGAGCAAAACTTGCTTTTATTTAACAGGGTTTTCTGTATACCCTCAAAGATAATTCATGAATGTGACTGTTCACACAAATCCTCCTCAGATTTTGCCTAACACAGCTCATGCTAAGGCCTGATGTATGCTGGGAGAGGTACCATTACGTCAAATCAAGAGCACCACATAGGCAAGACAAGTGGCCAGAAAAAGTTAAAGGACATTATACAGCCATTTTCCCCTGAAGATTGCTGTCTCCTGCAGCCATCATCTTTGCATAATGGTTGTCTGGCAGTTTTGTCACAATCTGCTAACTCATAGAAATGGTATAGACCAAACTTCTATGCTAGAAGGTATAAAAAGTCAGCTTATCCAAAAAGCTTTTGAAGTGGATGTGACAGCAGCTGGACTACCAGTGCTTTTGTGTTTCCGGGGGACACCTGCATCATGACTGAGGAGGAAGGATGAGTACTCTCATAGTCAGCTAGGTAACTATTTTGCTCATAAGTGCACGAGTTAAGAGTTATGGGTTATATGTGAGGAAACCTCATGACTTAAGTGGTGAATAAATGAACTTGTGTGATGGACTAGTCTGTGCAAAGGGGATTGAGCCCTTGTTTGTCGTGTTTGCTATATTACTTAAAGAGCTCATAAAATCAAGTTTAACTTATAGAGTATGTTGTCCTGTAAATGTGAGAGATCCAAATGGACTGTGACAATGAAAAAAAAGGAAAAGAATTAAACAGATACATTATCACATGAAAATTATTCTTGTATCTCCTCTAGTTGTTCCATCAGTTACTGTTCTCCCTTTCTTTGAGCTATCAGCTGTGTTTAACTGGGACAGTAGGCAGGTGAATTTTCCTCAAATGTAAACAGAAAGGTTAAAGGTGAGTTGTTTTGCACCTAAACATGCCTGATAGTTTATGGTCACAGTCTGAGGTAATCCAGCTGAGACCAAAGTAATGCAGAGCAATAATTTTTAAAGCACCTGAAAGATTTAAGTCTTTCTAAATTTTTAATTTAGCAACTTAGACTTCAGGCATTATTCTATCTTAAAATGTTTTAGGGATGGCTACTCAAATTGCAGAGTTTTGCTCTCCAGTCACCTACTGCAGTGTTTTCACTAGGGGACTCGCGTTGGCTTGAGAGCTGCAGCAGGAGGATCAGCAGCAATAACAGATCAGCTCCTGGATACAGACTTTTTTTTAACCCAGGTTAGGAGAAGCTGTGCAGCTGATTCTCTGAATCTGTCTCCATTTTCCAGATGCTTCAGACAGGTGGAAAAGTAGACCTGAATGAAGTGCCTACATTTATCTGAATTGCTGGTTTAATAGGTGAAAGGAAAGAAATACAGACAGAAAGAGCTATGTCTAAAACCAAGAAAATCAAGAGTCAAGGTAGGCCTGCCAAAGCTCTAGTATGAAGAAAAAAAATGCCTGTGTGGTGGGTTGACCCTGGCTGGATTCCAGGTGCCCACCAAAGCCGCTCTATCACTCCCTCCCCTCAGCTGGACAGGGGAGAGAAAATATAACAAAGGGCTTGTGGGTCAAGATAAGAACAGGGAGAGATCACTCAACCAATTACTGTCATGGGCAAAACAGACTTGACTTAGAGAGAATTAACTTAATTTATTGCCAATCAACCAGAGCAGGGTAATGAGAAATAAAACCAAATCTCAAAACACCTTCCCTCCACCCCTCCCTTCTTCCCAGGTACAGCTTCACTCCCAAATTCTCTACCTATCCCCGCCAGCGGTGCAGGGGGACAGGGAATGGGGGTTGTGGTCAGTTCATCACACATTGTCTCTGCCGCTTCACAAGTCCTGCCAGAAAACCTGCTCTGTGGGCTCCTCTCTCCACAGATCCACAGGTCCTGCCAGGAGCCTGCTCCAGCACAGGTTTCCCACGGGGTCACAGCCTCCTTCGGGAACCCACCTGCTCTGGAGTAGGGTTCTCCCTGGACTGCAGGTGGATATCTGCTCCACCGTGGACCTCCATGGTCTGCAGGGGGACAGCCTGCCTCACCATGGTCTTCCCCACGGGCTGCAGGGGAATCTCTGCTCTGGCGCCTGGAGCACCTCCTCCCCCTCCTTTTTCACCGACCTGGGTGTCTGCACGGCTGTTTCTCTTGAATCTTCCCACTCCTCTCTCTGGCTGCAGTTACTGTGCCACCGCAACTTTTTTCTCCCTTCTTAAATGTGTTATCCCAGAGGCACTACCACTATCACTGATGGGCTCGGCCTTGGCCGGCGGTGGGTCCAACTTGGAGCCAGCTGCTATTGGCTCTGTCAGACATGGGGGAAGCTTCTGGCAGCTTCTCACAGAAGCCACCCCTGTAATGCCACTGCTACCAAAACCTTGCCACACAAACTCAGCCTGCTCTTAAACATAAGATCTTATTTGATTTTTAAAAGCTGTGTAATCCTTAGTAGGGAAGTAGTGCTATACTTAAGACAGATTGGGAAATGAACTGTAGAGATTGATTATGAGAAAAGTAAACTTTCATATAACACATCATGTTTACTTCCTCACTGAAGCCCCTTATGTCATCTAAAGGTTTTTATGAGGTTATTAGTTAAATAGTAAGCAGCTATAGCTAGTTGAACAGAAAAAAATAAAATGCTAAATTCAGCGAAATTGAGAACTGATCATTTGACAGGTTGCATGGGAAACTTGAAGATGAGTTGACAATTGTTAAATAGTTGATGTTGGACAGACCAAGAACAGGTTTTAGGGCTAGATGGCTCTTTGGGTTTTGGATAGGAAAGAGCAAAAATTTTCTCTTAGTTTCATGGAGAACTATCTGGACTTTATTTGGGACAGTTGAATTGCAAAAAGTTACTCCCCTAATGTGTTTCTGTCTCTCTTTGTTTAGTTTTCAATGTCTCCAGAAAGCTCAGCGTCTAAGGAACGATCCCCGATTGAGTGTCTACTTTGTTCAATACGGCAGAGAATGTGAGTCACCAAACAGCCGAATCTTAGATATGCTTATGCGCATACTCCGTATTGGCAGGATTTCTGGGGAAGATGCAGACACGGAATGCCTGCCGTGGGCCTGGGGAATTGTGCAACACTTGGGAGCTCTAACAAACATTGGGGTTTGTATGTTCTGTTCCCCTAACCATATGCTTATGTACACTATACTTAGGCTGCTAAATGATTTTTGGCAAGACTGAGGTTCTGCTGTAAATTATTGCCTCAGAAATGAGGCAGGATTATGGAGGGAAAAAATTGCAGTAAATATTTCCTTCCTAGGGGGCTCCTCTGTAGGAGCTTCTCCATAGGAGCTGTACTATCTTTTACTGCATTTTGGTTCATCTTCCAGTCCTGGTTACTAATACTTTTGAAGAAGCCACAGTGTCTTCAAAAGGCATGTTGCTGCAATGATGTTTCTATCATATATTCTTGTTTGAAAGGCCCCATTGATTTAAACAGCAGAAAAACCTACTCATTGAAACATGAAACACAACATCTCTGAGCATACTCTTTTCTAGCCAGGTGAGTAAAAAGTGTTTTTTTAACATGACCATATATATTTAAATCAACCTATCATACTGCGAAACAAATTTAATGCCTGCTGCTTGCATGTTCTTTCCAACAGCTTTGCTTATTGTTTTATTTATAAATGTTAAACAGTGAGTCAATATTCCCTGAAAGTTGACTCTGGATTTTGAAAAATACATACATGTCCCATTCATGTTGTGGAGTCTACACTAGGGAACTACAATAAATTTGAAGCTTATAGAGTGGAAGCAAATGTTGTAAGAAGCCAAAACCAATTATTGTTTATATCAGAACACAATTTTTTGTATTAGGCGTATGAACTTAAAACTTCTCAATGTACATGACATGACTTTACCTGTATTTTTAAATGAAGAGATATAAAATGAGGTATTTATTGGAAAATTACCAAGTGTTCTCTTCTGAATTTTTTGCTAGCAGTGGGATGAAATTATTTTACAGATTTCAAGTTTATGTCATTAATTGTTATAATAAGGCTAGTAATAATCTAAATCAGAGTTTAACTAAAAATGTTCAATTACATCATATTTGAACAGTTTAGTCTAAGAGGGAATTGTAACTTCTTCCATAAACACTTTTATATTAAGCAAAAATAACAAGTTGGCAGGTTATACATCCGTACTTCAGAAACAAACACCCATTCTATTAACCAACATTTCTATATCTTATTCACGTGGAATGATTTAATTCATGTAGACATTTACTACCTATTTCATAGGATCACTTATTTTATCTGCCTGCCACTCAAAATAAATTGCCAGTTTGCAAGCAGAGGAACTCATGTCCGGTTTGTTTTGCATAGTGCAATTGGTTCTGCAAAATGATGAAAAATACATAGCTGAAGAAAACCTGAACAAAACCCTAAACCTTTATGTTTCTTAAAAAAAAAAAGTCATTATTGTAACTTAAATACCAGTTTAATAATGAATAATCTACTTTGCTTACATATATCATTATACTGATCTCACCTAGGACTTTATATTTGAAAGTATTTGTAAGACAAGACGTCACTGGAGAAGCGACTTTCTGCTCCCTGTTTTTATCATTGGTATATTACACTGGAGCAAGCTGCTGCTGAGATATTAGACATACAACTCCTCAACTAATCAGCAAAATGCTGAGTTACTTTGCAAGGTCTGAAATGCCTGCAGTACATTGAGAGTATATGGTGCACTGTAGTGAGATTATATACAGCAGTACATTTTAGAATAGCTCTGTTTTCCTTGAAAACCTGCCAAAATGATAATAACAAAAACAGACTTGCCTGTATAATAAATAATCTCTGAAGATACATGGTAACAGCTTCATAGATGACTCCTAGCATGAGAAGCAAAATCATTCAACATACTGCTTTTTTTTCTTCTTGATCCCAATGTTCTGAGAGATCCCAATGACTTAAACCTGTCAGTTTATGATGGTTGTTCAAGCACAAAGACTGTTCTTTGTAATAACGCTAAAGGTTTGACAAACTCAATACATAACGAAATTCAGAGGTTAGCCTAGAGGATCATGTCTCACACCTCTAGATTTTTCCTATGTTTTCAAAGCGGTGATCTAGGTTTTAAGCTATGTGGCTTAGCTACTCTGTTGTTACTTACTGTTGTAAGGTCACATAGAACCATATGCAATGTTGTGTTTCACACAGCAAACACTGACATTTTTAAACTATTAAAACTGTTTTAATATAGTCTTTCTGAACTTGCCATTTCAAAGGATTTCACTACGGTAAACAATAGAAAACCTTCCTGGACATAGTTGAGTTTTAAAAAACCCAGAGCTGTTTGTATGGTAGGAAGAAAGGATAGCATTAAAGTACTTCTCCATCTTCCTAATTTTCTTACTTCCCAGCAATTATGCTGAGGAAGAAAATTTTACACCCCATTCTTTGGTTTGAATGCATTCAACACAATACCCATCAATATTATTTTGAAAACAGTTGTGTCTAGATCAGTTTTGATCAAAGCATCCATGGTATTATAAAGGACAAACAGCTGTTAGGAGAGGGGATAAAGATTTTCAAGCTCTTTTTTTTTTTTATTAATTTTTTTTTCCCCACTTTGACATAGTCTGTGCTGCTACTAGTATGTGAATCCTTTATACTCTGAATACTCTCCATGAAATTTTATAACACTTCATACTGATCACTCCAAGGTAAAGGGTACAAAATATACCCTAGGTCCTTGGGGACTGTAAAACCCAGATTTATGCCCTTGGGGCCATGTGCTTTGTGCAAATTTACTAGTGATTGACATCAAAGTGTACAAGATTTTAGCTTCTTTGCTGTTGATTTAACAAATGGTCTGGTTTTCTTGTGAGCTGAATTCAGAATTCTCTCTACCCAAAGACATCCTGCCAAAGGATGATAAAATCCCAAATGTCCTCAGTGGTTTCCTGAAACATAATAGATGGAATAACTAAGACATTGTGCTTTTCTCAGTAGTCTATTTCCTCTCCATTTGCTGATGTCACACTGAGGTGTCAATTAAAGATGATATGTGCAAATCATTTAGGGTTATAAAGAGATAAAAGAAAAGGTTACAAAACACGAGGTCATAGCTTGACAGTTAAGGTGGCAATAAATGAAGATGACTGATGGAGGGAAATTAGAGCAGATAGAAATGGAAAGCCATGATTAATTCATTCATTTAAACACATTCTACTTAGATGCAACAGAGCAGCCCCTCTGTAGAGTTGAACAGTACACTTTTATGCACATTACCTGAATTGTATGACAAATTGTTTAGCTGAAAAAAATGGAGATCATTCTGAGTTTGAAAGGTACATCTAACAGCGGATAACTGTTAAAGATTCACTCCTGAATTAGCTGAGGTCCTCACATAAGGAAAAAGGCAGAGATAATATAATACCCACACTGCAAAACAGTGGCAGAGAGATCAGTTACCAAGGACCCGTTTGTCCACCCTCTCTCATAATGGGGAAGAAGCTGAGGAATACTACCCAATGATAGAAACTGGAGAAAATAAGTAGGATCAAGAAAAGGAGACAAATGTCTTTCTTCTACAGTCCAACAGAACTTGGCTAAAGAGGACAGAGTTTCATCTGATCCCTGTTCATTTTCAGTTGGGTAGACTCGCAGATATAATCTATTCCTCACAGCCACCAATTCTTATCCTAGGCAAAGATCTGTTCACAAGAAAGAAATTTAGCTGAGATTTGACTTGTCAAAGCCTTCTCTCAGACAGAATCATAGAATTGTTTGTGTTGGAAGGGACCTTTAAAGGTCATCATGTCCAACTCCCTGGCAATAAGTAGGAACATCTTCAGCTAGATCAGGTTGCTCAAAACCCCATCCACCCTGACCTTGAATGTTTCCAGGGATGTGGAATCTACAACCTCTCTGGGCAACCTGTTCCAGTGTTTCACCACTTTCATCATAAAAAATTTCTTCCTTATACCTAGTCGGAATCTAGCCTCTTTTAGTTTAGAGCCATTACCTCTTGTCCTATCACAACAGGCCCTACTAAAATGTCTGTCCCCATCTTTCTTATAAGCCCCCTTTAAGTAATGAAAGGCTGCAATAAGGTCTCCCCAGAGCTTTCTCCGCTCCATGCTGAACAAGCCCAACTCTTTCAGCCTGTCCTCACACGGGAGGTGTTCCATCCCTCTGATCTTTTTTGTGTCCCTCCTCTGGACCTCCTCCAACAGGTCCATGTCTTTCCTGTGCTGAGGACTCCAGAGCTAGATGCAATACTCCAGGTGGGGTCTTGATGTGAGTGGAGTAGAGGGGAAGAATCAACTCCCTTGACCTGCTGCCATGCTTCTTTTGATGCAGACCAGGATATAGTTGGCTTTCTGGGCTGTGAGCACACATTGCTGGATTGTGTCCAGATTTTCATCCACCAGTACCCCCAAGTCCTTCTTTGCAGGGCTGCTCTCAATCCTTAAATCCCCCAGCCTGTATTGATACTCGGTTTTCATCAGGTTATATTAACCAGTTAGGTTAGATGCCCTAACATCTTCACAGTCCTCTGCAGGCCCTGCAAGAATAGTTTTCACATCCCCCTTCCAAAGATGGAATGAAACTAGAGAGAACTAACTTCCTGCAGCTGTCACCCCAGTCCCATTTGAGCATGAACTGGCCAGAGATAGAGGAGGGCTGTGAAAGCTGTTTGTGCATGGGCCTGGGTCCCACCAGGGGCTCTCTGAATTCTTTACTCCTTTCCTGTGGACTCAGTATCCTTCCCACTACAGGCTGCTCTTCCCAGAGGAAGAGGGAAATCAGTTTGCCTTTGGTAAACAATCCATTAACGAGATCAAGGCAAAATTTTGAGCCAGAAGTAATGTTTTAGGTTAGACCGGTTGAAGTAACTGATAAAAACAAAAAAAAACTTTTGGGTGCAGAACCTCTTCTTGATACTCTAAAATTTCTTTTTTTAAGCTGATCCAAAGAAAGCTATTTCCCCTCCAAGTAAACTTTGTCTCACTGACATCTTTAGGCTATGTTGCCTGTAACAATATCATTAATAGAAAGCAAAGAAACACTTCTGGGTAGAAAAGACACTCTGACTGAAAGTAACCTGTACTGTAAATTTATAGCAATATCAATTATCACAGATATGATACTATTTCTCTACTGTCTTATGGTTTAGGTAACGTGGTGAGTCACAGAAGTGTGAATGCACGGACTGGGATGACTCTTCTTTTCTCCTTCCTCTCAAGTATGTTTTATAGGATATATCCTCAATTTGTTATTTCACTTAAGTTAAGTAAACATTGGGCTCCAAGTCATATTTGATTGCCAATGGGAGACCCCACTGACTTCACCATCCTACACATAAGCATATCAATCAACTTTTGGTTTAAATTCTACATGCAGTGATGATTATATATTAACCCTAGAACTTTTCAGTCAATTTAATAACTCTTTAATGGAGTTAGTGCAATTATGGATGTTTGCCAGAGGTGGGATCCCCAGAAGACACTCAGAAACCATTCCAGAACCTATAAGAGAAATGCAAGGTGGTCTGTCTTAAGAAAATAAAAAAAAAACCAACAAATTAATATTCACTTACATTACATTCCTGCATAGTGTATCTATATATGTAAATGAACATACATGTATATGCATATATAGATATATATGTATGTGTGTATGTATGTATACATGTGTGTCTTTATATATACATATGTATATACATGCTAACATAGACTGGATATTTCTCCTTTTCCTCATAAAACCCAGTTGTTATATTCAATAGGAGCCAAGAGGGGAAAGGTTTTCAGAGAAATTTTTAACCCTGAAGCTTGAGCTTTTTCTTTTTCCTCCCTCCAGCTCTTCTGCCATAGATAACAAGCCATGAACATGTCTTTAAGAACTCTCCAGGTAGCCGACAGTGAGAGCTTTCAAGCTGCTCTGTTCATGTCCTAGAGTTGGTGTGCGACTTTTCCTGTCTCTCTTGTCACCTGAACACCAATTTTGCTTTTTCGTTCTGATGAATTTCAACCACTTGTGAATAGGACTTTGCCCTTCTGGGATCTTCCCAATTACCCCTCCCTCCCTCTGTCCCTCCCATTTTATAGCAAACCTCACTGCAGTATTTGAAGCCATTGACACACTGTTTCAGCACATATTCACTCCTCTGCACAGAAAATCCCTTTGGGTCAAGAGTAAAACCCACTGCTTCCTTTTTATACCAAAGAGAATTTTTAAACTCTGCAGAAACTCTGCAATTTCTAAAGTTAGGACAGAAAAAATCACTGCTTTCTGTAGAAAGTAAAAATGTAAAAGAATAGGACTCTCCTGGATGTTCTGAAAGTAGTTTTCCTACATGTTTTAAAACTGTATCATACCTAATAAAGCAGAATACAGGATGTATGTATTCACCATTTTTCCAAAGGAACTTTTATTTTTGCAAGGGTGGGATGAAACATGTTAAGGAACTTGGAATCTGCAGTAGAAGACCACAGGAAGTTATGTTACCATCTCAATTTGTATAGTTTTCATTTTGCTTCTTGTGATAGTTTGGAGTGACTCTAGAACAAAACTTTTATTTCTTTTGTGCTCAGGATTTATAATTTATACATACATGCCAGAAAGAGAAATAGCAAAGAAAATGTTCATTGGTAGTAGTAATAAGCTGTAGTATCAGGATTATAGCAAACATACATGTTAGGTGCATCACTATGTGGAATATAAAATGACAATAAGGTTTATTGGATTGCCCTTTCTTCATATTAAGTGGATGATAATCTATAGATCAGGCTGTGAACTCTTTACTTGTAATTACTGAAGGAAGTAGCACTGTCAAAGCCAGTTCAGTTACTCCCATAAGTAATGACTTACTGAATCTAGTTCATAAATAATTGACATCTACCACCTTGAAGCTTCCCTCTATGCATGGTAAAATTGCCACATGTCAGCCAAAATAAATGGCTATAGGGACATTTTTGGCAAAGATGATGAAACCCTTCACAAGTCAGGATAGCAACAACTGGCACATACTATGGAATTCTGAGGAAGGCTGGGCAGAATTAAGTTTTTTGCATTTTGACCCATTTCTACTTAACATAATAAAAATAACATTTTTTTTCTTATTGCAACTTTGCTTTCAAAGGCATTGGCTAACATTTTCAATTGGATATTCTTCGCACACCTTGAACTCTAGTCAATCCATTTGAGCAAGGGATAAAGGCATCATACCACCATAGCACTTAGCCTGACTTCTCTTACTAAAGAGAAAACCTTCAGTTTATGAAACCTTTCCAAGATATTAGTAGGATCTGCCAATTATGGATGCAGACAGATTGAGCTTCCTGAGATGCAAAGAAACACACAAGTGAACGAGAACCGAAGTGACTCACCAAATAAATGAGTTTTGACTGATTCTCCTGATCTTGCTACTTATAAACAACATGAGATTTGGAGCTGTAAATTCTGAATTATTTCCTAGTCTACTTTATGAACTCTGGCTCATCAATAGCACTTTCAGTCTTCTACTTAGGTTTTACAAGTGTAGGTTAAGCACCCTTCCTATGGTTCTGTGCCTAGTCTCCTCAAATCCTGTTGAAAAACTTATCAGTGAAATAAATTCATATTTATTTAAACAAATTTGCATCCAACAGTAAGTGTATGTTTAATTGTTCTGAGTTTCCTAACCTAAGCTGATTTTGCAGATGAATAAATAGCTTCCCATCACAACATAAGGCACCTTTACATCTTTTGCATTAGACTTCTCAGCAGAGGACTATTTGCCAGAATTTGTGAAACATAAATATATAGGATACAGAAGGTGAATTAAATAGTTGGGAAAGGAAAGGTTATCCTCCAAAGATCAAATTTTCTACTGAAATTCATGAGTCATTCCTTATTGATCTAGAAGTGCTGAGCATTTACATTAAAGCACAGGGATGTTCATCTTGTTTTTCCCAGAGGTGATCTTGATCTTTCCCTTAGCTTGTCCACATCTCTGATAAGACAGCCAGCAGGAGTTTTACTGTTTCTAGACTAACAGCAGAGGAAATAGAAATATTACAACTGCTGCTCTGCGTGTGGTAGTCAATTTGAAATACTGCATTTCAGATTCCCACATTGAGCTTTCAATTGCTATCCCCACTATATCAGACAATAACAATATCCACAGGGTTATATTAGCTTTACAAAAAAAACACAAAAAAAACAACAGTGCAGACAATCTGGGGGTACAGGGATAAATGCTTTCATTCACTTTTTTCCTAAAGTCTTTGAAATTGATGGGCTTTGTATTTATGAAGCAGAAAAGTATTCTTGCTTATTTGATATATTTTAGTCTTAATGTGTTTCTTAAAGCTGTTCATTTGGGCGTCTTGCCTGTGCTTTAGAAAGTCCTCTTCTTTCCACTTTTCAGTAGGACACCTGCCATGAAAATCTGTGTTTGGTAGAGCAATGCAGTTTCCATGTCCTTGACAAAAGCTTCATCCTTCAGATGTACTGTTGGGCTGCCAGTTTCCTTTTTTTACTCTTCTCTTAAGGGTCATCCTTATAAGCAACTACTGTGTAGCTATACTTTATTGTATGTTATTGCATTGTTAATATTTTCACACTGGAGCCTCTGTTATGATACGCTACAGATTAAGGTTCTTCTGGGCTCCTCACTGTATTGTCTTCTCAAGAAAACCTATTAATAACTTGAAACTGACTCTGCAGGAGAGGAGGTATTGTGCAGTGTTTGAAAATACATGAGTTACTGGTAGAGCAGCAGCAGAAAGGGGCATCAGGGACAAAAATCCTGGCGTGACTGATGCTTAAAATTCTTCTGGTTCCCTTTCCTTCAAGAAAACATATCCACATCTAATTATTTGATTGCATATTTTTGCATGCTTACTTGATTGACTGTCTTGTTAGTTCCTCTACTTCTTGGTAGAGCTCAGAATGGGCATTGCTGGAGCACTTGCTATATAGTAATATGTTTTACAGGAACAATTAATATCTCTAAGCTGTAAAAGCATGAAAAAAATATGGTTCAAGAAAACATTCAATATGGGGTGAAGTGGATGGTTTAACATAGCAAATGATCTAACACATGGTTCAGAAAAAACAGTAGTCATGGGACTCTAAAAAGAGGTCTGTGACATGATGCAACAGTTAGTTTGGAATTCACAAACTTTATGTCAGATGCTTAGTGCATATTTCATTATTTCAGATGCTTAGTGCATACTTAGAATATATATTATGAGAAAATGTATTTTGGATGTTTAGCACATATTTAGATTATATTTTATGAGAATTACTTCTATGGGGTGATTGGGCTCATTAGGGAAGAGGTATTGGGGATGTGGAAGATTCAGAGTGTAGGACAAAGAGAACTGAGAGTGACCTAAGGAAAGGAACAGGGTACCTGGGGAAGCATGACTAAATGACAGGAAACAAGGGAAGACAGATCTACTGAAATCATACCAACGAAGAGGAAAAATTTCTTTTTGTGTTTGGTTTTTTTGTTTGTTTGGGTTGGGTTGGGTTGGGGTTTTTTGTGGCTGGTATTTTTTTCTTGCAGGAACTGTTGTTTTTTTTAAAAAAAGCAGTGTTATAAAAAAAGTTTGAATACATGTTTGGTTTTGCCATAGATAATGGTCATCAGAAAGAGAAAGGGAGGTGAAAACTTTGCAATCAGAAGATAGAGGCTAGGGTAAGAAATAAAGGAAGCACTGAGAGAAATTGAAACCACAAATTGTGAAGAGGGTCAAGCTGTACAGGAGATACCTTAGAGCTGTATTGGAAGTAGTGCTTCCTAGCTGAGAGACTGGGGTTAAATAAAAGCGATGTATTAGGAAGGATCTGCATGTGATGAATGTGCTTTCCAGCTTAGACCAAGATTTAAAGTCCTTTTCAGAGGAAGAGATTTCTGTAGCAACTGCTTAAATGCTGGTAGATGCATTTCATGCAAATCTGTCTGAAAGTCAGTGAGAGGCGCTCCGGGGCTTGAGCTTCATGGAACAGCTGGAGACATTAGTAAAATAAAATCTAGTGCCTGTGGAATGAAGGATTTAAGGACTCTTACTGTGAGAATAGCAATGAGGGGATGTCCAAATAGAAATGTTCACACAGAACATGCTTTGGTTATGTGCTGTGAGGGTTTCAGTACTGCCCACTTGAGCTAGCTTGGATGAGTAAGGATGAGATTAATGAATATCTTTTGGCATGCCATATGTCCTTCATAACCATACAAAGTACGCTAAAAAGCCTCCTGGAGGCAACGTTGCAACCTTGTACTTGAGGAGGGGATAATTTATTTCTGTTATGTTTAATCTGTGCTTTCACTCCAAATCACTTCCTAATGAAATTCATAAATGTTCACAGTTATTACATCAAAATACCACATTTTAAATACTGCTGTTTAAATTACAAAGTCAAGCAACAAAATTTGGGAAAAAGACAAATTAAAGAACGTGGCTGCAAACTTAATTTGGTTCCCTTCTGACTATATAAATGCATTCTTTAATTTTCTGATCCCCTGTCTTGTCCTGCAGTTTTGAAATTCCCAGACATGAGGAGTTTGTTATGGTAGTGTTGCTCTCTGTGAGGAGTTTGAGGAAAACATATTCCAAAGTAATACGGTAATTGTTGGATGATTTTTCAAGTAAATTCCTGCATGGGCTTAAGTGTTCAGTGTTAAGTGACATATTTATCTGTAGCAAATATATCTTCACAAATAATTTTAAAGGCTTCTAACTAAATAACAGCAATGTCATGCATGAACATGACATTGTCTCAGAGTAAACTATATTGTTTCTATAGTAAGTACATTTTGGCACTGAAACCTTTGCTGGCACTGGCTAGTGCAAGTTATTTGATATACCATTTCTTTTCCTGTGTGTGCTTTGTTTTCTCAGGCTGGTGAATACATTTGAAAAATATCTGTCTGAGATATCTAAATTTATTTTGTAAAAGAAGGACATCTTCAGTTGCTTAGGTCATCTAAGCATCAAAGTACAGTGATATCACAGGATTAAGATGAAACTATCATTTTTTGTAGATTTCAAGATGTATAACAGGTCCACCTGTGATTCCAATCAAAGTTAATTGGGGATTTGCCTTTCTCTTAAATAGGATCAGAATTCAGCTATGTATTGTTTATAAATGTAAATGTTATACGAATGAGAAGTATTGCATCTATTGAGACAGTTCTCCAACACCTTCTTCTTTCAAAATGTCAGTCATATTTTTAAAAAAAGCAACAACAAATAGCGCGATGTCTTCTAAAGACCAACAGAATAATTCAAACTCTTTCTCCTGATAAAGGTATATAAAATAGAGTATCAAGGTTGTTTTCTTCCACCTCAAAGCCACATAATAGCAAAAGATGTAATGAAATACAAATGTTTATTTCTTTTACAGCTCCAACAGTACTATTACTTTTCTAGTGATTAACTGCATAGAAACAACATTTTACACCAGTGTTTTTGGTTTTCTTCTAAACTTTCTTCTTGAAACAAAAGGTAGTGGCTGAATAGAGTCTACTATTGAATTCAGCCAGGCCTATCAAATATTAATCAAAAGTTTAGGTTATTAGCTGGTGACCTCTTTTGTTTATTTGATGTACTGTCTTTGAAAGGGTGACATGAACTGCAGAATACGCACTGGTTAATGATTATGGTTTTAAGAGTGGACAGTGGTTGTAACAACACATTGTTGTAGCCAGCTTATTTCAAAAAGCATTACGCACTTGTTTACTGCAATTAAAATGTTGTATAGGCATTTCCTTGGCATCCTGATTAAAATGACTGGGGCAAGATAATTCAACTGTCTACATACTGCATGGTTCAAGAAAGCACATCTATAAATATTTTCATCATTTCAAGATCAAGAATAAAGTGTGACTATGAGATACAGATGTGGGTTCTTTCAGCATGGTATTGGGGACTTAGGTTTTTTGCAGCACAGCTAATTCTGGTAGCGTATAACTTCAGGGAGTTCATGAAGTATAAGGTAAAGAAATTTTTAATAAGTTAAAAACTTCATGGCATTGTGTTAGAGTTGACAGGAAGATGTTTCTCTGAAAGCCCTGATAATGAAGTTCCTTTCAACATTAATGTTTACAGTCCCTGTTTTATTATTTATGGGATAACTTGCAAGAACCCCACAGGGAAAATACTGTTAAGTTGAAAAATTATTCATCATGAAATCCCTATTAATTCTTAACACATAGTGCTGTGGGTACAATAAACATGGCATATCTACTAGGCTGATTTTAAAATCATGCATGCTAGAGTAATGAAGGAAACATTTAATAACAATAAGTAGGTTAACAATAATATTTAGTCATCAGAAGGATTGTCATTGTCTCAAGCCATTATAAACTGCGTAAAGGAGAGATGGAACCAGATTCAGAATTTCAAGTCTAGTGTAATTCCATTGACTTTAATGGTCCCTTGGGCCAAATAAATTATTAGTGAGGTAGGAACAAATGAAAAAGGTCCAGAGCATTATAAAAGTCACCCCAGTTAAGAGTATATATTAGCTGTCATTCACCTGGATGTCATTATGCTGTAGAGACAAGCAATGGGTTTCACACACTCGCTTTCTTTTCCCTTTCTCATTAATGTTTTGGGACAGAATACCTTTGTTTTGCTTCTGCTGACAACCTGCTTTGATTTTATTTTGACGAGCACAAACATTTTATTCAGTTTCATTAGTCCAAGTCAAGTCCTTAAAAATACACATCTTCATATGTGTGTGTGTGTGTGTATATATATAAAAGTATATATGTATCCTGCAAGAGCTGTATGCACAAATATCTCTGCCTCAAAACCTCTTTTTCCAAGTTGCTCTTTTACTCTTCTCTGATGTAGAACTGGAAGTCCATTCTGAACCTTTTGGAAAAGTCATTTTGAACTAGATGCAGGCCTTGTGGAAAGTGGCCAGAATTCACACTAAAAAGGGATGATACAGCTAGTCTACTATGGACTGAACAGGCCTATCTATGGACCATAACATTCTATAAACAACATCATAAATGTATTCATCTGTCTTACCTAGGTGTTTCTGCATTCTTTGCAAGGCACTCATATCTTTTCTCATACGTATTTAATATTTTTCCAGATTTTTTTTGTCCATATTTGATATACATATGGATGATTATTTTAATGAATTTGATTCTTTTTAAATTTGCTGTTATGGAGCTGAAAGACAGATTTTTTTTATAACTATCCCTTGTTTATCTTCTCTCTTTTCGCAGCAGGTGGAGCAGTTTGGTCAAGGGTTGTTACAATTGCAATGTTCCTGTCCAAAATTACTATTTAGCTTTTCTTCCTGCATTTCCCTCACAAACCAGGTAGTTCAACATTATAGGATATCAGTGGTGCCCAAATCACATTAACCAAGAAGAACCAAAAAAACTTCAACTAATATAGTTTCCTTTAAATGTCAATATGTAAAATTGCACAAACACAAACTTCATAATTTTTCATCAAGACTATCAGGAGCAGGATTCTGCTATAGCCTGGGGCCTGATGAGCTTGGTTTGTTGCACTTACTATGCCATCCCAGACTAAAGAGCTTTATCTGAAGCTCTGAAACTCTACATTACAAGTTTGCTGCTCACTCCTGCACCCTGTACAGAGCCCATGGTTCAACATAGGCCTCAAATACCTCTTGCAGTCTCAAAGAAAACGCCTTCTGTAACCTCTCCAGCTACTTTACTCTCACAGGGCAGGTAGCGCAACAGCTCAGGATGGGAGTAGAAAACAGTCTGTCTTCCCTTCTCCCACTGCTTTTCTGGCCCAAGTGGCGCCTGGAGAAATGCGTGCTGAAATTTTCACAATGGTGATGAGTTTATAAATGCTTAGAGAGCTGCAGTGCCTCCAGGGAATATCTGTGTCCTTTGTAGTATACCTTCTCTGGGATCCACACAACTTTTCCTGCCATGCTACCTTCTGTTTGCTCCCAGCAGGCAAGTCCAGTGAAATGTGGAGAGATAACGGAAACATAAAATGTGTCCCACTTTAGGTTTCAGTATGTCAACTTCTCAGAGTTGTTTCCTCCTGTAAGAAATTTGAGTCTGTCAGTTTTGTTTGTGCAGTATTAAAAACCTCCTTGGTATCCTTACTGTACCAAAATTTCTTTGTGTAAATAAGACTGTTCCCTTGGCCCTGGCACATGTTGTTTTCCTCACAATATAGATTTGTCATATAAGGAAAGATACTGATTTCTATTCTCATTTAACAATGGAGTTTTCAGTGCAGGGTTTTTTTAATTATTTTTATTTTAATACAAATATTTGCTCTCTGTTGAAGCATCCTGTCTTCAGAAATGAGTTAACTACCATACTTGGTTCTTTTTACTGTAGAAAATATAAACTCTAAAGCACCAACTTTTCCCAGAACTATTATTTTTCCAGTTTCCTTTCTTGAAATCTAGCATTTCAAATGCTCTTTTGATCTTGCTTACATCTCGGTCCTGGCGAGAAAAAAAAAAAAAAAAAAAAAAAAAAAAGCCAGTGTTCAGGTGATTGGGAATTTTCATTTGCATTTTAATGGACTCTTTTCTAGTGGGTCTGCTTATGTTTCCCTGAAGTGGTACAAAATAGAGCAATTGTTGTGGCTTTAAAGATGCAATGACCATTTAAATAATGTAATTTCAATGTAACAATAATTCAGATTGGTTGCTACATGATTTTTCTATGGGCAGATTCAGACCCTTTCCCTGCCAAGTGTAGCCTTATTTTATGTCTGCCTGTGAATGATCCATACCAAAAATTAGATTTTTGTTAATGCCTCCTTTCTTCCTGCAATAATTTGATGACTTTGTGGAAGCATGTTTCATTTTGTGAGTTGTTTACACACAAATTTAAACTGACTGTGTTTGGTTATTCATCAACTTTTTCTTTGTAGTGTGTTTATCAGTCAAGTAGGATGAAAGTGTTTCCACCTCTTGATTTGTTGACACAACATTTTATGAGCAGGAAATAAGCACTTCTGGTATCAATTACAAAGCTGTATTATTTTTTCATTTTTGGAGATGCCAAATTTTTTTGCATGTGACCATTAGGATCTTGAGAGGAATAACCATATGGCAAATCTACAACTGGAACTCATCCCACAGAAAAAGCTGTGAATAGAGATGGGTGAAAAAAAAGGCTATGAGAAACTTTGAGAACCTGAATAGTTTTTAATACTAATTACTGAGCCTTAGCCGTTGATTTCCCTATACACGTTGTATTAAGAGTTATCTACTCAGGGATGTTATTCCATGGTAAACTGGGGTGCAAATTTACAGTACACTGGTTACTCTGCATTAACTCCCTGTGAGGAAACAGCGTGAAGCAACTTATTCTACCTTAAAAGCACCTCGCATAAAGGTGCTGTTAGTATGGAGGAGTTAGTGGACTGTAAATTCTAACCCAAGCTTATTAACGTTAAGCTGTCTGAATAGATAAGGCCTTATTTGTCTGTCATTAATTTTCAAACATCTCTGTGCTAAAGACTCGTCACTGTTGGTCTTCTACAGTCACAGTTACAAACTCCTTAGGTTTGGGTCTGTGTTTATACAATGACTCATGTATTCATTGACTATTGACAGTCATCTTCACGTCTCGTAGTGATCCTCATATGCTATGCAGTACTGACAGTGGGCTTCATATATGTAGTAAAAATAATAAAAAGTGGTATACTTTCAGATGTGCTCCACTAAAACCAGCAAAAACTATGTACTACATACTTTTGTTGTGCTTGACCTGGGAGTTTGAGAGTTAGCTCCATTACAAGATAAGCCCAGATCATGCACCCAAACTCCTCCAAAGTTTGAGAAAGTTGACATTGCAACTTGTGCCTGTCTCAAAAAGTAGATCATGCAGAGCACCCATATGCTTCTGAAGAAGGGGCATGATTGTGGTGACAGTCAGTGATTTTCTTTCTTCTATTATTTCCAAAGGAGATTTAGAGTCTCAGTAGACAGGAAGTCCATTGAGAATGATTGAGAAACATTTACCACTGATTACCATGACTATTTTTGAGCAGATAATGGGCTGTGTGAATGATAAGTATTTGTACAGGAGGTATAGTTTCCAGCACTGACATTTTGAACTCTTTAATCTTTTTCCTCTTCAGAGTTCAATTGATTATAAATCCACCACAAAGTTTGTCAGTGCATGGAAGTAAAGAATAAGCTAGAGGTGGTCTAGAAATTATTACAGTGTGAATGTCTTTTGACAAAGAACTAGGAAAAAGGGAAAGAAAACCTTCCCCCCCTTTCTCTCAAAGGAATGGAAAATGTTTTTTTGTAAAACATAACTGTTTTTATTTTTGTCAGAAATCCCATGTTCAGTAAAAATAGTTTGGATGAGTGGAAGAAAATAGAACCAGGTGGTGTTTCATGATGGGAGCTGAATTTGAGGGATGTTAATGTTTCACGGGAAATAATAGATCAAAGAATTTTCCTTGCTCAAAGTTTTGTAATTTATTTCTTGAGGTGTAAAGCTAAATGTCAGTTGCCAAAATCTATTCAAATATTAATTGATTAACCAGCATATTCTTGCTTTCCTTCTGATTAACTGTTCTAGAAAGCTTCTTACATATAATAGGAAGTGTTTAAATAAAAAAAAAAAAAAAAAATCTATTCCAGGCCATTGCATTGAAATTCAGGAATGACACACGCTTCAAGCCAGCATGGATCCTGACTCATTGTTTGTAGCTCAAAAGAATCATATAGGCTTTGTGTCTTAGCGATATCCTAAGGAGATAACAAATAAGAAATAACATATATTGGTAACCTGCCTGGAATCACTTTAGTTTTCAGAGAATGCTCTGCGTTTGACAGCTCCGGGAAAGGGCAGGAGCAGAGAAAGAGTGTAATATAAGTCTGAACACTGCTTTGCTGGCTTTTTTTTTCCTTCTCAGTATCTGTTATAAGTAAAAATACATTACCATAGATCTTTTAAACCCAGACCAGACATTTGAACTGTCATTTTCACCTCTGATTTCCATCAAGGTTCACAAACCTTTTTATAGGCACTCAGAAATGTATCCTGTATATCAAGATCCAAAAAAAAAAAAAAAAAAAAAGGCAGCGCTCAGCGCTTCTGTTCTGTGGTGGTGAGAGGCAGCGCGCTGGACTCTTTGTAGTCCACAACTAGGGAGTTCAAAAGCCCTAACAAAGGACTTCTATGCAGCCAATACTTTTTTCTGTTACTTTTATTCTGAGCAAAATGTATTCAGTTAACAAAGAATGGGAAATAGTGGTCTTAAAACAATTTTCATGACAGAAACAGGATTTTTTGTGGTATAATGAACTGATGTCCTGTAAAAGGTTGAAAATAATTAGATCAGGGAAAGCATTTGATAGTCAGGATGAATGTAACTGATCAGTATTTATACATGATTTTTGTCTAATAGGACTGCCCAGTTACTTTAATATAATCAATAGGAAATGTCAGCCACATGATGAAAACTGGTTCCAATTTTATCCATATGTATGCCATGAAAATGGAGAATTACAGTTTAGATGGGCCATTAGAAAACTGCAGTGAAATCATACATTGTATGAACAAGGACATGAAAATGCTCAAGTTCTTAATTTAGTATTTGCACAAAAGCTTCCTAGGAGAGATTTGAAGACTGACTTTAGAACTAGCAGATCTCCTGATGATTTATTCTCCAATTTAAGTCCAATTCCAGGTGGTAAGTGAAAGATAACAGCAGTAGAGAAGTGACAATAACAAATAAAAAGCACCTGCATGTGAAATACATACAGTAATTTCTTATTAGCAAATCTGTCAGTCCATAGAGACTCTAAACTGTGTTGTCCTTATCAGAACAGGGACAAGGAGTTGTGGAAATGTTCTGCACTCTGTTCTTACCTGGGCAATTTCTTGATGAAAGGCAGTGGTCATTTCCACAGATTTTCATCTAAAAGCCTTAAAACTCCAGACCTTTTCTGCTCTATGTTTTCTCTTGTATTGCAAAATGCCTGATAGAAATAGTTAAAAAGCAGCTTGCAAACTGGGGTCTCTGCACTATCACCCTCGAGAGCTAACTGTATCTTTTTACTGCCTGGTTATGAACATGCTACAGTCCCTTGGAGGACCATCCTCATGCTAAAATAGTGGGAGATACAGTCTACAGTTTCAAAGGATTTGTGGATAGCTGTTTCTAGAAAAAAAAAAGAGAGATTAGAAATGAGGCTGAAACAACAATTACGGTTTAACTTGGTTATTCTTGCTTATTACTAATGGTTATTGCCATCTCAGAAGGTTGTACATATTGGTCACAGAGCCAGTTCAAATATCTATACTGAAAACAATGAATGCTCTTCATCTTCACAGAGGTTTTTCGTCCACTGTTGACCTGCCTGTGGAGACCTGTCATTGGAGAATGCAATTCTTGAGTATTCAGTTCCAAACTCACAACCAGTAGAGGACAGTGTTTTCAAAAATATCAGAAGTAGAAGTGACCACAGATTGCTGACCAGCTGATGATACCATTCTAGATGATACTGCTTTCAGGTCAACTTTTCTGAAAATGGTAAAACTTTCCACGGAGTCCATTGATCACAGACAGCACAGATATACTCTGTTTGCAAAAAGCAGTCTTTTTGAAAGTCTTCAAAGCCTGCCTTGCTAAAATGCTTCCTTTTCTTACCTTTAGACAAACAAAATATGTAAAGGAAGTGATGCAGTTACTGATAAAAGTATTCCAGTTATAGTTATGTACTATCAATTTATTTTTTGCATTTTGGAGTTGACCCTTGCTTCAGACTTTGGAAAGTCATACTGTGAACTTTTTGAAACAGTATTTTTTTCTATTTTGCATATTTTTTTAGTGTTTTTTTTGCCTGGCTTTTAAAGAAAATGAGTGCATAGGGTTTGGGTTTTTTTGTTGTTTGTTTGTTTGTTTTTTTCTTTTCTTTATTTTTCAGAAGAATCAGAGCTCACATGTTGGAAAAAACAAGTATTGGCATTGTACAATAGAAACAAATGATGAAATCTGAAAATGAAAAGAAGTAGGTAGAATGGAGATAAAAATCTGCTGTACTTTTTAGTAGATAAACTACAGCTAGCAGGTTACAATTAGAATTCACATGGAGGATCAAAGATATAACTGTTATGAACCTCTCTGTTGTTAAAAGCAAAACTAAATTAAAGAGTAAACATAGTAACATATAAAATATCCACAGAATGAATTCTACTACATTAGCCATGTTTAGTAACATTAAGCTGTAAGTTGTATCCCAGAATTCTAGAAAAGAAAAGAAATGACTTCTAGGAAGTTACCAAAAACTTCTGATTTGATGCTATCAATTCATCAGAGCAGAAAAAAGATATTTGAACCACATTACCCTTAGAAATTTGGTTGGGCTTTAATGTTTGAAAATTACTGTTATTAATTTATTATGTTAGGTGTAAAATTGAGTTTAAAGAACATGGAACGATCTTCTCTAATGCTTTTCACTATTTAGAGACGTAAGAATAATTTGCAGAAAAGGCTTTCCCTTCAGTATTTGAGACTTAAACACAGACTTGTGTTTGTGGAAACAAGACAACCATTCCTACCTGAAGACTATTTTATTGCTCAAATTAATGCTGACAACATTAGACATGTAAATTCAGGGTGTTTAGAATTCATTTCTTACAAGCATTAGAGGAGCAACATATTGTCCCCTCTATTCAGTCTGTCCATTACAACCAAGCTGAAATAGTTAGAACTGTCTTTTCAATCACAGGATGTAGGAGCTAAAAATTATTCCAGTTCTTTATGATCCTTGAAAGGAAACTCAGTTCATTTTGCCAAGTTGTCAGTAAAGGCCCAGTTTTGTTTTCAAGTAAAGCAATGGAGAGATGCAAACTTTATTAGGAAATAGAACTGGTCCACCACTAATTTTACAAGCAGTCCTGAAAATGACACCACAAGTCCCATGCAATGTAACACTACTGTCATCATAAGAGCAATTGTGTATATCTTTGTTTCCTTAAGAACGGGGTGAAGTAGGAAAAAGATTGGCCATGAGACATGAAAACACTTGGGAGTGCTGCGTGTTAACTCTAGACAGTAATATCTTTCTGAATAAGAACCTCAACTGATTTTATTTTTCTTCCTACGTCTGTTTCATATTTATATTTGACATTTATTATACAGGTACAAGAAACATAACTCTTGCTAGATCTCAGATGCAGGTTTGATTTTAGAACACAAATCTAGTATACAGCAATTAAATTACAAGCTAAACTCTTTCTTGTGACCTGAAGAAATCTATTTTCCCCAATTAGTTTTTTGTTGTTACTTTTTCAGATTTTAGAAATGAGACTGAATTGCACAGAAAACTACTGGATTCATGCCAAATAATTTGCAAGATTTTTTATAATGGGAGTTAACTATATGTTTTTCTAAATAGGTTTAGAATTTCTCCCTTTTCAAATGTATTCTGAAGCACATACTTCTGCTATCTACATCTAACTCTAGCAAATGAGTTTTATGATAAAATCAGAAAAGTATAGGATGCTGAAAACTTTTATGTCCAAACCATCTAATTCTCTTTTGTCATAGTTGATAATAGAAAATATTGCAAATATACATATCTCATGTGTAACACCTTGCCACCATATAGAGAGCTGAGAAGCACTAGTGCTTATCACTGCAGCCCCGATTTATGACATCTGGCACTTATACAAGTAGCCCCATGGATTTAAGGGGGATTACTTCCATGAGCAAATGCCGCCTAAAGTGCAAGATGCCTATAGAAATTCGAAATAAGCCTCCCTAGTGCATAATTGTTCCCTGAAAACATTTCCTATATGACATTGTCAAGTTTAGTTTTTAATATTTTAACATACCTTTTTGCACTGTTAATGCTGGAGGACCTTCTCTATTTTATTATCATTTTGTCCTCTAGATGAAAATGTTTCTGCTATTCCCATTCCTATTTTATTGACTGTGTAGTATTCCATAATAATCATATATAAGTAAAACACAGATCTACACTCATGTTTAGTGCATCATTCAATTATTTGATTTCTTTCAGGATGCTAACTCTTTTATTCATCACATATTCCTACTGTTGTTAAGCACTTCAGAAATCACTGTGGTTGAAGCCTTAGAAGATAGAACAGCACAGCATTTCGTAGTTCATCATTTCATTTGATTTGGGTATTGTTACATAAAATTTGTATCGGCATTTTCACAGCAAGCTGACAATTATTAACAATATATTTTTCCCTATCCTGTTTGTGCAACTCTGTTATTCATAGAGGGTTACAACTGAGTTAATTTTCAGAGAGTGGTTTGAAAGAGGTCTTGAGCTGGGCTGTTTATGAACACAGTCTTTTTTCTTATTTCTAATTAGTGTGAAATGGTTCCAAACAGGAGTCAGCACTGCAGAAGTCTGTGTTGCACAAAGCCAGCCTTGTTAACGGACACAGGGAACAGTTTGTTTTGCTGAATAAACAACTTTGTCATAGTGCTTTTCAAAAAGGATACAATCCAGTTTACCAGCTGCCCTCTGAATGTTGAATGCTGTTGATGTGCATCTGGATGTCTTTCTTGGGGATTAGAAATCTTTATTCCCATTTTGAGTCCTAGGTCTGCTTAGTGAGAGATTCAAAAGAGATTCAGTCATAAAAGCGCCTTTTTTTTTTTTTCTTTTTTAGCCGGTATATCTTTTTTTTGTTCATAGAATTGAACTGAAACCCCATAATTGCTTATTTTTTTGTAAACTTTCTGTTGTGCCTTCCATAGTCAGAAAATACTGCATGCTGACATATACTGATTCTTAACAGATGAGGAAAATACATTAGCAGAGTTCTTGCTGTAAGTTTTACACCATGAAATGTTCTGTTCTGTTTCAGGATAGGTAGTGAAGGTGTTCTTTTGGAGACTCTACAGTGAAGCAGGTTCTACAAATTTTAGTTGTCCAAGAATACCAGACCTGATCAGATATTTTACTGACATTACTATTAAAATTGCACATAGGTATGGATATTTTCAGGAGGCAAGGAAAAAATTTAAAATTATGCATACAGCTGCCTTTGGTATTGATATCAGCAGTGCTATTAAAAGTTAAAATAGGCCACTGTTGTATATGTTTTCTTTGTATGGTTTCTTTTCTCAGAAATTGGTAGGGGCAGTAGCCTTGGACTACATTACATGATTTCAGTTACCTAACCTTGATTGTTAGCCTGTAATCAGCATATAGTATAAAATGAGGACTAGCTTGAAGGCATATCTTAATGCTAGCTAACGATCTGAGCGCTTTATTGATAACCTCTCATTAAAGAAGCTCTAACTCAGGAAGAGAAGCAGAAAAGCAAGGGATATGTGAATGTGAACACAGTTAGTAGTAAGGATTTTTGTGCACTCATTAGACTTCCAATTATGCTTCCTATGTAACTGACAGGAAGTTTCCTGTTCTGCAAATGGAAGCAGAAGCTGACCCTTTAAAATTTGAAATTACTCTGTGTGCAATCCTGAGGCTCAGAGGTGTATCTGATAGGAAGAAAAAGAAGGGGAAGCTTGTGCTATGAGAGCGTTGTATCTCATGTACACATCAGTGCAAGAAATGTTTGTCACAGTAATAGGACAAAACGATAGGAATGTGTCCAACTTGGTCTCTTCTCCCAGGCACTGTCAGTGCCATCTTGTACTTTTCCAAGCCTTTTGAACATACATTACCTACATATGTGCATGCTAATTACTACAGTGAAGAAAACTCCTGAGCCTGCAAGAATTTATATAGCCTCCACTGTTTGAGAGGACATTTTAGGAGATCATGAGATGTTCTGACTGTAAAACCTAAGGAAGTGACAGAAAGGGAAAAGACAAAATGCTGCATGAAAGTAAAAAATTTCTTCAGTGCTCCTGCACCAAGATTAAACAGAAGTGAAAGGGTCTTTGCTTCATTTGTAAACATTGCTTTACTTACTCAAAGTTGTGTTCTCACCAGAAGTAGATCAAAAATTCTGAGACTGCCAAGCATTATGATAATAAAATCAGGAGACAGTTTATCTAACTGTTCAAAGATGACTGTTGATGTGGTCTGGATGACAAAGCATACCATCTTTTATTAACTTTGGCATAGTATCAATTCTCTCCCCTTCCCCTCTTTTCTTTTTTTCTTTTTTTTTTTTCTTCATGTTTCTATTAATGAATATTTATGGCTCGTTCTGTCTCTTTTTTTTTTTCAGACTTGCTATCTGTCTGCCTCCCCACAGTCTGAGCATCTGTGCCTATCAACATGTCAGCAAAGTAGAAGGACATAGATTCAGAGTTCTCCAATAAGAAGAATGAATATTAGAGCTATGATACAAGCAGGTAACACATAGTTTGATAGAGATCTTTGAAGGAAAAGGAAACTTATCTTTCCCAGCTTTGGTAACTTGAGCTGTACTCTCTAGTTTGGCATTAACATGCAGTTCATAGCACAAAGTATTTTTTTCATTTCTAGAGAAATTACAAAAGAGCTATAGGAGCTTGTTGACAATGTAAGTATATAAAGAAGTTGAAATTAAGATTTATATGTAACATGGCAGTGCTGTTGATTTGAAAGAATGAATATACCCGCTGCCTCCCTTCCCTCCCCTCCCCCCTCCCCTTAGCATCAGGCAGAATGCCTGGGGCTTACGATTTCAAAGTCTTGATAATATAAAGTGTGTGATTCGTTTACTTTCTAGCATTAAAAGGTTGAAAGTCAAGCACTAGATATCTTTAGCTCTGTCACAGTGGAGGAGGCAGACATGAAAGAGATACATGAGAAAGTCTTTCTACTGAATGCCCCTCCCTTTACTATATGATTCCCTTACCTCTACTTAGCCTAATTAAACTGAATAGGGGACTCTTCTTAATTGGCTCCCTGCTCTATTAAGTAATGCAGATTACACAATTTAAGGAATTTGCATTTCTTGGAATCTAATCCATCCTCTCAATGGTGAGCTTGTTTGTTTTTTTTTTTTCCCCCCTTGGTTTTAAATGTTTGTGTAAGAGGCCAAGGCCCCTGAAAGACATCATACAGACAGATTGGAAAATAAATATTTTCCAATAATTTCTTTCATTATATTCTGCCCCCCTGCCCAGTGAAAAGCGTCTTACTAGAGGAATCAAGAATGCAAATGTCCCAAAATTTCTCCACAACTGAATTTAGAGGCCAGATCTGAAGTCAACATACAGTGATTAAAGTCTTTATTTAAATCATTGTGGCTTTGAGACAGAAAAAGCTTCAGCCAACTGGAATATTGAATTTTGGGGAGTTCTGTGTCCTACGGTACAAACTGATTCCAGGTTGCAGTATGAACTGCTATCTTTACAGTTAGATCTTCCAAGAATTCTGGGTGATACTATTGTTTTCCAACCAACTTTTGCAGTCAGCAATGATCACAGGATTTTAAAACAGAAATTACTCATCTGCATCATTGGACTCGATGATCTTACTGGTCTTTTCCAACCTAAATGATTCTATGATTCTGTAAGGCCACTTACTCCAACAGCTACTGGTGCAATAATGTTCCCCAGCTCATGGAACATTTTCCAGGGTCTTAGTCAGTCTGTACATTCATCCAGTTTTCCCCATTTCTCTACATGTCTAGGAAAATTTGTGTTAACTTCCACTGAATAATTCTGGAAGAGACCACAGGTTCTCATTTTAAGCTTGGGATAGGTCATTTCTCCAGTCAACCTTTGTGTTTGAGTTCAGATTTAATGCTTTTAGGAAGGCTTTATCAACATGCAACATAATTTCCAAAGCCACCTTCAGGAACACCTGGCTGGAGATATTTTCATGTCCTATGCCTGCTTTTAAATGAATTTCCTCTTCCCAGCACCATTATGACCTTCTGTCCTCCTGCACTCCAAGGACATTATTTTCCTTCCTCCATTTACTTCCTAATTGTACGCTAGTCTTTTCAGTAGCATTATTTTTGTCATTTCTTTTCAAGGTTCAAGAATTACACCACAGTTACTGTCCCCAAGGCTAAGCGAAAGCAGGCAAAAGGACAGTAACAACATGAGTTACTTCCACAGAAGCCTCAGAAGTGCTTAAGGTATGGAGGAGGAAGAAATACCTAGAACAGATGATTGGAGCAAATGTTGTTAGGAGAGAGAAATGGTGAAACTGATCTTTCAGGAAAAGGAAAAGATCAACTTCAAGAAGAAATCAAGACTCCTGCGATAGAGAAAGAAAAAAGAGAAGCGACATAGGACAAGGAGAGATACTGGAAAAGGTGGATATCTTCACAGAAAAAATGTGATTTTAAAAGCTGTAATGCATGCTATTGTTCAACAGTGTCTTTAGTAATCTGCTAACTAGGGGTTCATATACACTTTTATCCAACTGTTTGCATATTGTGTACTTGCATATGAAGATGCAGAATTGCATTGCTAACACTCACAATCTGTTTCCAGTGTTTCAGAAATGAGGACTACAAAATGCCATGAACCTGAACCATTTCATATATACAATATCTTCCTTTTACAATTGAGATACTTTCAGAATTGTCTACATATATGGGACCTTGAAATGAAGCAACCTGTGAAAGACTGTTCCTTGTCTTTGCCCTGGTTAGCTATTCAAGTTTTTGCCGTTATCTGAATGAGGAAATGTCTTTGAAAAAAAAACCCAGTGATTAGGATTAGTTTCCAAGTTTCTTCACTGAGTTAACAAACTTTGAAGAGATTTCTGAAAGAAAAGCTTTTCGATTTGATAACATCATTACTGTACAATGGTTTTTATTTCATCTGCCATTACTGAATTCCTAATGATATAACTCTGAATAGGTAGGGTATCTTAAAACTTCTTTCAATGGGTGGTGAGTAACAAAACACAGATCTTCATGCAGTTTTAAGAAAAAAAGTACTGTGATTGGCAAAAGGAAGACATTTGTTTTTGTTACAGTCAAAAAGATTCTCTTCTGCTAATAAAATTGCCCATTAAATCTACACTTGTATTATTACAAAAATTGTGTAGTCAATTCAGTAACATTGCTCTCACAAAAGAGTTTGACAGCATTGAAGCTGCTAAGAGCTCATCTGATTTGTCTCTTATGCCAGACATGTAGTGCACCCTTGTGTTAAAGAATAGCTTAATAATACTTGCATTTAAATAGCTTTTCAGGGATTATTAATAAGTTTTAAATATTCTGTATCTTCACTAAAATACATATTCATGTGGAACAAAAGGTGTTTCTGGGCAGAGGAAAGAATATTAACTAATAGGAGAATCTATCTCCAAATGCGTTTTGTATATGTTTAATTGGTCATTGAAATTTGCAAATACTGTGTGTAGTATGAACTCCTAATATTTTTTATTAAATTGTCTCTTCCTTTTTGAGTCATCCTGGATATCATTGTCCTTCCAATATCCAGGTCAACGTTAGGGCCATCTTTGTCTCTTCTGTCCTCCTCTCAAATCCCGTCAATCCTCTTCAGAAAATAAACACACCTAATCCCTTCCTCTCAACAATGAGTGGGAAGACATTCCTCTGCACTTCTATAGACCCCCTTTTTTCATTTATGTAAACTTCCCCTGTCTCTCTAACCCAGTCTTATCACTCTGCACAACTCCTTGGTAGTACAAAAGGCTGCTATTTTGAACAACATCTTATCCAATTCTTTGATAATTTTTCCTTCAGTTGCAGTTACTCCAGATCATGAAACCATATAAAGATGCAAAGCTATCTTGGGACGAATGATATCTGTATTGATATTCATTTCAGTTTTGTGAATTAGTACTTGCAAAAATTATAAGTAAATACTTTAAATTTCACAGTTTAGAATGGTCTGTATTCACTTTTTCTATGGCTCTTTTTCCTGATGGGGCTCTGAAGAAACTCAGAATGGTGAATCTGAAGAAATCAGCTGCATACTTATTTCTCTCTAAGGGGGACATTATGCTGTGTTCACAGTTTAGTTGCTACTAACATGTCTTCAAATTAAAAGTAATCTAGATTGAAAACACTTGTTGTGTGGCATATTTATGGCAAAGCTTTCCAGCTAGTACATTTTTACCCGAGTTCTTGTATGATGCTGAGTTACTCACAGCCACTGAACAGAGCAGTAAAAGGATGCACTGAAAAGATATAGAGACCATAATGGAGAGGTAAAAGGATTTAACAGCTTAACAGGTACAGGACTAAAATAAATGAAAAATGAAAAGTCGGGCTCCCATGGGGATGTCAAAAAAACATGCTGAGTAACTGATTTTGTAGCCGTTGCACCATATGAATTATAGTCATGATTTTCACTTATACCTTGCCCAATGAACTCAAATACTTTATTACACAGATTATTATAATCACAACACAGTGAAACACTCTTTGGAGTTTTTACTATTGTTAAATGATAGAAATTCTACTATTTTCTTTGTTGAGGAATGAGTGACATGTATTTATTGAAAACTAACTTGGCCATAAGTTGTCTGGAATGTAGAGAAGTGCCTGGTCCTGTTCTGAAACTTTTTCAGTTAGCTATTTAAGATATAAAAGAGGATTTCTCATTGGCTTTGTTTGTTCATTTGTTTTTCCAGCAGTGTTTCATTTCAGAATGGACTAGATTCCTTTCATTGAGGGAACGCATGGAAAAGATGAAGCCCAAGTGTCCATAAGATGGAGCAGAAAAGAGCCTACGTGTCTCCTTTCTTCTGTTCTGTAGGACCCTCTGAGCAGAAAGAGTATCTAGGCCAGCCACCCTTATTAGTGGCTTTATGCATGTAAGCTGCTTCTGGGAGCACCACTGATTTTCATGGAGTCACTGATGATTTATCTTGCATAGGAAATGAGGAAAAAATAATTTCCAATCTTTCCCAGTGCCCTTTTTATCTAACCTGTGGTATTTTGTCTCCCTCTCATGGTAAAGGCGCACAGTATGTGCCTCTGCCAAGCTTTCAGCATTTTCCCTTTTCTTACTGCCCACAATCCTCATTATTTGGTGAATGTGTCAGTTGAAACTGGGAAGGATTAGAAGCAGAGATTAGAGGATTTTTCTGTTTATCCAAAGACCATAAAAGATTAAGGGGGTGATATTTTTCCCTGTGGTGTTCTATGGATATGAAACATGGTAGTATGACAAGAAATCCCTGCTTGATTATCCTGATTCACGTCTATCACAGACACTGTATCACATTACAGAGTTTATACATACAATCCATCTTTCTACTTTGACTTCTTCCTGAAGATGCTAACTCCAACACCAGCAGTTTGTTCTTTATCTTCAGACAAGATCCTTGCATGCATGTGTCTCTTCCTTGCACTAGACTTGACTACCTCTAGAAGAACAGCACATCAATCCCTAAGTGATCAGAGATTTCTCCATTACTTCTTGCTTTCTTTTTAATTTTCCCTGTAATACCCTGTCATTCTTTTCCCTTCTCCAGTTTCTTCCTGCTTTCTCGCCCTAGTCATAACATCTATTCCACTGATGTAACCAGGAAGGACCATTTACCTGTTAAATTTCTTTCTGGATCCTTCTCATAATGCCCATCCTCAGGCATTTTGCTGTATTTGCTTTTGTCAAGGTCTTTTTCTCCCTCTTAGATGAATCAGAACCTCTAGTCTGTCTTCATCCATAGCTGCTCAATTGCTTTTGACAAATTTGATCATATATTCCTTTGTGAAGATCCCCCTTGGGGATCTCACCAGTACATCCATTCATCTCTCCTCTCTCTCAGGTACTTCTGGAGAAATCTTATCTCCCTTCACTCTCTCCCTGTGCCTTTGGATATCTACTCTGCTTCCTTTATACCTACTTTTTGCATGGTCTTGTCTAATTAAATACTTCAAACTATTGTGTATATGATGTTAACATAACAATTATAGCAAAGGTCATGAGGTAAAAGGGAATAAAACCTCCACCAAGAAATGCTAGCATCTCATTATGTGCAAAACTTGTCCAAAAATCCCATCCAAACCCCATGAAAACATAACAGTTAGGAAAAGCAAGATTTCAAAAGAATTTTCATCAAAAATTGTTAAAAGTAATTTTAATGTCATGTTTCCTTCTGCCATATTTTCTTAATTTAGAAATTTCTGGGAAAATAATGAACAAGAAAGATCTTTAAAAAAAGATTATATAAAGCTAATTAGTGAACATTACCATGTTTTATGGCAAAAAGATGGGGAAAAAAAGTTTAAAATCAGCATTTTTAATTATTAAAAAGATTTTGCTTTAAGAAAAATTTGGAAGTGCTAATGTTTCTTTCTGAAATCTCCCTGTTTATAGAAACAAAATTATTGAGAAACCAAAAGCAAAAAAGTAATAATAATCCAGTTAGCTGTGATTACTTTATCCTTTTGTCACTTGGCTTGCTGTGTGTCCTGATATGATTTTGATAACTAGTACATTTTGATTACTCTTGCAGTATGCAAAATGCAAATTGTCACTGGATCAAAGTCTCAGGTGATATCAGAACAAAACATCTGAGGGCAATGGGACTTTCAGATGCTCAGCACTTTTACAAATTGGACAGGTGCCCTAGGCTTCTAATTTTGAAATCTCATCTCTACAAAAAGAACACACAATTTTCTAATTTTTATGTTCAAAATCAAGAAGCAGACAGGCAATAAAAGGAGCTTAATGTTCTCTGTGACAATGCTTTTCCAGCTAAATTTTTCTCTGTCATGTATAAATAGCTTGTTTTTCTTTACTGTTACTATTATCCTTCATATCAAGATGTGCACTGCTGGAAAACAGTTAAACAGACAAGCAGACAATTAACTGAAGGAAAACACATTTATTTCTTTATGTATAGTAGTGAAGTAGATTATTTAACTTGCAATACTGCACTATTGTGTGGTAGAAACAGTGATATCTTTTAACAATTGTTGAAATTTAATCATTTAGACATTCTTTAAGGAAATACTTCCAAGAACAATAACTGTCTTTCAGCAGATATCTGAAAAAGTTAGCTTGTAACAAGGAAATACAAAGACAACAAAACAGGTTTCCAAATATTTTAAAAGAGGACTTTTAACAAACTATCCTTGCTCTGGAAGGTTAATGATTTTTTTATGGCAAACGGCAGCAGGATTTTCTTCACATTTTTTGACCTGATTCTGTTTCTGTTACTTAAATGTGTGACAGCAAAACCTCTACACTTCTGGATGAGACACTACAAAGCTGCACCCCACCATGTTTGCCAAAGAAATAGGGTTAGGTAAATAAATAAAAAAATACAGCCTCTGTGCCTTTCCTCACACAGACTTTTCCAGGACTGCCAAGGACCAACCAAATCTCAGTTTGTTAATTTATATTGTATATAAAATTGTTGCTAAGTCAGAATTGTGAGTGCTTTCTCTTTTTACACTGTAACATAAGAGGACAGGAAATTATTGCCATTTGTTAACTCTTTATTCCATAATTGGCAAAATGAAAAGCACTGTTTGATAACATGGCTCCTTATTTGTCTGAGCTATCTGGAAAATGAATGGACTAATAACGAAGCATAATCCGACAGATGATGGCAGGAGGTAGGACTAGGGAAGCTGATTCTTAGCATTAAACCCCTGTACAATCCTGCCTCAATAACAGAGTAATTAATCAACTGGGCCTAACATATAATCTGATTAAACCCTTCTTTGCTAAAATAGTATAAAGCAAACCCCCAAACAGTCTAAGTGAGCAGAGAAAGATGTAGAAAGCCGAAGCATTCCAGAAGCTGCCTCCCAAATCTTGCACCTGAAAATGGAGCAATTTTTTCTTTAAGAGTTGTGGAAGTAAGAACTTCATAGGTTTCAGAAGATTTGCCTTAAATTTGCAGAGAGAAGCAGAAACCGGAGCTAGGATTCTGAGATAAGCATTTGTTTCCAGTGGTCAAATTGTTGCAGCTTAGATAAAGAATGTCTGAATTTTGGATGTTGTCTGATCATCAGATATTGGAGCTGTGTAGCAGCAAGGGTGCAATTCAGAAAAGTGTATTTGTGAATGGCTTGATATTGTTTCCTGAAATCACATCGCATCACATATTAGAGCATAGAGACACATTTTATTCTTCCATCTTAGCACTGTTACAGGTACTGTGTCAAACTGCTGACTACAGCAAAATATGTGGGCCTGCATAATATGAACCCCATGACAGAATGAGTTGGGATTAGTGATTTCCATTACTGCTTAGCATCGGAAAATCTCAGCTACCAGTGCCCAAGGTATAATTCCACTTCATAATGTCGACAGGTAATGCATAAATTAAGCAGTAACTCACAACAGGGCATGTGCTACTGACTAATGTGAGATGAATATTAGTCTGTTGCAATTTGGGTTCATACATAAGTTCAGGTGCATTGCTGAAAAATCTGAATCCCTTTATTCCACAAAACTAGCTTAGATTATTTCCTCTTTTTTTTTTTTTTTTTTTAAAAAAAAGCTTTCTTTTTATATTTCTAGCAAAGGAATGCAAAAATAAGAAGTGATAAAGGAGAAAGAAAAATCAATTGATCTTTCATGAAATTCCAAAATTTGGGCTTTTGTAGAGCTTATGTGAAGTCTTGGGGAGTTCTCATTATTTACACCCTGTTTCAGCCATTTCTTTTAGTAGACAGTTACATGATGTAAATCATGGGAGCCAAATCCTGGTCCTACATCCAGGCAACCTCATTAAAACCAAAGGAGTTAGAATTCGCACAGCCTGTAGATCTTTATAACAGTTATGCTCTCACATCAAGCATGCACTAGCTATGTCTGCCTAGATATGGTGTGCTCCTAGGCTTTGGATCAGCTTAACCTTGAAGTTTAATGGTCCTAAACTCAGTGTGAACACTAAATAGTTTTAGCGCCATGAATTTGTCCTTGTGCTCTAGCACAGGTTGAATCTCGTTCCACTTACATCCAAGCTGACTGGACAAAAGAAGAGGTGTGAGCGGTGGGGTGGGGGGGGAGTGGAGTGAGTGGAGAGGATGTGTGGTAGGGAAGAGTAACACTGCACATAAATATGAAGGAGCCTCAGAAGGAAGCTACAAAGGGAAAATGAGCCATCTTGATTTCATTTAGGTCTCCCAGTTCTCTGGGGACAAGCAGAATATGAGCATAGTAAGTGCTGAAGCCCAAATTGCAAGAGATGGCAGTGCTGGAGCCCATATTTTAATTTTCAGTGTGGCAGTAAATTCTTGTTACCTTTTCCTAACTTCCACTAATGCAGATTTCCCAAGAATCTGAGCACAAATCTATGATTTCCTTTTTTGCTCCATCCTCCTATTCAGTCGTGATATTTCTGCAAATTGTGATGATTTTCCCCTTCAGGTTTGAACCTGTCCAATTCAAACTCAGGAACACCTGCAGAATAACTGTTTCTAGTGATTTTTAACAAAGCAACTATATAAATAAAAAAGATTTAGATTCCACCGTCTCTTCACATGATTGTGTTAGCTTTGAAAGACGAGTCAGCCAACTGGCAGTGTTGAAATGTAATTTTGAAACTAAAATCAGTGTGACTTTTTTTTTATCATGGTAACATGGGGACGGTGTCCTCAGTCATGTCTCTTTCTCTGTCTGAATTCCCTTCTTCTTGCTACACTGGAGCCATTCTCCAGCCCAGGCTATTAACTGTTGAGCTGATCTTCAATAGGTTGATAAAGTGCACTTTAAAAGCACTTTACATGCACATTGCATTGAACTGCTTTGCAAAGCAACCACTCATATGGAAGACTCTCACCCATGGAGAAGATATTCAGACAAGTGTTACTTCTTGGATGTATGCCATACATCAATGAAATAAAAGTGGTGCTTGAAAATTAATACTACAAGATTTATTTCTAGTGATCAGCAAGCAGCATTGTTCAACAACAGAAATGGACAAGCAATTAATTTAACATGCCCAGGAGTACAACACTTTTTAAAGTTCAGATAGACATGATATAAATTGTTTCTTATTATTTCAATTACATTATGCTAAAATTCACAGCCATAGCTAAATTTTTTAAAGTATTTAATACACAAAACAGTCACCTGCAAAATGCTACATTGGTTCCCAATCTTACTTTTCTTTCCAAATTCTGATATCGTAACTGATAGTGCACATATATTTAGAAAACCAATGATTGGTAGACAGTGTTCTTGGGTGCTGGACTTCACACATTTATCTCTCTTTCCTATTTTCTCAACTGTGTGAGAGGGAAAGATTAGTTTACTCAGTCGGAGATCCCACGGCCTGTTTCTGAGGTCTCTCAGCCTTTAGTATAGGAAAAAAACTTAAGTGAAGTATTTGATACAAGCATAACTAGGTACATAAATAAGTGGCTAAGGGAAAGATTATTATGCATGCTTTCCTTTTTAAATGGTCTGTTGTTATTAAGTACCTAGGCAAAGTTTCCTGTGGTATCAGCAAGATTTTCAGGTGGACAAGGGCATAAAATACTTTTAAAGAGTTTTACTACAGCTGATTCAGTGCTCCTGCCTTGTCCATGACTGGAAAGGTCAGGAGGATTCTGGAGACAATTCTTCAATCAGTTCTGCATGCAGTTGTTATATAGTGTCCAAAAAGCAAGAAGAACTTTGTGAGAGCTTATTAGAGCTTCTCATTTTCTCCAGAGATGTGCAAAAACCTATAGGTATAGGAGCTATGGGGCAAATACCTTGTAGATATTCAGTAGAGGATATTTACAAGATAGTATTCCATAATAACATGACAGTTGACAGGTTCTTAATAGACAAATTCTACTCTCCTTTAAGCTATTAAGACTGAACAGTGGTCAGCTATTCAAAGGAAAAAATAAAGAAATGAAGGAAGAAAATTTGGGGGGAAAATTAAGAAATTATATTAAAAATCTCATGAAAAATCTTACTTGTGTTACAAGTCATAATACGTTATTAGTGTATTCACAGTGAACATTATTTTTAGTACGCCATATTTGCCTTATGTTCCCCTATGTTATGGAGAAGTTTAATTTTGCCAAAGAGTTTTGCTTGGATTTCAGTATTTATGCAAACTAACATTTCTGTTCTAGTTAGCATGACATGGCTACTAATCAGATATCACCTTATAGGCTGTGTTTCTGAACATTGTTTCTTATCCATTTTCACTACATATATATGCATGTATAACTGATGTCAGAATGGCATGCAACAAGGAAACAAGTGTATTATTTGTCCTTAGAACATAGGAAAAGTTCTATGTCACTGTATATTGGGTTTCTCCTTACTTAAATAAAAAGCTGTAACTAGGCTCAAATGTAATGCTGATGTTGTCAGCTGCCTTATGAGGCCCTACCTTTCTCCCTGTTTTCCTGTTATGTATTATAAATTTTATATAGCACAGAAAGTAATATCTGGAGTTTTCTGAATTAGATTTGTTTGTTTGTTTGTTTTAATCTCTTCAGGTAATGGCTGATGTGCCACTTACATAGATTTCAGATTTAAAAAAAAGTTGGTCAGTTGAGGGAAGTAAAAACCCAAACACTGAAAGATTAATGTTCTGATAACCTGTGCCTGCAGAGTAGTAATGACAGGACCCATACTGAAGTGGGGGAAAGCCAAAAGGCTGAGTGAGTCACTCAGTTTAGAAATATTGGATACAACCATGACATTTTAGGTAGTGAAAAGTTGTCTTGTTTTATTTTTGAGCTGAGGTTTTCTTGCTACTTCTGTTTTTGCTTGCCCTAAAGAGTTCAGTTTGTTCATTTAAATCATGTTATCCATTAAAAAAAAAGACATATAATGAATTAAACTCATTGATTTTTTTTTTTTATATTCCCATTTGTGACATTGATACACAGGGATACAAGCTAGCTTGTTAATGTAACTTACAGTTAATCAGTAGACTCCTATGACTCCTGCACACAAACATGTAGTATGAAAGAGAAATGCTATGTTCTTTCAGGATGGAAAGATGTAGGGTTAAAAGAAAGACTGTCTTGCTATCTTTACAATGTACACTCTATACTCACCATAAACTATCATGGGTCACCTCTAATACAGTCTTTGAACACAGTTTCGAACAATTTTTTTTGGATAGTCACAAGGTCTCTGTGAGAAGGGAATGTTTATAAATATCCCTACCCACATACATTGTCACACATACACATACACGTGAGAGAGAGAGAGAGAGAAGGATTATACATATATATGTATACATCTTTCTCCCAATGACTGCAAGGAAAGTTTTAATTCCCGCTACATAATGGTCCATTTGCCTGGAGTGTTTCAGAATGGTTCAATAATCACTAGCCATGTGTGCAGTTTGTTGAATTATTTAAGCTTATTTCCAGGGGGAAAAAGACAGGGAGGAAGGCAACTGATTCAATGCAAATGAAAAGCTTTTGAAGCTCCCTATGGTGAAGATGTGATTACAGTCAGACAGTTAATAACCCAGACTTAGAAAAATCTGAAGGTTTTAAAACTGTCTGGCCAGTCAGTAAATGAGGTTTTTCCACACTATTGACCAACTGCCATGCATTGTAATGGTTTCACATTTGTTTGGAGTGTGAGTGGACCCACAAATGAGGGAAAGATCCCCCTGCTTCATGATTAAGAAGAGCAGTTGGTAAATCTCAAAGGTTTTCTTCTGGATTTGTGCTTGAGCCTTCAGCCTTCAATCACATACTTTCTTCTAAGTCTTCAAAGATTGCACTAGGCTGTCCAGCTCTAGGCTTTTGTAGCAAGAAGTTGGTTTATGTCACGCTTTCTCTCCAGGGCTAACAGGATCCTTTCCCCTCACTTCACTCTCCCCAGTGCTCCTTCTCTCCTGTTTCTTGGCACAGGCAAACCCTGTTGCCTAATGCCTTATACATTTGGCATCTTTGAACAACTGACAGTGGAGGAAAAGAAAAAAAGCAGTAAACCACACTCAGTTCTAAGTCTAAATGCATGTAAACAGCTCTGAAGTGTTCATAGTCCCTCAACAATAAAAGGTGTGCCTATAATCTATGTATGCTACACGGCAGCTGCCTCAAAGCTGTTTCAAAGGGATGCTGTTACCCAGCCACAAAGAACAGCCCCTATTTATGGCCATCCCAGTGAAATTAAGCCACTGTAGACTGAATCTCATCTCCAATGAACTCCATTATAAATTATCTGTCTTGATCATCTTGTCCAGTGTGCAGCCACATGGAAAGGCATAAACACTTGCCATCTGTGCGAAATGGTAGGAAGAAATGCAAAATACTGTCCATCCTTATGCTTCCTCCCATGCAAGCAGCACCGCACTGGTGTGTGCTGCAGAGGACACTGAGGATGTGCTATCATGGAAAGGGGGGGCATTTCCTTTGACAAAGGGCGTGTGCCTACAAGAGCCTGGCCAATGTATACTCTTATGCCATGCATATAGCTTAGGGCTAAAGCAGCCATAGGCATCTTTAAATTATGTGCCAGACAGTTGGCAGCCAAGAAAACATGAGCAATATCAACTGATGGATGTACCCGTGGGGAATGCCTTCCACATCCCGCCCTCCAGAACTGGGCTGCAGGGACATCAACCTTTGTAGTACTCCCTCAGTGACAAATCAGTTGCTGATATCCTTGCACTTCTAGCTTCTGTTTTCCCCAAAAGTCAGCTGAGAGGCTCCCGGTCCCCTGAGAGGTGACTGCAGGCCTAGTGCTGTGGTTCTGTCTCCCAGACAATGGGGTGTGCTGTTTCTCTATGCCATGGATGACAAGGAACCTACAATTTTCTTTCAATGATTTTCTCTTTTTTTTTGCCCAGTTTTGCCCAAATTTCTCAGCCATGTTCACTGCCTTAAAACCCAGTTAGCCATTGCTATTGTATATGTTGACTGAGGAGTGATAATTTGCTGTCATTAATGTTCAAAATTAACAGTAACATTTTTGAGTGAAAGGAGACAAGCTTCTCCTTGCTCTTTTGTTTAACTTCCTTCTGATCATAGATGTTGCCTAAAATCAGAAATACAGTGTTGAAATCAAGAACCTGAAAGTATACCTGAATTACACCTCATTCTTTCCAAATGCATAATTTTCACTTTTTTACCTTCTGTGCAAAGTTCAGCCTTACCTCTTTTAGTTCCTCTGATTTCCTCACCCTTTTGTTGTTAGGCAGATTATCCTTGCATTTTTCTCATGACACAAGTAAAACATCAGACAAAGTCTGAGCTCTTATCAATGTCCTGTGACTGTTACTTCAGTTCACAAGGGACCTTCAACCTAGTTTTAAAATGTGCAGTGAATAATTTTTTTCTGGCCAGGTTTTCTAATACAAAGTGCCCATCTTTTTCTATCTGTTTGACACGGGCCGGTCACCATAGCATTCATCTATTCAATCAACTTTAATTTGGGGGAAAAAGTTGTGTCTATGGATAAAATCAGAGTCAGGTCTAAATCTTCTCAGGGAATATTTTCAGGTGCAGAAGAGTTTAGGAGATCACTCTACAGCAGCTAATCATTATGCTAAATATTTGGCATCAATTGACAATATGTGTATGGATCACTCTCTGTGTTACTTTTCAGAGTCAGATAACTTTGCATACAGCAAGACATTAGACCACCTCACATCCTGAGGTTTAAAAAGAGGATGATGAGAAAGAAGAGAGAGAAGCTTTCTCCTTCTGAAAATTTCAAAACAAAGGAGAAACATACATCCTTAAGTGAATGGACAATGGTTAGAGGACATTACATAACAAAGTATTCACGTGATTAGTTCATGTAGCTGTTTCTGCAAATTGTATTTGAAAAGGTAGAATATCCATGTATTACTGCCTCCATTATGTGTTGATGTTAAAAAATGCATGATAAAATGCACAACTGGAAAAACTGTCATGTTGTAACTCCAGGAAGAGACTCATGACATTTGATTTCCATTGCATCTTAAAGGTCTTTTACATGGCAGATACTCAGCGGTGAACTTCCTTCTGTCAGCTTCAAGCAGGTTAATAGCATTATTAAAACAAAAGCCAAAGCTTTATGACAACACATATTGGTGTCAACGCTGGCAAATATGGATAAGAAGATTGTACTTTTCTTTTGAAAGTCACATACTGAGCCTTTCAAAATATCGATGTGCAGAAGGGTTACCAAAACAGAAGTGGTGCTATTTGTGGTGAATACATACTGGAGAGAATGTGGAGCTGGTGCGACTTGAGGCTTTACAGAGAACAGAGGCAGCACGACCTGGAGAAATGGGACCAGCAAAAAGAGAGAAGCTTGAATTCCAGAAATGTCACTCTTCAATTGGCAAATCACTTTTTTCTTTCTTCATTATGTTGAGTTTTCAAAACATCCATATTTACTTAAATGTTTCAGCATTTCTAAAATTCTGTAAAGTGCTACAAAATAATATGCAGCTTACATTTAAAATAACTCATACTAAGTCCATAAGCTTGTGATGAATGTTACATGCTTTATGAAGTGCTGTGTCTGAAAAGTTGTGCAAACTCAATAATTATCTGTGGTGTGGTATGGTACTGCTAGTTTCATAGACTGTACTTGGGGTGGGAACTTAGCTACTTGTATTGAGACAGTTAATAAATTCCAACATGTAAATTTCCCTGTGCAGCAGCTTGTGAGAAAAGAACCATTTATGCCGCAAGAGTAAAATTTTATTTCCATTGCTCATGTTCTTTTGTGTTCCATAAGGGCTTTCTTTCTTTATTTCTAATTTATTTATCTTATGGTGAGACTTCTAAAATCTTATGTGTAGGATAAATCTTAGGGTTACTCTATTTTAGCAGCATGTTAACACTCATATGTTAATCCTCGCAGTAATAGAATACCTACAGTTGCCTTTACGCTAGTCAAAGACAATATAAAACATACCATTAAAAAGGCCTAAACCCAGCAATGTGCAGTAATGTGTATCTTTGACTGAAATCAGCTGGGGCTAATGAGGATCGAAATCTTTGGCTACATGCTACGTTTATCTTGGGCAGTACGTATTTAGGGTTTTTTTGTGGGTTTTTTTTGTTTGTTTTTTGGTTGGAGGGGGGGTAGGGTTTTTTTAATTCTCTCTCAGTTATGAAATCTTAATTGTATTTCCAGTGTTTAAGGCCAAACATCAGGTTTTGACACTCCTGTGTTTTACTACCCAGGCACATGTGAAGCTCATAATGGAGATAAAGCAAATGATCACAAGCCTGTTTTTTCCAAAGCAACGGTGACAAAAAAAAGATATTTTCTCTAGATGAAAAAACCACGTTTATTTCAGTTACACAGGGAAATGGGCCAGGTGTGTTTTGAACTGTATCAAAACATTAGTGCTTGAATAGAGAGAAGGTGCAGAGATTCAGTCAGAGAAGTAATCGAGCCTTCCTGATGAATAAAGCAAACAACCTCCAGATCTCAGACAAAGTTGCTGTCAAATATGGAATTGTTATTTCAAGCTGTACATTAAGAAAAATAATCTTTTAAGCAGGACAAAACCATAAGTGATTTCCAGATTTCAGTAACTGATGGCATATCTACACAGACTTCTGTGCTTCATAAATGAAAGGAATGAGCATATTATATCTTTTAGGAACTATTTTCCTAACAGGCATAGCTGTCTGCACTGCATTAAAAGGCCTGATTGTTGCCTTGTAGAGAAAGGAAGAGGCAAGGCTGCAAACCAACAAGGGATTCCAAGGGATTCTTATATTAGCCCATAATTAAATAATAGTTCATGTTGCCTTCTTCTACTGGGAATTACATCCTTTTCACCTCTCCTCTGCTAAAGCAGAGACATCCATTACGATGAGTAGCTACAACACTTGTCAGATCCAATCAGCTCCAAACAACTGAAGAGCAACTGACGTGTGCTCTCTTAAAGCATGGTTTCTTCTCCCCCAAAAGCCCACTGTCCTTTCACGTGCATGTAACAGTCAGAAGAGATCACATCAAACAATGAAGAAAAACAGAAGCATATGGTACTAAGGGGCCTCTGCAGGAGATGGCTAAAATGCCAAGGCTCGCACATAAACAAAATATATGCAAAAATGTGTTCATATAGAATGCCAGATACAAGCAGATGACAAAAACAGCACAGAAAGGCAAAATTTTGCCATCATTACAGTTACCTCAGAGTATTTTTTCTTTTTTTTTTTTATTGTTGTCTAAAGTGGTGCACAAAAAATAGCAATTGTGGGCACTTAACTATGCATAAGCAGTTGCAAAGTTCACTTTTCCAGTATAATGTCAAGCCATGTATTCTTCACACCACATTTTGCTCATGCTTATAGTAAGTTTCAACATGACAACTGAATTGCAAACTCTAAGTGCCTACACTAGCAGATTTCTCTTCCTCATCCCATTGATATTAAATAGTGTATGTAGAAGCAGGGACATAGATTCACTGCATATTCTTAACCAGCATGTATTTCTCTCTCTCTTTCTCTCTCTCAGGAGACACATCGCTTACTGCTTCTTCTAACCCAGATAACAGCATTTTATGAACTAAGTAACCTATTAGGTGTTTTGCAAAGAAAATTAATGTGCTGAGAATTCTTCCCTCTCCCCCTTAATTCCTTATGTGTAAGGTACGTTTGCTGCAATAACTCTGCATTAAAGAACAACATGTACCTAAAGATGCTTCTTTTATCATGTTACTATAAACTGAGGCAGCAGCTGTTTCAGAAACACTGTGAATAAACTGATAGTTACAGAGCTTGTTCTGTAAGCCATAAATTGACTAGACACTTTAAAATGTTATTTGTTGGAGAAGAAAATGTTTATTTTAGTTTGTAATTTCATCACAAAGCATGTTTAAAGGAAAAAGGGAATTTACAAAGACAAGATTCACCAACAGAGGTGCTCTTTTATCCACAAGATGTATCTGAAAGCATTTTTAGTGCCAATGTTAGGTGATGCCATTGTTTAATTCCTGTAGCAAGCCACAGAAATGACCAAATGGATTATGCAGGAAGAGTTTTAATTTAAGCAGAATCTGTGATTTTCCTCATCTTAATTTATGAATCTTCACATCTGAAATCAACACACTTTTGGAAGCAAAACAAAAACAGACAGTACAAATGACAGAACAAACACTGGGAAGGCTTTACCTACTACTCTTTACTACAAGTTTTTATAAGGAATTGTGTCTCTGATCATCGAAAATACACACTCAGTCTTTTGTAGCAATGATCACTTCTCTAATTCAGGATGTTAAAAAATGGCTGCACTTTTAACAACCATCTGTGTTGATTTGCACAGATTAAATTTCTTCCATTTAAAAAATGGCATAGATCTGAATATTTTTAAAATGGCTTGAGACATCAATTGATTTTAATTTCAAGAAGATTCCCTGCCTTGCAAAGATTCATTGTATGGTGTAAGATTGTGTTCTAATCTGGACTTTCATCAAAACACTCCAATAGAACCAGGCTGTTAAAAAACAGCTGTCCCAATGTCACAAGTTATGCTGTGAAAACATTACTTTAAAAAAAGAATGAGTAACTTGAATGCAGAATATTCTGCATGCATTTATCAGTTTGCTAAATTCATTTTGTTACAATATACATTAGTAGAGAAGCAATTTTTTAAGAAAAAAAATAAAGCTGTAGAAATATAATGAAAAAATGTGAGATTTGGATGATTCCTCAACTCAAGTTGTCATTCAGCTCTGAAACTCTGTGACATTTATGTAAGAGATGGATTTCAAATAGGGCAGGTATTTTTTGCTTCATCTGACAGTTGGTGATATATTCTAGTTAGACTGTTCTTGATCCAGAGGTTTATTTCCTGTTTTCAATAAATATGGCATTTTGACAGAAATTCTAATTACATTCCCATAATTTCCCTGTGTTTACACCCTTTTTTTTTATTTTCCAAAAGGAAATGGGATGCTCCCGAATGCAATTACTAAGCAAGCTTGGAAATGTCATCCATACTATGGAGGTGATATTGTTAAACATAATGAAATCCAGAAAGACAGTAAAACATCCTTTCTAAGGAAACTTTCCATTCAAAGACCACAAAGTATGAGTGAGGGAGAAACCTGAAAAAAAAACCAAGGCATAGTAGTTTCTAATAGGAAAATACAATACTAATGGAAATACCTGCAAAGGATCCCAGGGCTAACTCCATCTTTCTCTTAATAGTGCAGATAAAACTTAACTTTTTTACTCAAGTGCTTTCCTTTTCCTTAAACATTTGAAGCAAAAATAAGAAACAGTCTCTTTTAGTGACAAATAATCACTAATCCTATGACTAGAAGAAAAATAGGGATGAAAGGTGCAGAAATGGATTTTATTTTACATTTGGTATATTTGGTGAGGAAAAAATACTCTATAATCTTTGAAGCAGCTTCAAAAATTAACCCACATCTCAATTAGTCTGGCCACCCTTTTTGCCTGATGGGTACATTAGTCAGCAGTCTAGGAAGCAACTCCTGCAATTGGCACAACCTGATATTATTGCTGCTGCCTTCTATCTTCTGCTCCAAGTTATCCTACGTATTGTTTTCCCAGGTTTGGACCACCCCCACAGGAAATAATCTACTTTTGAAGTGGTTATGTAAATCTGTGCAGCAAAATTAGAAGTTGCACATGTAAAATGGAAACTGGCACTTTGCATGACAAAGGTATTTTTATCACACTGTTGATGTCAAGAACTTAAGATATAAAACACGGTTGATTCAGACCAGAACTTTTCTCTGGTGAAGTGTTCAGTTTTTAAAACTACTCTTTTTAAGGATTAAGTCTTTTCACTACAAGAAGCAGCTGTGCTTTTTAAGAATGGAGGCTCTTGTTAAAAAAACCAAACAAATACAAACCCCATCTTTCCTGGTGACATCAAGTTCATGGCATCCTCAAATTAAATCTGTTTTTCTGTTTTCCTGAATACACCCTCTTATTGCAATCTGGGGAACTGGAAATTATTGTAACTACTTTTCAAATCTTATTAGTTAGATCGCCAGCAAGTGACAAAGATTCTAAGATCAAACTAAATACAAGTGACAGAAAGTTGCGATATGCAGTTCATGAGGCCTTATATTACAGCTTTGCTATCATGCAAACCATAAGCTCAAAGTTTTTAGCACCTTTATATTATTTTTTCAGTTATTTTACCTTACTAAGAGTAAAATTGAAAATAACTTCTCTTTATGCACAAAATCCTATTTAACAAAACAGAATGTGCAAAGAAGAAACATTGAAAATGTTACAATTACAGCTACAGACTGAAACTTCTTTAACTTTTATAATCTCCCCAAAGCAAAATTCTATGTATTGGATGGTCAGAGGTTGAGGTAATACAATAAATGTATGAGGAGTATTATTTATTATTATGGTTCATAAAGTTAAGCAGGGAGGAACATGCAAGGCATGTGTTACAGTCAGGTGACAGGTATGGTGCTGCAAGGACTCAGCAAGTCAAAAGGGAAGCTAAAATAAACCCATGTTTATTAGGGGAGCTTAGGCTACCATAAAAAACCAATGGATTAGGTCCTCCAAAATAAAAGTGTCTGATATTACTATGAAAGTCTTCATTTGTAGTAGGTAAATAATGACTTTTTTGTCTCTCCAGCATGTGCAAGTATTCCAGATTTCCTGTTTCCAAAATGTACTCTCTAACATCTGGATATGGAGATAAGTGAGAGCTGCTAGACATTAATGAAATACTCACGTAATGTTGATGTACACTTGAAAAATGGTTTACTGGAGGTCCTAAAGAATTGGTGTGATTTTCGGTTAAGGCTTCCCCCCCGCCCCCGCCAAATTTAAATGATGCAGCATGTACGATTCAATATGAAACAGGGATAAGTGTGATTATGAGCTGGACTTACTGAGAAGGGTTGTTCTATTCCTTGTAAAGAGACATCCTATAATTTTGAATGATTTGTATCTAGATATTCACAATCTTGGTTGTTATAGTTCTGTTCAAATGTGAAACTTCATTTTTCAAATAAAATATATGTGTTTACTAGGTTTTATTTGTCTTTTTCCAGTTCCAACCCTCATTCATAAGTCTGCTAGAATCCACGCACTAGTTTGGAAATCAGCAACTCGATGTCATTTCAAGGTGTATGTCTCACTGAGTCAGACTGGCTAGAATAATGGACCCTGATCTTATTGCAAGTCACAAGATGCTAAGAAATACTAGTAAGTATATTGCAAAGTAGTATTGCAAAGGAATATCACTATTATGGAGGGTTTTGAAATCAGCATAATGTGATTAGCAGAACTTTCTTGTGACTACTAAATTGGTATACACATTTACTAAAAATGAAGGATGTCTTTATATCTTTCACGCTGGAGAACTACTAAAGAAACAACTTAAAATTTAAAATAATAGAAGACAAATTTATATTTTCATATTGTTTCATTTATTTACACAGTGTATATATTATTTAGTCATTTTACTTCAAATTCCACTAAACTGATCTAATATTCAGATTGAAATAAGTTGACAAAATACTGTTGTTTTCAGGTGTTGAAACTCCAGGACTTAATTTAATGTCTTACTACTGTGAGGTATGGATCAAGAGTTAGCAACTGCTAAACTGGATGCAAACTGACATTTTATCATGACAGTAACAAAATAATTGCAGTGAGAATTCTTTGTTTCACTACTAGCTGGCAACAAAACTCTATGAAATTACCATATAACATTATATTCTATTGTATAAATCCTGTGTGAAGTATAACTGAAAGTTGCCCAGGATGAAGACGATTACATTTAAATAGCAAATAGTCTAAACTTACTTCACCTATTTATATATTTATAGGGCCTTGTCTATAAGAGAAACAGTGTGGAAAGGGAATACAGAATAGCTATTTCTCAGTAGGTATTCAATCCAGCTGTTTATACAGGGGCTTTTATTCGGAAACAAGAGTGCCTTTTGTTGTCCATTTGATAGTGTTTTAAGCTGACCACGCAAAGACTTTTTCATTGTGGACTATACCTGGAGTTCATACAGAATAATTAGACTTGTACCCTACCATACTTCACAATAGTTTCTGCCTAAAGACAGGCTTTATTGTTAAGACACAGACCTAGAATTCTGCACCTCCTTAGCAGTCTCTTTAGCCTGTGTCAGCCTGGTTGTTCTCTGATGGCAGCTACACATCTGAAAAGTGCTGACTGTCTTCATCCCAGACCCACAAAGTACTTTAGAAGAATGCTGCTTCACTTTGCCAGATTTGGACCATGGCTCGCAGGATCTCAGAGGGCTGAGTTCTGACAGACACTCTTGTGGTCAACACACCTCACTGTCACTGCATATGAAGTAAGGCAGTGATATTTCATATTCTAAAGACTTGTAGATCCATTAAAAAAAAAAAAAGCTGATAAGTGATAAATATATATCTAATGGGTTAAAAATGATGGGAACTGTGGGGATTTTTTTAAAGCATGAACAAAATAAAGAATTATTTATTCTAATTAATTATGTACAGATATTGTAGTTTCATACCCTCTTTTCACTTGACAGGTAAATGGTTGAAGACAGAAGACTTATTATAGATTTTACATCCAGCCCATGAGGATTTGGACTGATTCCATGGAGCAGGTTCAGGTCAGCTAAGTCCTTTCCTTCAAAGCATCATGGGTGTCTCTGAGCATCATTGCAAGCTTGTTCTGGCAGTAAGCCAGGCTTCAAAAGCCTTTCACTGTGCAGTCACTGACTCACTAATGGGCAACTGCAGGCTTTCTGATTTTCCTTTCGTTTCATGTGTTCATTTGACATAAATTTAATTAAACCAAATCTGGTGTCAAAGCAAGAAGAGATAAAAGTGATATGTCACAAATTAAAGAACTGTGAATGATACAGGAAACATGACTTTTTTTTTCTGTTTCTGTAAAATATTGTCAATTTTAGTAAGCTCACTACTTAAAGTCTGCAAAAAATGTGCGGATATGCATTATTAAGAATAATGTGCATCCAGGGTTAGATGAAGGTCTCAGCCCTATCTTCTCTGTAGTAAAACCTTTCAGAGAATTCTTATACTTTCTTTCATACCCACACTTCAGGTAGTCACCTCTTCACAGGATATGAGACAAGTTTGCCCTTCTGCCAGCTACATATCCATAGTTGTTAGACAGCTCAAAAGCATACAACAGCAGAAACATGAAAAGATCACATATTAAATATAAAAAATCATCATTTTTCAAAGGTCTCTTTTGGTTTTTACTTAAGGCTAAGGAGGTGATAGTGAAAATGAAAAAGATCATGCTGTTAAAAAGGTTTCATTTAATTGCTTTGAATATTGCTTTAGGAAACATCGAACTTTCTTCTTGTTCTTTTTAAAAGTCTTTTTTTTTTAGAATTAAACAAAAATTCAGACTGGAAATATACTAATGTGAACTGAAAGGGTATTTGCAAGCTGCCCAGAGATGTGCTGAACCAATCATATTCAATGGGGTTCCAGCACTGTCATTTCATAAGAACTATATATAAGTTCCTAGCACTAAAAGCATTAACACTGCAGGAAAGAACATGAACAGTGGAAGGAGGATCTAATGACCAATGAGCAATTTTTGCAAAGTTTCCTATTTGCTTATGTGATATATAAGCTATGAGTGGATAACATATGTATGGAACAAATTCTGGTGGTCAGGCTGGTACAAATAGAAATTTATTTATCATAGCACCAGTTCTCTGGCCTCCTTTCCTTTATAGATGGCTATGGTTGTCCTTGTTTTCCTCAGGGTGGGTGGGTGGGGGTTCAATGATAATTCCTACGGCTACCGATGCCAATGCACAGAGGGCTGCTAACATAAAGGAGGCCACATCACAAGTGCCTGAATAAAAGGTCTCCCTGGCCACACCTGGGTGGTTCTGGTGAAGGTGGCTTTGTCGTGTTTTCCACAGCTGTCATCCCCAGATGCACCTTGACTCCTGCTTAGGGCAAGACGAGGGAACACATCACCCTTTGCAGTCCTTGTCACCTGTGGGGGGAAAGCCTCAATATAGTCCACTGCCTGGGCAATCAGAACTGATGAGAAAAAACTCCTCAGGATATAGACAAAGGCTCTCAGGGCAGGATCCTTTAGCACCCTGTAATCCCCCTTGTCTCTATTCCAAAGACCACATGAAGCTTTTTCATGAGGAAAAAGGGAAGAAGCTTTGAGAAGAAAACAATCAGAAATTATTTCTTTAGACAAAATGTTCCTTTCCAGAAATGGTAAAAATGATGCAAATAAAATACATAGAATTGAATGCTATCTGAATAATACAGTCTTTGTCCTGCCCATGTTGAAGGATTCCCTTTTCCACTTCCTAAGGAGACAGAATAGTACTGCAGGTATCAAAATCAAGGATTTTACTCTGAATCATAAACTTGCTTCGTTCGTAAAATCTTATTTAGCAACTAACTGTTCTAAAACTTTGAGTAGTTCAAGACAAAGACAGATATTTTAGGAAGCAAAAATTTAATTCCATAGAATTTTTGTGAACACCAAATTGTATACATGAAAATTAGGACATGTTTATGCTTGTCTAATTAAAAAAAAAAAAAGAAAAAAAAAAAGAAAAGCTGTTTCATTTAAACAGACAACTTCCAATCAACCCAGTTCTCAATGGTGATAAATTTAGCATTTGACATAAGCAAAGAGATTTAGGGTATACTTTTTTAAAGCAACTACTGCTGTTTATGTGCCTAGCTCCTTTTGACTTATAGTGCTTAAGTCCCCTGGCACTTAAGAAAACCCTAATCTGTTTTTCACAAGTAAAATACTACAGAGGGATTGAAAATGGACACTATGAAAGAAAAATTAATTACAATACAGTGCTATCTTTGCTACAGACTGTAAATACTGCAATCATATAGCGTGGCAGAGTTGATGATCTGCTTTAGGAAAGTGCTAATTTTTTATGACAATTCTAGCTTAACTCAGCACTGTAACAATGGAGGCCCTGACAAAAGCATACTGGGAAAGCAAGTGGTTATATATGTTCCTCTTAGTTCAAGACCTCACTTACATACTGGGTGTATGTGAGTAAATCTGATAGTACATACAAGTTATACTGTTAGTTAGATCTATTATCATTTTATGTTCTTGGAAATTTATCCCGGTGAAGCAGTTTTCACTACAAGGTCTTCAGTTATTATAATTTATTGGCAATAAACCCATAAAGAAACAGAAGACAAAAACATATGACAATCTACATATTGCTTTATCTTCTTTCACAATCTATTTTTAGGCAGGCTTAGCAGAGTTAGGCAGAGGCATTCCGACATTTAAAAAGCTTATGTTAATCCAGAAATGCTGCACCTCCTTATAAACATTAGAACATGGAGGCACCATTATCAGACTGCTTGGCTTGCTGTATTTAGTCCACAGAAAATAGCAATGACAGCCTGGAAGGCCTTCACTGGAGATGTCTCAAATGTCTTTGGCTAGACCTTCTCTCTCTCAGTGTACTCCCTCACAGTACTAAGTTCCTTAGACACTAAAATTCTGGTAGACATCTAGAGTGAAACATATTAAGTGAGAAATAAGGATCCCAATTTAGTTTCCCGGAATCTGTCACAGGGAGCTAATGTGTAAAACTTACTGCCTTCAAACAGAAAAGTAAAAGTAAAATCTGTGATTGCTAAGGGTGAGAGAGCAATGGAAAACTGGTTTGCAGAAGAAGGAAAGAAAAAGAGAAAAACACAAAGGAGAAGAAATAGTAGCAGACAGATGAGTTGAGATTAAGTTGACAAAACTAAGACACACTAGAATTCTGGAAATATTACCTAAAAATAACAAAAACTACATAAATTACTAATTTGTCTAACTCTGTCACCCAAAGCACGGTGTTCAGTTCAGAGGCAAAAATCAGATCTGAAATTAATATTCACAGATTTTTGTCTCATCTTTCAAAACTGCAAGTTGTCCTTTTATTCAGTGGGCATCCTCCAGGGCTTCTTCTGCTTTTTCTGAACATTGAAGGTCTCAGGGTAGTTTCTGGGAGGGAGGAATGCATACACTACCGCTCTTTGTTCTTTGCCAAAATGTTTTCTAAATAGACAATATGCACAATTTTGTACATAGACTCATTGAATATTTAGGTATTCTATCTTTACTTGCCTTCCTGACATGTAAGTGGCTCACCCAATTAAAAAGGCCTTTAAAAGGTATAATAGAACAGTATTATTTCTCTGTTCACCTCAGTGAAAAAAGCTATGGTAGTATATGCCAAGTGTTTGGGGATTTTTTTGATGAAAGACTGTGTACTGCATAACAAGTGTAAAATATTATTATTGCTAGACAAAAGGCCTTTTTTTTCCTAATGTTTCCATTAGCACTACTTTCAAATGTGAATACATGTTTCATATTTTCCTATTTTCTCCTCCATCTGAACAGCCCAGCTGTTCTGTCTCTTCTGCATTTGTGATTCAAAGTGGAAGTCAATAATAATGACTGAAACTGTTTGGCAAGAGTAAGGAAGGGGAGTCTTCTGTGAAACCTGCATATCCGTTGCCCTTTCAAGCAAAACATGGTGACTATTTAGATCAAACTCAGTGTCCCTGATCTTCAATATGTTCGTGACATTCTCACTTCCCCTTCAGCAGTGACACTGCAAGCAGGTCTTCACCCATTGTGCTTCAACACAGCCTTTCAGTAAAACTCTTGCTCCTGCCCCTTGCCAGAAGGCATGATCTATTTTAAGGTTAGGTGGAGGTAGGCACTAGGGAGCTGTTACAGAACTGTGACATCAGGAGTGGGAAGCTAATGATTTATGGTAAAAACCAGACAAGTGGTGCAGAGGAGCTTCAGAAAGTCTTGAGAGTTCATCCAAAGACACACAGTCTACCAGTTGCTTTAAACCCTCACCTAAAGTCAAAATAAAATTTGTACCCAAGGGTCAACAAAGCTCCATACAACTTCTCAGGAGGAAATATTTTCTGTAGGCACTAAATTTGGCTTGAAGATGTGTCCCTCAGAATTTTTGCAGAATGAAAGCCTAGGATCTTGTACAAATCAAGGAAAATCATTGGTTTGAAAGGATTTTGAATCAAGACTTTGTTACCTCCTGGTCTAAAGTAGATGACTTGTTTCCCAAAGACACATTATTTTGCCAAGTAGTTTCAGGGAAGAAGACTGAAATATGTTACAAGATTGTGTATGTATGTGATTTTAATATCAAAATCTCTTGTTGAAAACGTATACCATGATACCTTTAAGAAGTTGGCCAGGCTTGAGGCAAGAGAGACAGTAATGTTTACATAAATGTGATAGGAAAGAAAAGTCATGTTTAAAATACCATAATTCAGAATAAGTAGAGCACACATGCAGCAATCCTCTGAAGTTTCACAAATTACACTGTTACCACTGTCTTTGCTTCTCTCCTACTGTGTGGTTTAATCACTTGTCTTTAATTGGACTATAAAGATATCATGTCAAGGACTATTTTTTCCTGTATATGTTTGTACAGGACCTAGCACAGTAGGTCTTTGATCCTTCCTGGGACATTAAGATAATACTTCAGAATAATCGGCACACTATTTTCAGAATATTATATAGCCACCTACAAAACTGGTCAGATAATGAATAGATCTGAATAATTTATTTTAAGCAAAAGGTTCTAATTAATCAGATAAATTACTAGCAATTAATAATTTAACAAATCTAACTGTAGGGAGCAATCTTTCACTTGCAGGGGAATGAACCAGATGACCCAAGATCTTTCCAATTTCTAATTCTTATCTCTTAGGAAATAAAAATTTTAAAAAGTCAGTGACAATTGAGAATTTTTGCATAACCAAAACCTCTTCTAAACCCACAATTTTTCTGAAGGCAGAATGAGACATATGAGAAAGGGCACCATGGAGATTCCCAAGAGACTTGGAAAGTGAAAGCTCTGTGCCAGCACCTCTGGGGAGATTTTTCCTTGATACACATGAGAGAAGTAGCAAAGTCAGATTGCGTGCTTACCCTCTCACCTCACGCTGTAGCTCCGTATGTAAGATGCCCTTTCCCACAAAGCTCCACATATAACAATCAAACCTGAAATTTTCACATACCTGCATATACAGCAGACCTTTCCCATACACATGTTAACATTCTTGCATGTTGGTGACCACAGTTTCACCACCCACCTTCTCTGACTTGACAAAAAAAAAAAAAAAAGACATTTTGAATTCTACATATTTGATTACTTCACATAATAACTTATTTCCAAAGGCAGCTTTTGAATACTTCTGTTTGAAGAGCATAAGCAAAAGCATGATCTACTCACAGATATTTTCTGAGCAGAAGGTTAAATTTTCTTAAGTGTATTATCTGTTACAAATTATTCACTTAGCTCTAGGTAGTCTCAAAATACTGAGCTTCTCTCTATCTGGACTGGGGGCTGAACCCATCTGACAGATAAAGCAGTTGAACTGTGCTGATGAGCTCCAAAGAGAGCCAAACATCTGTCCCCATTTTGCTGTTGCATGTTCCCAACAGACATTTATGCATTAAGTCTATTTATCAGACAACACTTTGTCTAAGCCAAGATATAGTCAGTCATCATAATAGGATATATCACTAATATGGGAATATGAATGATTGCTACTTTGATAAGATATTCATATCAGAATACAAGCATTGCCCTTTGGCTTATCTTCAATACTGCCAGACATTTTTCTTCATTTATAAACAAGGTCTCTCATAAGAGTGATATATTCAGAGTTATGCAGAATGTCCCCTCCCTTTAGGGTTACAAAAATGAGATAGTGCTGTCCTGTGCTGTAGTCCCAGACTGACTTTCATCCTGAGAGATATACGAGCTGTTTCTCTGCAAGCACAGAGCGTTGCCTGCTCCTTGCAATTGTGCATTCAGTGAGTACCTTGTAAAAAACAATGAACTTTTAAATATTCTGCAAATGGTAGGTACAGAAAAAGATTGCAGCAGTGTTCCCACCCTCAGCTCCATTATGCATGCATGTTTTTATTTAAGATGTCAAACAAGAGTGTTGAGGAAAGGAGGGGTGCTCCTGTTGAAGAAGATATCCCATTGTGTATTTTTCCTTCTCTTCAGCAAAGGCATGACAAGATGCTCTGGCTGTTTGGTGATGTTAGTTTTACTCAGCCTTGAAATAACATTCTGTTTCCAAGTCACAAAGGTAGTCTGATATTAGAAGAATCTTAAAATGACAAAGACTCCATCTTTTAGCACCATTACAGTATAGTCACAAGCTCACTGATTGTGGGTGAGATGGCAGATTGACAGCAAGTCTCTTCCAGGACTGGGACTTGTATCTCCAGAAGGTTTAGCATGAAAAGGGCCATCTGTGACAACCTTCAGGTGATATTGGCAAAGTTTCTGAGGACAAGTTTTATATCAGCCTAGCAATAGTCTACGATGTGACACCATTGGTTCAAATTTGATTTCTTCTATTCTCCGCTTAAGACAGCAAATTTAGTTTCTAGAGGACTGAAATACTTCATTCTAACTAATGCATTTGGGCTTCATGTGGGGTAAAAATGGTGTATGCTGAGCAGGAGTTGTTGATCATTCTCTCATGTGTGAAACCTTATAATATATTGATATATTATACTAAACATACTTATTGCACTTGTTATTTATTTTACTGTTATTTTTTCCATGTTAAGCCCTCAAATTAATGTTGGGAAGGCATATCTAAGTAAGCATCAGGGGAGAAATATTGATACAATAGGAACTAGCAAACCAAGAGCTGAAGAAAATTTTCACTTAGAAGTCACTATTATGACAATTAGTTTTGTGAAAAATACTTGTAGTGAAATGAACTGGAAAGAAATTGAAATAAATACTCATAACAAAAATCATAAATCTGGAGGATAATAGCCAGAGATTAAGATGTGGGAAGTTAGTAGTTTAGATAAGGAAGTAATCCCATTTAAAGTGTTTTGTAAATAATGAAAAAATATCTTGTTTTTTAATATTGTCCTAGTCAATATTCTACTCGGGACTGAATTCAGAAGAAATAAGTGAAATGTCTAGACAGACAACTCAGAAAATATATAAAGACCATGCATTCTTATCAAAAGGAGACTAGAGAAGGCAGAAAAATTGCAAGACAGTGAAAAAAAAAGGCAAGGAAAAAAGGATTCTTTGTTTGTATTTTATATTGACAAACAGTGAAAGAAAAAAAAAGTGTTAATAGCAGAAAAAAACATTGGCTTTGGAAAGACCATTATAGAGACACTACTTGAAATGTGCTGTGGCATTTCTAGATCCTATATGTTAATACTACATTTTGTGCAAATCCTTAGTTTCATAAACACCATTCAGAGGACTCCAAGCAGTCTATAGCAGAAATTCTTAGTTTGTAATGGAGATTTACAGTAAAATACTTTGAGGTTACCCTGAAATAATACTCAAAATAATTTTTAGAATAATTTAAACTTAACAATTATTATTATTATACATTTTTTTAAATTGGTACAAATCTGAATCTGTAAACAAATAAGTGTAACACAAACAATCTTGTGATTAATAATGCAAACGTGCAGACACTCTAAATTTTCCTTTGGTTGGTAACACCTCCATTTTACTAAGTCAATGTTTAAAAGCTTGGGAAAATGCATATACTACTTAAAAGACCAGTATACATTGCATATAAAAATTGATGACAGAGCATTAAAACACAGAAACAGCAGACAGACAAAAAAAATATTTTTTCTTCTCATATTCTAAGATGTAGTTTAAATTTGAGATTCAGTTTATAGGTCTGTCCTATCACTTTCCCAAATGAGTTTCACAGAACTGCTGTTAATATAGTCCCTGGATTTAAATGAAGGGGAAAAAAATCTAGAGCAAAAAAGCACAATGAATACAGTATTCCTGTACAAATTATAGCTGAACATCAGGCATTACACCTTCAGGGCAATCTATGCATCTTTTTAACACAAACTCTCTCAGATGGGCTTGTCTGGGAACACTAAAAGCACTTGAGCCAAGAATGTCAGCATTAAAAATACAGAAGTGGCTGGAAATGCTGTTGTGTGTCAACCTTTATTTGTCCTTTAAACCAAGAAAAAAGAACAAATGTATGCCTGTAGGCCAAATGCAGAAGGGTTGGGTTTTTTTCCTCCTCTCCCTCCAACTTATATGAGATTTGTACAATGAATTGTAATAGAAGGTTCAGATGACAAAAATTACAGTGGTGTAGCCAAGAAAAATACCCATGGGGCTTTCTGCTTCCCTTGTGCCCAGTCTGAACTATCAGATCAGCCTTCTGGACTCAAATGCAACACTGTCAATAGGAATACATCATCTTTTTTGTGGTGTAGAAGAGCTGTCGGTTGCAATTCCCATTATTCCAAGGCCAGGATTTTCCATTAGTGTAGCCACCTGCTGGGTTTCTCTACTCAGGTTTAATGGAGTCTGAATTTGAATTTATCACCATCTGTGGGAAGACAGGAAATGAGAGGAGCATCACTAATTCCTTTCTTCATTTACTAAGCATAAGCATAATCTTTATAAGGAGATAGGCAGAAGCAGCAGTGATCAGGGAGATGGAGAGAATATTTTAACTCATATTGACATCAGAGTTCCAGACCAAGAAAAATGTTGTCTGTTCCTCAGCCAATTCCAGCAACAAAAAGAATGTTTTAATTTCCTATGTAATGTTGTACCAAAACATGCAGATATGGGATTCTATTTCATTTTTGCTTCCAAGGAGGTCTCTAAAGATGTAATAAATTAGACTATTAAAAACAAATAAATAAATTAAGGGTTTGGAATGTGAATAAGTTCTCAGGAAGAGTTAAGAATGCTAAATTATAAGGGGTTTTTTTGGTCAAAGATCTAAAATCATTAGTTTACACATTTTGTTCTTATTCTCTCCAGCCCCAAAACAAAAATTTGAAACAAAGCACTGAGAAAATGGAAGCATTCAATTGAAAGAACTGTTCAGTGCAAGGGCAACATGAAGTAAAAAAATATGACAAAAAGCAGACTGCCTGTATTAACATGAAAAGGAATATGTTTTTATTATAGAATACCCAAACCAGATAATATTGAAGTCATTTCCTGCCTAAATATAACAATGAAGACTCTTTGTGATGCTTTCATATGGCACTGCAGCTCAATTTAGAGTCACCAGTGGGCTAGGAACCACAATTCCAATCCACCTAACTCTATAATTTGTTGTTCCTGGCTATCAAGGTTGAGATCTATGTACTTGTCCTATGTGCAATTGGTGCTTTGGAGTGGGCAGAAGAGGAGGATGAAGTTTAAATTGCATATTTTTAAAAATCTTATGTGATATCTGTCTGCACTCATCAAAGGGGTGATGACATCCAATCTGCATTTGTGAAAGGGGTGCCATGAGTTCAAGCTTTTCTCATGAATTTTGCTCCGTGCTTGTAATCTTTGGATTTATGACCTTGAACTTGTGAGGCTGCTCTCTTGTCATGTGGGTCAACAAAAGGAGCTTGAGGAACTTAGATAATTTAAAGGAATGTTATTTATTGCAGTGAAGAAACAATTCAAAGGAAAAAAAAAACACCCCAAACCCAACATCCCCCCTCCAACTCCAAACAAAACCAAACAAATAACCATGAAAGTCGTGTCTCCCTCCCCCCCCCCTCTTTTTTCTTCCTACTTTTAAACTACCTAAATTCCTCTTTTATCAGGGGACTTTTGCACATTGTGCTGTGACAAAGCAAAAAGCCTTCAGGTTGTCTGTTTCTAGTGAAAATCATCTGAGATTGGGTCCATAATGAGGCTGAGGCTAAAACAATCTTTCTGATTGCTTGATGATTAAACTGGATGGTTGAGTTTACCTTGTTTCATTGTAGTATTGATAGTTACCAATTTGTGATTTGTTGGAGACCACTTGGTCTTGACATACCAGCAAATGTAACATGGCTGATAATCCTACTGCATTTTGCTTTGCAGACTAGGATTAGCCACAGGAATTACTCTTGATCATTCTTATATGGTTTGGCTTCGTTATGTTTGTCCCCCATTTTTGTCTAACAGACAAATTGTCGAATTTGTCTAGGCTTAAAAATCAATAGTGAAAGACTAGGATGTGTGTATTGCTCAAATGACAGCTCTCATTAAATGTTATGGATGGCCTTTCATCATATGCAACCTGAGATCTGGTGACTATTTTTCATCTATTTATTAGGGTTACACTATTGTGGGACCATAAAGAACCTTTGAGATGGGTACAGGCTACATTTAAACTAGCTTGAAGCCTTTTTTCTCAAGCAGACTGGCAGTTCATCAGATTCCTGCAATGATCTTTGAGTCACTGGGCAAAGTTTTCCTTCAAAAATATGAAGAATGTAACATGCTAATAAAAAAGAGAGACATGTTTTTGCAGAGCAAACTCTAATGAAAGTCATTCATACTAAAGCTTTCCTTGGTTCTTGATTTATTAAAGCTGAAGTTTACTGGAAGTTTTCACCTGACTTCAAGTAGGCAGAGGGTGGATATTGAAGGTCAGGTCTTGATACTTCGTAGGTACAGGAATCCCAGTGGCCTCCAGTATATTTGTAGAGCTGGACTTGGACAGTTCACCCCTCTGCCTCCCAGAGTGTTTTTATTACTGAATTATTATTTTTTTTTACTTCTAGAACTAAAAGCATGATGAGGATAGAAGTGTTATCGATTAATTGGCTGAAGAATTTGCACCTGTTAGGCATCTTGCTTTTAACCGACAGTGTACAAGTGTGTAGGTTTTGATGCAGCACCACCCAAAATCTGAAGACCTAGGAATTTTTTAAAGGATTGTGTATGTATGCAAGATTCAGAATCCCAGCCTGCACCTGATCTGCATGCTTGAACTTTAGTATCACAGAAGAAAAACAACTAAGGAGAGGACAGCAAACTAAATGAGTAGTTAACTGTGGCTTGCCTGTTTTGTATGATGTCACGCATATGGTTATGGTTATTCATACTGAGGGTGGCAACTTTAGTGATTCAAGACTAACACAAGAAAATCTGTCAGCTCTAGTTAAATGAACATTGTTATTACCTCAGGTCAAGCAGATGGAGGGCAAACTTCTCTGTTGGATTCTGCTGCTCTTTAATTAATGTCCACATTTGTTATGTCAACATGATGCATCACATTTAGTTTAAGGGTTTGGTTTATTCCTAATACAAATGCCTGTAGAATTGAATTTTCTGCATTCTAAGAGTTGATCTGGAAACTGGGGACCTGAGATGGATGAAAATTCCTTCAGTTACATTTTGGAAGAAAATAGTTAGAAGAAAAATTGTTTAATACTTCCATAATATTTCTTAAGTATTCTCCTTCTTCTTCTTAGCATAAGTGTTTAATACACTATTAGAAGCAGCTTGCTCATCAACAAGTCTTTTCAATGGGGAAGGGAGATGTTTCTTCTCTGCATCTATATTGATAAATTTATGATGGTGAAATAAATGGACTAGTATAATTCTGCATTCACTAAAACCTTTTGTTTTGTTTTGTTTTATTCTGGAGAAGAGGAAAAAAAGCAAACAAGCTGTATCTTGTAGAAGACTCCTTAGAACATTCTTTCTCCATGCAGAAATCATGGAAATAACAACAGAAAACAAGGAAAAAAAAAATTAGTAATTGCACCATTTTGTGTACATAGGCTTTTTCATGGTAGATACATTAAAAAAAAAAAGAATAGGCTAAACAACACCTCACTTTTGTTATTTAAATCCTAGGAAGTAAAAGAAATCTGTTGACAGTTGCCAAAATAATAAATGAAGAAGCCTGATGCTTCATAGAAGCAGAAAATAAATACAAAAAATCTGCACAGTGCGATGTTCTCTCTTAAACAGTTGGCAGACCCATGTTTCCTCCCCAGAGAACAGTTTTTTACAATGTTTGTAAGCATTTAATATTGCAAGTTTGTTGCATTTATAAATAAGTTTTCTGTCAACTATTCAGTAGCACTAGGGCATTATGTGTCTTTTTTATCATTACTTCAGTGAGGCTTAGTCTTTATTGGGTGGTTGTAAAACCTGCCTTCAGAAGGGTTGCCGTGTTGATTACCTATGGAAAGGGGCTCTACACTGGCTGTGCAGGACAATCATTTCATCTAGAGTGTAGTCTTGGACAGACGTCCCCAAATTAAGTGAGTATTGGGAAGTGAATTAGTGGAAGTTTGCAGTGGCCCTTTGCATGTTTTCAGTGTCTCCTGCAAAAGAAAAAAAAAAAAAGTTAGTTTTATCTTGTGTAGTGACATATTTTCATCAGAATAATTACTTCACTTTACTACTTCTTTTATTGTATTCTCTCCACCCTGCATGCTCCTTACCAGAAAAAGAAAAGGAAAACAAAACAGAGAATTTTAGAGGATCAGATATAGCTGTCACAAAAACACTAATTTGTACATGTTATATTAATAGATCTGCTCATATATACATCATGAATTCCCTTATACACACACATATATATAAAGATTTAGTACAAGTACACATTTTTCAAAACATTAACACATAATAAAGATGTTCTTTACAGCTGTACTCCAGTATAATGTTTTAGGTTTTTTTACATATAGTCTTTTATTATTATACCCATTTCCATTCACTTCTTATCTGAATTATTCTGCTTTGAAAATGAAGAATCTTTCCTGATAAAACCAGGACTGTTTTTGTTGGAAAGCAAGAGAAGAATCATTTCAAGTTTGGAGTGCAGTTACAGGAAAGTGAACAGAAATATACACTTGCCAGTTCAAAGATATATGGCCTGATCCATTACATCTTCTGCTACAGAAAACTGAACAAAAGCATGACAGCCTAATTATATAAAAAAGATGAAGAAATTCCATCTGAGATTTGGTTTTAATGATCCTGCAGGTTGACTGCCTTGAGAAATTCAAATGTAGACCTCAAGTCATCAGTAATCTTGGCTATGTAGACAAGCCTGATCCTTGGCTCTTGGCTTTGTAATCATATTTTGCATTTCATTTCTTCCCCCTTCTTGCCAGTTTTCCAAAACAAGCACTTCACAACAAGAATAACTTTTCCCTTCATTAGCTATCTTGTCCCTGGATTTGAACAATATGGGGTGTAGAAGAAATAACTGTTGTCCTGACAGTTCAGTGAAAATCCCCTGCTATATAAATCCGGTTTGGAATCATGACCTAGAACAGCCTTCACAGCAGATGAGGTTGTAGCAAATCAAGTTCTTGTGAAGAGCATCTTTTTTGGTATTTGAGTTCCCTCATGCCCACTGTGCATAGCCTGTACTGTCCTTGCCTGGTTCCTCCCTAGGACACCCTGAATACTTTCTCCTATGTGATTTTTATACTTATTACCTCCATACAACTTTAGTCCATGTTTACAATTTGGCATACACCCATAACTAATTCCTACATTATTAGGTTCCACTTTGTTATTGGAGTCTCTCAGTACCAGCAATATACCATATTCTATGTCCCCCGGCTCAACCCTGCTCTGAAATTCCTGGCCCCACTGTACTTTCACCTCTACTACCAATCATCCTTGCCAGCTCTGGCCAGCCCTACTTATCTGCTGCTTCCTACAACAGGGAAAGGGGAAAGGAGGGAGACAAGTGTCACTCTGCCTCCCTTTCCTTTTCTCTAGCTGGCAAGTGCTTTTTCAAGATTAGGGATTAAGTCATACTAGGGAACTCAACACAGGATGCAAGGAAGAACAGAAGATTCCCAGGACCATATTCTTACTATTAATTACAGCATGAAGTCCTAGGTTTGGAACATCAGATAAACTAAATGTCAAAAAGGAGTGAGTAAAGAGAATGAGAATCTACTTGCCACCAATGGTGCCCTGAAACATCATTGACCTTGGTCCCAAAGATTTAATAATAGCATGATATTTGGTGATAGCAGGACACTTTTGATTGCAGGATTCATAAAAGATTCCAGTTTCTTTAGTCTCACTACTCTCCCCTGTCTGGTCATCACAAGATGTACTATCTCCTCATATCTAAAAAGGTACCTAGAAGACTCTGCAACTTTGGCATCGCTAGTATTTTGTCTATTTCTAATATGGAGAAGATAGATGTCCACCAGGTTTTCCAGAGATTTGTCACAGAAATAAAAAAAAAAAGAAAGTAGGAATAAACAAATCTATGTGAGAAGATGTACCCTCCAGTTACAAAAGGGAATAAGACTGGCTTTGCTATGTGATATTTAAAAGATGGGTCTGATAAATTAGAGGCCAGCGGTTTCCAGAACTGAAGCTCCAAATAGAAAGTATTCCTCTGGTGACCTTCCCACTGGATGTCTCTATTTCAGCTTCTCTCTTCCAACAAGCACTAGTTTCACCCAGCTCTAAAGACTTTTAACATCCCTCCCTGTTTACTCACTGAAGAACCTGGTTCCCTCTTCTGCCATGGCAACCTTGCTCAAAACTCAAATAAATACCTGCTTATGCATTTTCCCCAGGTCTTCATCAAGTGCACATGCCTCATTAACTTTTCCTAGCTTGTCTTCTTCCAGCTGCACAGTTAAAGGTGTGAGAGCACTTGTACAGAGGTGACTTGAGAAATCTGTCAATGTAAGGTGAGAAGTCAGCTAGTGTCTCCTTTTGGATCACTTCTGAAAGTTTGAAGATCAAATGGAATAATTTTTCTATTCAAGTTTCAGACATTTATTTAATTTTTATATGCTATACAAAGCATGCATATCTATATGTAGGAGCTTAGGTGTTTCTACTGACTGGAAATCTCAACACAGATCAGTAGCATCTCAAAAAATATTTTAAAAGGCATTTGTTTTCATGTGTTCCCTCTAGTAAAGTTATTACCTGTTTGACCAGAAAAATATCATGGAACATAATTTGCATTTGAAGTACAAATATGTTAAATTTTGAAGCTAAATTTGAATATGTAGGTACAAAATAGAAGGATATAAATCCTACATTTATTGAAATTTCAATATAACTTTTACACATGAACCATCTTCATCATACATCTTCATATCTGCCCATGTGCTCTGTCCAGTCCACTTTCTCTTTTTTTTCCTTCTGGGGATATTTTCCTTCAAAGCAATAGAAAATAAATTAATTTTCATTTTAAAGCAATAAACAACATAATATAGCTCATTTCATCAAACAGATGTAGCTTGTCATTGCTAAGGCCATAAAATTCCAGCATAGGTTCTATATTCCTAACTTAATAAAGTTCACAAGATTGTATTGGTGAGACTTTTAAAACGGGGACACAACATTCCTCAAAATATTTTTCATACAGCTCAGTGAATTATACCTCAGTTAAAAATTTGCTAGTGCAATTTTAAAATTCAGCCTTTGGTTGGAAACTGGGATTTCAGATCAGCACATTCCAAAGACTCTGAGGCAGAGGCCCCTGGCCTAAAGAACAAAGAGCCTGTGCAACAAAAATTGTTAGGGGAAGGAATTAGAGCCTAAGTACTCAGAAAAGAGCCTATGGAATTAATAATGGGAATGTAGGAAGACATCTGTGCCTAAAGAGAAATATTGGACACTAGGAAAGGCATTATGTTTAGTATTGGAGGCAGTGGATTCAACACTATCAAAAAAGTAATGTGCTGGACTACAAAATTATGCTAAACCCATGGGGTTTTTAACCACCATGAGTGTGTAAACACTGGACCTGTATCTAAAAGCAATTTTTTTGAAAAACAGATGGAGATAAAACTATGTCAAAACACCATATACCAAAGAGTGGGAGGCTGAGGACCTGCTGTAGATAAATTTTGTATATACAGCAAGAAATGTGGGAAGGAGGGAAGGGAAAGGAAAGGAAGACTGTAAAGATATAAACAAGGCAATTAGGAAACAGTAGCAAGTACAGAGGAAAACTGAAAAGTGCAATTCTAAAAGGTAGCTAACTCATTGAAACAAGATGTTTGAGGCCAAGCTAGGTGGATACGCTGGGAACTCCATTCACTCTCACTAAGTCTATCCATCACAAAAAAGGAATTCCAATCTTTAGCTTCTTTCTGCAGTTAATTGCTGGCAAAGTGTGGTATACTGACTGACAGACCCACTCACATATTTTTTTACCACCACTTCTTGGCAACTAGTTGCATCCAACAAATATTTATTCACATCATAATCAAAGTCCTTTCTGAAAACCTTCTTGCAGAATTAAATGTTACACATGCTCCATTTGACCAGTCATTTTCTAAAGACACCCAGCAAATGTCTTTTCTTCTCACAATGTGGATTAAATAAAATTGTTTGTTCACCTGGGAAAAAAAAAAAAAAGTAAAATATTGATACCCTGATACTCTGAACTTAATCATTGGAATAAAACACAAACAATGGAAGCAAGTTTAGAAGACAATTGGTTTGGTATTTGTAGGTTGCCAGTGCAGCTCTTAACATGCAGATTGTCAGAAATTGTTCCATCCTTTGAATCACTTTCTCAGAATGAATTTATTCAAAGCAGTCTCTGCTGAAAATCTGAAATTGTTTACAGTGTTCGTTCTGTGAAGCACAATGAATGTAGTATGAAATGGCTTGAGCTGCTATGACCATAACAGAGACTCTCAAGTAGCATACATTATGGAGTTACAGTACTACAGTAACTATGAACAAAAAAAGCAAACCTTACCATAGGGACAACTGCATCCATGCTTGGAACTGTATCACCTAAAATTGCTATCTAAACAAGAACATTTGGGCAGCACAAAATTTCTTTGCAAACAAGCTTCCCCAGGACAAAATATATTCTTGTTCAAGTCAAAATGGTATTTGAGCCATGCCCCCTCCATATGCTAGCAGGAAAGAGATCCCATATGGACTTTTATGATAATTTGGCTTCCTAGGACATACATACACTTGCAAAAAATATATTTTCCCTTCTATTTCCAGCTGAAAAATATTTTAATTATTTTATATGGATATTTACAAGGAATTACTTTCTCTAAAAGAGAAGTTTTACAACAGTAGTAACAACACCAAGCTCAGTCTCATGTAGAACAACATTAGTTGCACTTGCGGCTTAGAGGAATTCACCAAATATAACATTATTGTATTTCACTGGGCCATAGGCTGGAATGTTAAGAGTTTTTCTACATACATTGCTCATCAGAACTAGAACTTCCTTGTCTTGCAACTGAAACATGTTATAGCTTTATTTATGCTATGTGAACTGCCTTTTCAAAAGGAAATATAGTTGTGACTTTAATTAGAATAATAAAAAGATATATAGTTATGTTGCAGACAAAATCTCAGTCAATTAAGGTCAACAAAGTAGAAAAATAAAAGTTTACAAGTAATAACACATCAGTCTGCTGGACTCTTTACGATGATGCCATGAGGAGAAGTAGATAAATGTGTTCAGGAACACAGAGTGCTAAAAAGAGCCTGTTTATTTATTTCATTTTCAAATTACAGAAACACCTATACATTAGTACTTTGGATGCCTGAAGCTCATTTAAAAGACAAAAATCACAAAACTAAACACCAAAAAACCAATAATCATATTATAGCAAGATTGTTCCACCAAGTAAAACAAAACATCAAATCAGAGCAGTAGAGGGAACATATTCCTAAATCTATTTTAGCGCAACCTTCTCCTGCTGCTATTACCCTCCCCTGATAAATGAGAAAATAAGGTATGTTCACAGACATCACCCTAATGTTAGGACTAAAGTGACATTATCTACTAAATAGATTTTTTTCTGTTCTTTCAGAATTGTTGATTAAGACGATAAGGACTATGGATTTTCTTTCAAGTGTGTGGGGTTTTTTGAACCATGTTGAATATTTTAAAAATGGTCTTTGAACACTGGTAAGTATTTATTCTCTCAAATAATATTCAGCCTATTTCCAACTCAGCTTCTGCTAATAGAGCTCCTGTGGGCCACAACCTATTTGTTAAAACAGTGTCTCTGTTGTGATGACTTGCATGATTCCTCTTTATCTGTCTGCATCTATAGCTCTTCTGCATTTCTATCAAGCATATGTCATCAAATACAATGCATGCATCCTAAACAACAGCCAAAACTATAACAGGTTAATGGTTCAGTTCTCTATTGCAAGTAGTCCCTGTTCTTTACCTCTCTCAAAAGAGTATTCCCATTTCAGTTATGGCCACCCAGTTTGCTGCTGCAGTGACAGAAGTATTAGCAGGAATATTTTGGTTTATGCCTTGTCACTGCTTGTTTCTATTCTAAATTCTGTTATTGTAAGCAAGTAGGAAGACACTGTTCCTATTTCAAAGAAATTTCACTCTAAGGCTGTGTTTCAGCAAGGTGGAAAAGCATCAGCTTAATTTAGAGAATAGATAAATAATAAAAAAGTCATACAGAACTGAAGAAGAGAAGAAACAAAAAAATAAAGGTAGTGTGATAAAAACACACTCCAGCCCTGCACCACTTCAATAGAAAGTCATGAACAAGAGAGCATTCAGTCTACAATCTACTTAAGCCAGACAAAGGGTGGTTAGAAATAAATAGTTTTTCAAAGCTGAACAGTTGCTTCTAGCTTACAAAACTTGAAATCGGTGATTTGTAACACTTGCCAGTTGGTTAGGAGACCCTGAAATACTCAGACTTATGATAACCTGATCATATGCCTGTGTGGACACAGCAATATTATGTGCTTTTCCCTGAAACAGCTAAGAAACTCATACAATCCCTTGTTCAGCACAATGCGACAGTGAACAAGTGTCTTTTGTGCATCTTATGCTGGTAACCTTGTGTCTGTTCTGCTCTCCTCATTGGTAATCTATAGAATACTGTGAAACAGTCAAAGATGTCAGTCAGTATTTTCAAAATGCTTGATGTTTCCAGGCCAGAAAAAGCATTTAAAGCTTCATCCAAAAAAGCACAGTCAATAGTTTTATTCTTTAGGCATAACAGTCTAGTAGGTATCACAGCTTTACTCTTGTAAAACACATACATACAGGAAACAGAGTTTTCTCAGCAGGAAAATCAATGGTAGTTCTTCCCTCCCCATCCCTAGAAAAGAGGCCCCAAAAGAATTTTTTATGCAAGTTTGAGAATGTTTTATCTATTGTAATGGAGCTATACTTATTACATATAATACAAACATGCAATCAACACCCATTCTCTTCAGAAAACCATAGCTCTGTCCTAAAAAGCCCTGTAATTTCAGACATATATGCAGCCCTTTCCGAGAGCTTAGAGATCTAAGGAATGCATAAACTCAGTAATCAGCAGATTACCAGCCATTTGTTCACTGGGGATGTTTAAAGAACCTTTAGTAACATTAAATACATGTAAGCATTTTTCAGAGTTGATGTCTAAACAAACAATGACTAAATTAAAAAACTAAATTCCTCAAGACTGTAACACTGAAGTAAACTTTCAACTACAGGAAGTGAATAGAATGTTTACAAAAAGGGGTGTTCATATTGCCCAATATATAGCGAGAGAAGCTCCTTTCTATAGTCAGTGGAAACACAGAACCACCTGCAGAAGGAGGCCAGAGAGAGGGCCTGAGCTATCTCCTGCTCTGGGTGGCTCTCTGGAGAAACCTCTCTCTTCAACTCGAGAAGCAGCCTTGTGAATCTAGCCAGCTAATTTAACTAGCATAGATTAGTATCTAAAGTTGAGGGATGGAAATACTCCCTTAAATCCTGTATTAACAATTAAATTAAACTGTGTTATCAGAGTCTGCCATGAAGGCAGTATGCTGTAACTGTTTGTTCCTTTTTTCTTTCCATAAGAGAAGGAGTTTTATTAAAAATACTGTAAAAGATGTTTAAAAAAATATCTTCTGTGTCAGTTGACTTCTTAGCTTTGAATTTATATACTTTTCAGCAAAAAAGTAACATAGTAATGGAGTTTTACTTCCAGTTTGGCCCAAAAGAAAAGATGCCCCTTAAAAATAATTTTTATCTCCATAGTTCAACCTTCCCCTTTGAATGTTTCCTTTAAAGTATTTCTGTATTCTTTTTTCCAGCTCTCTTCTTCATATATTTTCTTTTTCTTTCCAGCATATATTTTCAATCCATTTGCAAAATGTTTTCCATCCCTTGGTTTTCTTCAGCTTAGTATTGTGTTGAAAGACCTTTGTCAACCAAACATAGAAGACACCCTGTTCAGCTTGTTTTTCACCACAAGGTGAAAAGTATTTCACCACAGTATTATCTGTTCTCCCCAAAAGTCAGAAATTAGTTTTTTATATATTCAATTTATCTATGTTCACTCTGCTTCTCTTGCCAGTGTCTTCAATCCAAGGTGTTCACCATTTTACAGATATAACACTTCATAAGTTTTATTGTTTGCACCAATCTCCTTTCTAATCCTTGTTGTCATTGCTGAGGTTAATGAACTCTGTCCTTTGAAGATTTTCCTTTTTTTTTTTTTTTTTTTCCCTTCTGCAAAGATATTTTTTCCAGGCTGTTCTATATTTTTTTCTGCATTGATTCTGTGCAATGGCAGAGAGACCCCTGAATTCACTGCCTAAAAATAGCCATGATAACCCATGAAAGACAGCCAGGTCTACAGTAGTACCCACATTAGCACGTATTTTCACCCTTAGAAAGCCCAAGTGCCAGCTCAGGGCAACAGCTATGCAAAGGTTTCATTCCTTGTGGTGTGACTACAGGGCAAATAGCTACAAGTATGGGTTAAGCCCAATGCTAGAATTGCAACCTTAGCCCAACCTTAGTTTTCAGAGAAAAATACAAAGTCATGGCACTTTTTTTACTGAAGATCTGCTCTTCCCCATATTTCCCACATTTTCTCTTCTACTGTATCCCAATCAGGGTTTATTTGATGTTTCTTTTCCCCACTCCAGACTTTGATTAGAAGTCCTGAGCTACCACAGTCTTAGAAAAGGTAGAGGCCAACATGAATTTATTCAAGAAAACAGTTATAGGTTGTGTTATTTTGAACTCCCAAAGCACACACATTTTACTCTACAGACATATACTAGTTGTTTTTATTATAACTGAGTGTATGTGTGAGAAAAGGACAGATGTATTTTCCCCACATTCTTGAACAGATTTTAAATGAGCAAGTTTATCATTAGCCATACGCAGTCTGTTCTAAGACACATCTCTCCTACCAGCTACAGCTAGAAGAAAAGTCTTGAAGGCTGCGATATAATTTGCTCTTTCAATTTAAAGTAGAAGGTATTCAGTAATGGAGCTAGATTGTCCTTTCACAGGGGAAGAGTAACACAAGAAAAAATAAAAAAATATGATCAGTAAAATATTAGAATCCAAATATTCCCCGGTCAAATCTCTTTTGCTCGCAAAAGGTGTATACTAGTGAAACTATGTATACTAGTGAAAAGAATGCATGGAGAAGAAATAGACTATTTAGACTCAGATTTGTTTCATTCCTTTTTTTAATGTTCTAACTATTCAGCTGTATTTACATCTGCTTACAATCAGACAGGAATAGGGACAGAAAGATCGGTGCTTTCCAAAGTGGACTGAACAAGTGGCAACATGTACATAATGAAGTCTTCCTGCAATACTGCCAGTGTGACATCATGTATCCTAACTCTCTGCAAGTGCAGTTCTTTTTGTCAGCTAAGCACAGATATGACATTTGTGTATGTACTTTCTTCGACTGGACAACAAACATTTTACTTGCATTTTTGGGCATAATTCACATTATTTACCAATGGATCACCTATCTTTAAAAATAACATTATAGTAGTTCCATAATAGCAGAATGATTCTTTATGTATTCAAGCTTGGTAAAAATGAGTTCAAGAGACAAGGATTAAATCAGATTGTAAATGGAAACCCCAGAATAATTATTAATTTTTTAGCCATCCTTACATGGGTTATGTCCTGAGGCTTTATTATAAAGAACAGTAAGTTCTTTAAAATGAAGAAGTAAATTAGAGGAATGAAGTAGATTATTTGGTTAGCTATATATGTCTGGATTATTTCCCATATAATAAAAATAGTAATTACAAAAATAATTAAATAGTTGCCCCTTGTTCACAGAGGTGATCTAATATCTCAAGCACAAAATAATGCTCCTCTCACATCAGAAGAAAAATATCATTACATTTTCCTCTGATAGAGTGTAAAAACTTTTAAATGTTCACTTAATCAAAATCCATGTAAAAGTTACTATATATACTGTATATGTATGTATAATGTATATATATACTATATACTGTATAGACTATAGTGGCTATCTTCATGCGTTGCTTACTATTTTGCATGTTGACCACCACCACTGAATTTTTGGCCTTGTACAATTTAATTTGTGTTTAAAAACACTTGTAACAAAAAGGTAAATATATTTAAAAAAAAATAATTTTCTTCGTATTATTGCTCAAGATTAACAATATTGTCTGTGTAACCCAGTTTATTGCTACTATTGTACATTTACAATTTTAATTCAACCTCAATATCAGAAATACAGAATTTTCTAGCTTCTTGAGAAGAATGAAGTTATGTAGTTACAATATTATAACATGCCACCCAAACCAAAATCCTCCATGCACTAGCATTACACTGTATTTTTCAGAACATCCCCTACACAGTCTCAGAAATTTCTGTACCTTTTTGTACCTTAAAAAATCTACAGACAGGAATATCAGATTGATAAGGATGTTTTTCGTCTATGATCAATCAAAACTTTTACATTCCTTGTCTTGAAATTACACTTTCTGACACTTAAGATATGTATCCAAAAAGGGTGGTTAATTTAAGTAATTTTGTCTTTTTCTCTCAAAGTACAAGGTCATTAATTGCTATTGGGACCTTCATAAACCCTAGTCTGCTGATGGGGTGAGAACTCTATTGTTAAATGTATTATGGCAGGGCTGTCTTCGGAGATTGCCTGCTTGATTGCTTTGTAAAGGCCCAATGGCACACAGCAATTAAAATCCATAGACCTTTATAACCCTACTGATGTTTTATGGGCCTTTTTGTGTCCTTCGGTGTGGTTTACCATTTGTGTGTCTCCCAGTGGATCTTCTTTTCAGAACTCAAAGTGGAATTTTTTTTCCGGAGTGATAAAGCTAGTTATACATCATGTGAAAGGTTAATGACTATTTTCAAAAAGAGCATATGTTTAATGTCATAGGGTGAAAGTTATAGTAAAGAACAATTAAGTAAAATCACTTGCCATTTTTTCATTCTCAAAGTATTTAGATACTACTACTACTTACGTACAGTACATTGAGTTGGTAAGTCACTGGATGATTTAAAACTATTCAATTAATTTGGAAATACAAGTTTAACTTCTTAAGCAGAACTAAATCATTGAACAGTTTGTCTGTGTGTATCCATATCCATATGGAATGAGAGAATGCCAACTCCAGGCATGATCCCCAATATCTGCTACTATGAAAATGCCCCTTCAGTAAGGCACTGAGTGCATCCCACTTAAAGCAGTACACAGAACCAAAACACAGTGGTGGACCCGTGAAGTTGTTATGTTCTCAGAAGTTATATAGCTTCATATTGCCTCATTTAAATGTTTTCCCTTGGTCTCTGTTAACAGTGGACTAATCAATGCAAGTAACACAAAACAATCATCTAGTGAATGAGAACCATCTTTTTGGCATACCTGTGGTCTCATAGACAAAATGTCCTTTCAATAACACTTGAAATCTTTGGAGCCATAATCAATGAACTGTACAATCTTTACCACTACCTATCTTCACATTAAAAAATTTAGCTATTTTTGAGATTTCTCATGAGATATTCACATCATGTTTTCAGGGAAAGAATTGACTTGTAAAATCCAGTACGGAATAGCCATTAATTAAGATAACACCTCTGATTTAATGGAATGAAAAATGCCTGCCATTAAAGGGAAATAATTAAAAATTTCCTGGAGATCTCATAAAACTTTTTATTTTTTTAAAATTCATTTCTGTATGTGACAAAATAGGTGCCTTCAAAGAACTAAATTACTCAACAATACTTTACTCAATTCTAAAATGACATATGGACAAAGATTAATAGAACTGTATACAAAGAAGTAAAGAAGGAACAGGAGACAAATCAGCATGAATTTATTTTAAAGAGGCCTTTTGAGAATGCAATAATTCACAACTGCTATGAACTACCAAAGACAAATAGGTTTTAGAGCCTAGCAAATGGGAAAAGTCTATTTATATGCATTTCTATCAAGAGAAAGAACTATTTAAATATGAGGTACCTATGGCTTATTGATTTTTGACATCACTTTCACAATTTGAAAATCTAAACATGGTTTTCATTTTGTTCTCAATGCCAGTCACTCTCGCCACTGTGGACCCCAAATTCTCTTGAGTATCTTCATTCTGCATTATTGTAAGTTGGAGAGGATTTGGTGGCCAAAGTAGACCTTCAGAGATTCTCAGTACAGTTGCTCAAGCCCAGAGTTATCCTAATTAAAGACATTGGTCTTTAAAGGTATAGCCGGAATCCAAAATTGGGCTGCAAAATCCCTATTATTACCAGTGGCAAGCAAGATACTGATTGTCAGAGGCTAAGGAATATGTAAACCAGTGACAGGGAAGGAGGAAACATCCTTTTACTTAAACTAATTGTATTTCATATGGAAATCAGGAGGACACAATGAATGAAGAACTTCACAATGCCAAAGTAACAAAGCCACTGTGTGACTTGGTCATCACAGCTGAAGGTCCCCAGACAACTCAACAGTTAGTCATTTGGACCCAGTTTATCTAAATACGTATTTGATCTTCTCATGTCATGACCCACAGCATGCAGTCAAGTATCGTGGTCTCCTTGGCTTTTTAGCTGCTATTATTCAGGGTTGTTTGATTATTAAGAGTGCCAACTGCCATAGAATGTATTTTGTGGTCATGGATTACTCTCACTTTATCAAAGAATAGCAGTGTGGTGACTACTCTCACAGCAGGAAATCTTTCTTTGTAGGATCCAGTTTCCACTCCTTGTTTGACTTATAATAATTGGGACCACATCTGGAAAGAAAATCTGTTGACCCTCAAAATAGTATTTGTTTTGGCCCTAGCAGTTTTCATTATTTAGGCTTTATCTCTGAGGTTTGAGACAGAGATTAGAGTCCTTGGTCAAGGTTTTGATAAGGAAGATTAAGCAGGCAATCCAACAGCATATTTCATCATAGCTAAGATCGTAATATGTGTCTAAAATGAGAGTGTTGAGCACTCTTATGCAGCCAATTAACTAGATCTGAATCTGGTTTCTTGCAAAAGAAATCTCTTCTGGCAAAATGATGGATTTTTTTTATTATTATTATTTGCTTCTCATTCCTCCTTCCTTTTTATAGAATGATGTCTACAAGCCTTTCTCCCATCATGTTTTTGTTTCTTTATTTAGAGAAAGGTGGGATTTGAACATTAATAAAAAGCATGACTTCACATTTGCTGTGATGAGGAATATAAGGCAAATTTGCAACACTGATATTTTTCATGAAATGAAAACCACTGCAGCTGTTCTTATAAAATACTATAATTGCTTCATTGACAGATTAATATGTCTTTCTTCTTGTTGATTTTCTTGAGTGCTTTCTGTGTTGCTTTTGAGCTTATTTTTTTCTTTTTTCTTTTTTTTTTAATGTGTACCCAGCTTTTCATGTAGTGTAAACTGCATACCTAAATTGAAAGCAATAGTGCTCTAATGATTTATTCTAGGTGAGAGTATGGTCCTCAGAAACATAAACAATCTTTTCTCTATTTGAGAATAAAAGACCAAAAAATAAACCTGAAGGAAATATCCATCATATTCAGTTATCTTTCAGGTTTAAAGACATTTTCATCACTACATCATTCAGAATGCTTATATAACAGTGAAATAATGTAATTTGGAACACATACCTCCACACATAATATATGGAACCACGTGCTCCTCCCTTACTTGTTGCAAGTTAAAATACAGCTGATCAGCTGTATTTTAAGCTATGTGTTCTAGCAAATACAGATTATGTCAGAGTAAAGAACAGAAATGCGATAATGAACTAGTGCATCAGGTACCCCTGAATCATATGAATCTAGAGAACACTTGTGAAAACAGATTTTCTACCTGTTGGAAGGCAAGAAATTAATGGTACTTATGGTGTGCCTTGATCCTCAATATAGCATGGTGGCTCTCAGGTACAATGTTAACATACTGAGTCAAAGCACTAAAACATGTTTAGTGCCTCCTTTATGGGACTACCAAAATTCAAGTGGAATAGAATAATTTTGCTTCTGGTAGGAAGAGAGATCTGGATGGTAGTTACAATAGCATGTCCTGTTAAAGATCAAGCAGTACTTTCCTCAAAGTCATTTTCTTATGTGGATCAAGGAGCTGAACCTTTTAAGCAGAACATTTTCTGAAGCCTTCAGTACTGTGAAGATTGTTTTTGGAGAGGTGTGATGTCTGCAGATACGTAAGCAGTGTTCACTGAATTCAGAAACATGTAGCCTGAACTTCAAACTCTGGTTACTCTTGTGTTACAGTGGTGACAGGGTTTAATTGGACCTCTGTGCTTCAATTCTGAACTGTTGAAGGAAAGCAACTGAAGCACTTGTGCAGATGTTTCTTCCTGGTAATGAAAGGAACCTGGCTGGTCTAGTTTTAAGTAAAATAGCTGAATTAAAAGCTAAATTAAGGCTTTCTGACATGGATGATCAGTGATTGCAAGCAAAAGTCTTGAAATTAGTTGACGTTTCATATGGCAATCAAAATGGATTCAATGAAGCGACTGAGCTGTCCATTGAGGTCCTCTCCACCATGACATTCATTCAGGAGAAGTAACTCATCAGAGACACTTTGATGAAATCAGTTAAGACACTGTGGGAAAGTATCCTTTTGGGGAAAATGAATCCACTTTGAAAGATCTGAAGGTTGGTGTTGCTGAGAGATTCTGAAGGTACTGGGAACTAGACACAAAAGAAAACTGTGTTTGGTAGCTGAAATCTAAGAGAGGATAATTTTCTGACCTGATAAACAAAAAATTATAGGTTTTGTTGCACGGCTATATGAGGCAGAGGTGAAACATCTGTTATATACAATGCCATTAAGTTAGCTACAAGAAACATGAAGCAAGAGTGGAAATTCTTGCAACTGTTTCTAAGTAAGCATTTTCTAACTTTTAAAGACCCTAATGATGAAAACTGTGCAAAGGAATATTAAGCAGGACAATACTTAAATTAAATCTGCATTTGCCAAACTTCAGAGAAAATGTACATTCTACATAGCCCAAAAAGCTACCAGGTTTGTCTCCCACGTACACATCTGTTCACTGTGATCACTCAGAACTGCAAGGGATACAAACATGAATTTGCAAAATCAGGATTTAGTTTCTTATTCTTTTCAGTGTTGATGACCTCAAATAAGTATGAAATGTAGTGTTCGTTATAGTCTGAAACAGGCTCCATCACATTTGTTTTCATTATACATTGTACTGCATTATTGTTTACCTAAGTGACCCCTGTGTTGTGAGTGGTCAGCAAGTGTAATATGTTTCACAACAAATTGTGACCAAGGTAGTTTTTATTTTTGTTTAAATTTTTATATACTTATGGGGACTTTCAATGAGATGAGATCAGTCAAACAACTGAAGTGAGAAAAGTCTAAAATAATGTTTAGACATTTTATTTTTCATTTCAATTCAATACTTTGGTTTAAAATGTTATACTTCTTTTAAGCTACAAGTTAAAATGTTGCAACATTTTAAGATAACATGCAATGTTATTTAGGGACTGATTTTTTCTCTTTGAAATGGCCTAAAAAAGGATTTTTTCAGAGTTAGTATTTTTACAAACGTGCATAAACATACACAAATATACTTTCACCTTTTTTGAAATACTAGTTGGCTGTGAAACTTTTCCTCATTAATTATTCTACTACATAAAATATACAGGTTAGGGGAAAAACATTTTGCCATAGCTGACTCTTCCATTTCCAAATTCTTATTATAAAGTCAACTGTGTATTTTATGTATTAATACACTGTAAAGAATAAAATGGTTTTCTTTCATACCTTTTCCATTTTTTTCCTATAGTCTCTTGTTTTTCCTAAGCTTTTGAAGACTTAAATCACATAACTTCATTAGTCTCACAGTGTGCCTATTAGACCATCACTGTCTCACAATGTCTTCCTTCCTCTTTTCCATGCTACTTCTGTTGAGCCACCAAAAATCATCCCTCTGAGTTTGCCACTGCATGCCACCAGCATGGCTAAACAGCTGAACAGCAGAGGGCTCTACAGCATGGTGCTTTTCCACAGCAGGAAATATCGAGCTTATGCTCTCCTTTCAGATCTCATCTTATGCAATTCTTATAGCGCACTATAACAGGAAAGAGTTATTCTTGTTAGGAGACATGGTTAATTAAAATCTAATATAGTCAAAACCTTTTGGTCCTGAATATGTGATTTTTGCTAGCCTAACAAACAGCATTTACATTACTGTTTAGAGAAGGTCGTAAGCTTGCTCTTCGGATTCACAACAGTTCAGTTGCATAGAAGAATGATGTGAAGGGTTTTATTCCTCACAGATGTACACCCATAGATAACAATATCCAACGGGCATTTAATTAGCAGACCTGAAAAACATCTTCAACTAATTCTTTCCTCTTTTTCCTCCATCAAAGACTCATTCATCTTTCAAATGCAGTGAAAACTAAAAAAAACTTGAGTGCATACTCCCAGCACCTAGTGATGAATAGGGAAAATTATCTGTTCCTGAAAACAAATACTTAAGAATGCTAAACACTTTTAGGTACCTCTGCAATATTGTGGACTGAGAATAGAAACTTAGTGTCAGTATTTCTTGACAAAATTGTCTTTCAGATAAGCCTGTCTGATAGACATAGGCCTGTATAATCACCATAGACAGAGCAAATCTTAGTAAGTTTTCCTATCCAGAAGCAGAAATAAGTTAAAGTTAGAAAGGTCTCAGGGTAGTCTCATGTCAACAGCAAAAATAGATAAATAAATAAATAAAACCACCTGTCACCATTTATTCACGAGTTACACAGTTCACTGCCAAGAACAAAGTAAAAATGTTCCTTATAAAGTGCAATGGTGCCTGAGGGATATTTCTGTTTTATGGAGTACTTTGAGAATAATTCAGGTTTGCAGTCCAGTGGACCAATAGGTAGAGAAGCTGAGTGCTTCAACCATGAACACAAACAGTAAATATGACTTTCTACCATATAAACAAAGGTATGCTCAAGGTTCCACTGTAAATGTATAATAAAACAGTGTGACATGTAACTGCAGCTACATTATAGACTCCATTACTATGGTGATTTATCAGTAAGTGTACGTTATTCACTACTGACAACACTGTCAGCTTCAGGCACAAAATTAATAATAATATTATGAGAAAGGTTAAGGTCTTGTGATCCAGGTGCAGAGAGACAGTTGGGTAGGCTTTAAGAGGCTTAAACACAGTGTTCATGTGTTTCTATGTACAGAAGAATCTACAGGTCCTATGAGGACAAAAGCACTACATGTCTGTGTGCTTGCTTTTGCATTACCACATAGTCAGCAAACCTTAGAAAAAGGTAAAGAAAAATGCTGGAAACAATAGCAGTGAAATTTTTAAAGAAAGATGGAAATCCCTCATTTCATTTTATGTGGGCTGAAGTGAATGTCAATGAAATATGAACTCTTGTGAGCAAGATGTGTTCATATGTTACAGATTCAAAAGAGGAGCACTTACATGATCCTCCAGGATTTCTTTGAAGGCAGAGGTACAAACTACAGGAGGGATGCAACCAACATTAACAACTGAACTGGTGTCAGTAATGATTGCTAATTGCCATAGCCACTTCTGCAGGGATTGTCTGGCCATAGCCTTAGCTGATGCTCCATCTAACATCATTCCAAATGCATTGGCATGAGCCTTCACTGGCACTTTCATTAAGCTATCTTTATATCAAAATACACCCTTTTAGTCCATCACAGCTGTGAGGTGTGGGCACATTGGACAACAGAATAGTTACTGGCATTACAGGTGGGTTAAGACAGTAGGATTTCTGAGTAGGATAGGCTTGATGGGGGCAATAGAAAGCACAATTTCAAGATGTAAGAGTGGTCAGAGGACCACAAGAAACAAGCAATTTCCAAGAGGATTTAATTTGGCTGACAATGGTTTGTGCATGTTGCATGTAGCAAGGCTATCGCATGTGTGCAAACCAAACACAATCACTGTGCCTAATTCATAGTTGTCTCCCTCAGCCATTTCTAAAACCTTGCCTGAAGTGTAGATGAACTAATTCTTTGAATAGAATATATACTTGTTATTCTCTCTTAGCTCAAGAGCAGCCAAATATCACTTGTTCTGACCCCTCAAAAAAGAGAAAAAGAAAAACAGAAAAAATATATGGAGCATTCCCAAACATGTGAAAATCGACAGAAAAGGAAAATATTTTAAAATTTACAAGTGATGGAATACAAATGTTTTAAATGACACAACAGTAGTATGTCACATTAACAAGCTATTCTTTATTGCAAGTACAATGAAAATAGGGAGTGGGTAAACATGAACAACCTGGGACTTACAGAATTTCCAAGAAGGGTGTAGGCTGGTAGAATACCACCTATGCTGTGTTTATGGTTGTATCTGTTTCTACACAGGGCTTTTTAGAAGCAGATTTTGTGTTTTTTTGCCACTTTTGACTCACTGTCCAACTAGACAAATGGAACTTATTTCCATTTTCATCATTACTATGGTGATGTAAGCAGGTTTTTTTTGGAGTCATTTAGATTTTAAGGGAAATTCAACAGCAACCTTCTCCAAAGGTTTTCTAGTTGCTCTTTTTTCCCTTAATTCATATTTAAGTGCAGTCCACTGCTTTGAAAACTCATAAAAATATAGCTGCACAAAGTTCTCCATTTAGAAAATTCCATCTATTGAGAAAAGAAAGATAGAAATGTATCTAAATTTTAAAGCACTCTTTAGAAAGTGCCAGGATTAAACCAGCCAGCCATTCAAGATTCTCCAGGAAACTCTACGCTTTTACACTGAGGCAGTTCTTACCTAATGGACATTTCTTCAAAACTGGAAGGCCTTGAACCCTGACTTGAACTTTTCACTGTGAAACTTGTGGTCTTATTTTTGGTGGTGTACTTCCATTGGTGTACTTCCAAATGGTGTATTTCCATTTACTGCTTCTTAGCAGTAATATCACACATTTCTTTCTAATTTTAGCTTGTATTTGTCTTGATCATTATCACCAAAATATAATTGGATTTATTATGAAGGCAGGAAGAAAAATACTGGATGAGTCAATAAAAGAAAGGAATATGAAGTGAAATTATGAAACTTCAGGCATAATTTTTCATTTGTTTTTTGTTGGTTTTTTCTTTGTTTGCTTTCCAGGAAATGGAGGAAGGTCCAAGAAAAATAATTTTTCCCATTTAATTTTCATCTAAGAGTTGTAGATTGAACAACATGTATGTCGTAGTACAAAAGCCAATATTTCTATGCAACGGCTATGAGAATCTCTCCTAGAATACTAAAAAACATGTTTTGCTAGGACTGAAGGGATCAATCATGATAGTGTAAAGCTGAGTGATTTTTAGTTTATATGAAACTACAAAATGCCTCATTAGGGATTCTGAACTTACTTTCTTTTCCCAGCTTCCAGATATACCTCAGCAGGAAATTTACAGTGCTGTCAAGAGTTTCCAGTGGTGAAGAAGTCTTCCCTCTGTTTGGTAGGATCTTAAGTGGCTGACTGATACCTAGATCTCTCAGCAGCCTTGTATAACTGGATGTTGGTGTTACAGGAGGGCTAAGTCATATTTCTAGAAAATGTAGTCCTGTGAAGCTTATTCAAGAATAAAGAAAAGATTTCTTATTCCATGTTCTGCACTTTTTAGAACAGATATAAACCTCTTGATTAAATACATGAAGAATTATTGATGGGAAACATGCAGTTTATTGAGGCTGTACTACCAAATGAGTAATTTTGGGTAGGTATGAAAAACAAAAAAACAACTTCTTATGGACCACAAAAATTAGGACTCATTTCCTTTGTATCATTCAAATAGGCTTTCCTAGCTTGGCTAATTTCCATCCCAATCATCCTCCTGGAAGTCAGGAAATTATTTCAGTGACCACTTTGTAATAGAGGACCCATGCAGTGTTTTTATCTGGCAGGTTCCATTTTACAGGTATATTTCTTTCTGTGGTTAGTAAGCAACAATAATTTCTGTAAGTGTAAGCACTGTGTTGTAATTCTTAAATATGCACTACCTTCTTTCTCCCATCCCCTGTCATTACAATTTCTAGCTACAGTTAGATGTTTGCAAAACAGGTGGTGCAAGTATTTTGTCACACTTACATGGAGGCAACACAGCCAGAATGTGTTCTATATCATGTCAGCCTTCACAAGTGGGGTGACAGCTGTGTGTTGTGTATGACAAAAATGTATTATTAGTTTTAGATATTATCATACCCATGCTTAGCATTAATAATATTGATTATTTAAGGCTAAAGAATAAATCCTAGACACAGATGGAAACACAGCTGAGCTGCCCTGTTCCAGTGGCTTCTTACCATTCATTAAATGCCTGTTGGGTGCAAACAACTCAAGTCAGGCATTTCTGATTATGAGGATGTGGCAGATGAAACATGACTGTTTATTGTTCTCTTCCTTTCCTGTTACTTACTGCTTACTCAGTTGCTTACTCTGTACTGGGAAAGAAGAATCAAGGAGAGTATCTGCAAAGGGATTTGGTTGTGCCAAGGTTGTAGTGGCTGCTATCAGTTCCATCCCCGATGGTGTGTGCAGATACGCATGTGCTGCTGTCCCTGTGCCCTTCTCTCCTTCTGTATTGAGTCTGGCTGAAATGGAGTTAATTCTCCCCATAGCACCCCTCCTAGTGCTGTGCTCTGTATTGGTAGCTAGAAAGGTGTTGATAACACACCAGTGTTTTGGCCACCGCTAAGCAGAGCTCGCACAGCATCAATGCTTTTTCCAACATTTGCCCCCCTCACCAGTAGGCTAGGGATGAGTGAGGTCTTGGGAGGCGACACAGCCAGGACAGCTGACCCAAAGTGACCAAAGGGATATTCCATACCATGTGACGTCAGCTGTGCAATAAAAGCTAAGTAAAGGGAGGAGGAGAGGGGGCATTTGTTATTTACATTTGTCTTTTGGAGCAACCAGTACGCATACTGAAGCCCCGCTTCCCAGGAAGTGGCTGGACATTGCCTGCTGATAGGAAGTAGAGAGTAAATCTTTTGTTTTCCTTTGCTTCCATGCACAGCCTTTCCTTTTGCTTTGTAAACTTCCTTTATCTTGACTCATGAGTTGTTTCCATCTCATTTCCCGCCCCCCCGATCCTGCTGGGGAGGGGGAGTGACAGAGTGGCTTGGTGGTCACCTGGCGTCCAGCTGGGTCAGCCCACCACACCCTCCCAGTTTTAAATGTTGCGGTTTTAAACAGCAGCTTCTCCTGGGTGTACCCGGGGCTCTGCACAGCAACTGTCACATTCTTCTCTTACTGGTGTCCTCCAACAGAAAGGCAGAGGCTGGATTTTTTTTTATTTGCTTTTTTGCACTCCTTTGAAACACTTGTATACCACTACTTTTTTAAAACTTGCCTCATTTAGATAGGAACAGTCTGTATTTTTTTTCTAGCAAAGGGGGTACATTTCTGGCTTCTACATCTTTCTGCCCAATCTGCCTGGCCACTTACTGATCTGCTGTATTGCAACTCATTTTACAAACACAAATCAAAGACAACATCCTCTTTTAGAGAGCTTGAGGCCAATGTTCAAAGGAACAGAATTCAGACAGGCAACTAACTTTCATTGCTTTCCAATGGACTCAGCATCTAATTGCATTTTATGCCTCTCTTTTTGTATGTAATAATCCCGTCTAACAGTACAACTGGCATCAAAGAATTCCTCAATAATATCTATTCTCAGGCCTTAAGTCACTGACACAGTGTTGTTACTCCCTTATACATCAATTCTTACACTGTGATTATGGGTGTGAGGTAAGGTAGGAAAGGGTTAGTTCTGTCTGTTTTTTCCTGGGGCCTGGCAGCCCTGACTACTTTCTTAACAAAAAAAAACCCACCACCACCACCAACAACAACAACAAAAAAAAGGGGAGTGGGGAGGAGAGCGGCAGAGACGGAAAAAAGAAGAAACAGAAAAAGTTCTCATGTCAGCGGGTTTCCTAGAACATAAAAATTAAAAATTAAGGAAATTAATTTTTCATGAACTGCCTTTCAGAATTCAGCTCCTTAAATCTTACAGCCTGTTTATTACACTGAGGACTGCAATTACTTTCCAAGGAGGGCTGAAGCACTAACTGATGTTACCAACCATGTACTGATTAATACCTTGTCCTGTGGGGTAAGTTTGTTGTGAAACCAATACTCTTAAGGTGGCATTTCAGAAATCTTTGTCTCCTCATGTGATTAATGTTTTTCATCCACCTACTGTGATACAGGGTTTTTTTATTCAGAATGGAAGAATTCAATCCCAGTGACTCATACCTTTATGCTAAAGTAGTCATAGCTTTTTTAATATAAAATATTACTCTGTATTTCAGCACCAAAATTCATACAAATCAAATGTGTTAATAAAAGCCAAAAGCAATGACAAGGAAAGCTATTACTGAAACATAGTAAGAGAAGAGTGACCGTCTCATGGTGAAAGAGCTTATCCATAGCTTTTAAAGAAGCGGCTTGTAAAAATCTGTGTGATTTATTTATGCTAGTAACTTAAAATATTAATAATTAAAATTGAAAAGCCTTGTTAACAGATATGATTTACACAAATGTATGCCACGGTACAGCAGAATTATTACAATATGCAAAAAATGAACTGGTGTACAGTAGGGGTGCTACTTAGTTACCAGGAGATCAAGAGTGTATTTGCATTACTGACTGGTATCTCACAGCTAAAGCATTTTATAACCATCAGCATGCTGGCAGAGCTGCCTCACAGAGCTGAAGTAAAATACTGACCAGCAATACAATTTTCCTACTGATGTCATTAGAGACATGTAATTTGATGTCTGACATTAAAAACCTGGTTTGTCCATATGCGTACAAAAAATATGACAGCTTACAGTGAGTGGAGCAGGGACAGGAAAGATGGGACTGAAAGGATAGGAAAGAAATAAGGGGTGGTGAAATGGTAGGGTGATGCTAAATGGGTGTACATTTGAGCTGTAAGATATGAAAGGGATTGCAGTAAGATATGCAGTATTTAGTTCCCATCCACACCTCTGTTGTTGCTCCCAAATTGGACATTTTGCTCTCTACAGCTACCTGAAAGGAGGCTGTAGTGAGGTGGGTGCTGGTCTCTTCTGTCAGGTGGCTGGAGATGGGACGAGAGGAAATGGCCTCAAGTTGCAGCAGGGGAGGTTTAGATTGGATATTAGGAAAAATTTCTTTACTGAAAAGGTTGTCAGGCATTGGAACAGGCTGCCCAGGGAAGTGGTTGCATCACCATCCCTGGAGGTATCCAAAAAGCATGTAGACAAGGCACTTCAGGACATGGTTTGGTGGGCATGGTTGACGGTTGGACTCAATGATCTTAAAGGTCTTTTCCAACCTAAATGATTCTATGATTCTATGATAAAACAGTCTAAGCGAGGACAGTGTCTCAGCCCACTCTGTTGGACTCTAGGATACAGGCATGCTCCTCATGCTTGGTTTGTTGGCAGAAACCTGCACTCAGTTCAAAGTATGTCTTAGTAATATATTAAAATTGTGCATATAAACACTCAAATGTATGAACCATGGATAGATCAACTCTGCTGTTGATGTAAAGCTTCACAGCTCATCCCACTTGAGTGAATGCCATCTTGCTAAGGATCAGGCTGATGATCTCTGTTGTTGATGCCACCTTGGTTCCGCAGAACCATCAAACATTGGGAGAAAGACACTGATGGAAAGTGAAGTGGGAAGCCCAAAGACACATAGTGCCAGGGCCTTGATGGCACAAACAATGCACCTGACCAGCCTCCCCTGAGGACTCCTGACTCACCCTACTCAGTGGCCCTGGTGTTCCATCTCAAGTCAGCCTGGGGCTGTCAGTCCCTGCCCAAACTCACTTTCAGGGTTGGGGGCTCCCTGGGGGCTGCAGAGACTCCCCATGGGGCAGGCAGAGCAGGGTCTCACAGCCAAGGCAATTGAGGCATCCTACGTAACTATGCACTACTCTGTGCTTTGCAACGGACTGCCTCTTTGATGGTAGGATCAAATATTTGTTCTCAAATAAAATAAAGCAAAATTTTTTTCTTGCTTTTTGGTTTTTTTTTAATTAAGATGTGAATGTGTATAATTTTCTAATGTTTCTCTTTATTACAATAATAATTCATTTTCATCAGAAATCAGTTCACAGAGCTAAAATACTCTGATGATAATTTCTCATCTATGCATATCAATATAACTTTTAAAAATGTGCCACTTATTTTTAAATATGCAGCAGCACTGCACTCCTTGAGGATACTCAAAGAGGAGGTGCAACTAATCACAGCCCTAGTTTACTTGTTCATGCATAACAGATATTCCCAAAACTGGAACGCCATGTTAGAGTTTCTGCTGAAAGAGGATTGGTGAGAGGATCTATTGTTTGAAGTCTGTCTTGATTGTAGGCATTGCACACAGCAGAATTAAACATAAATCTTTTAAAGACAATCCATTTTCTACAGTGCTGCATTTTCAGATGTATAACCTGGGGGTTATCTTTGAAAAAACTGAAACAAACCCAACACGTCTCTGTGCCCCTTTCCTCCTGTGTAGATTTAGAGTGTAGGTAATATGAAGGGAAGTCTACTTCAGGAGCTCTTCCTCCCAGAAGTCCCCTGCCTGCGACTCCATACTACACATTTCCTCTCTGTCACCATGTTCCGATTCCCCTGATCCCCCTCCCTCTGCTCCCACTGCCATGAAGATCCCATGCTTTTGATTCCTTCTCAATAATACTGCTGATACTCTTTGTCAGGATTTTTTTTTTTTTTCCAAAAATTTGTACTCATTTAGCCATCCACAGGTTATTGTGAGTCTCAATATTAGTGCTGTGGCAACTCTTTGCTTGCACTCCCAGTCAAGTGACAGCAGCGTACAGTGGATGGTCTTCTTGACTGTTTTTATAATTTAAGATTGCTAATCAAAACCATGGCTGGGTGAAAGAAGAAAACTTTTGCCTTTATCTTGAAAGAGTAAAGAGAGAGGATATTCTGTGTCACTGGCCACTTGTAACTGTCTGTCTGCCTCTCCCAGCTCCAACAGTAAAACTGTATGGTGATGGATCCCATCTGCATGCACTCAGCCAGCTGTGCATGGAATGGAAAGCCATCAGCAAAGCTTTGAGTCTGGCCTTACTTCCCTGAGTGGATGAGGCTCTTTTAAAAAATAAATCTTGTGGTGTCCAGAAGTTATTGGCACAATTTGTGAGATTCTAAAGATAATGCCTATTCTAAATAGAAGGAAAAGGGGCACCATTTTCAGTATCACTGCCTGGTAGCTTTTAGAGAATACCAGGTCTCTAATGGTGACTATATCTTTTTTTCTTGTAAGTTTAATTTCTGTCTACCAGAGGAGTCTGCTTATATTTACTGTTTGTTTCTATATCCTGACTTTTTAATTGCACCTAATCTTTTATGACTGTTTTGTCTTTTGCCTATTGCAGGATAGGTACTCAGTGAAATTAGGGTTTCACTTAAACTAGGATAAACAGATGAGGCTGCAAGGTAGCATAATTCACTATGGCGCAAAGCAGGCTCAAGCAGGCAGCGTATTGGCACCCTGTGAAAGAAATAGAAGTATATGATTTCAGCTGATCTACAGCAATTTTTTTCCTTGCCCTTTTTTTATCCCAACATAAACCAGCAGGGAAGAAGGCAGGGTCAAAATCTGTAACTGCCTCAATATTCGCTCAATTTAAATCTTTTCAAGAGTTCAGCTTTCATGCAATTTGGTCACAATGAAAAAGAAAAAGAAGTGGGGGTTTTTTGTTTTCTCTGGAGACAGAGAGTAAGTATGTATAGTCTGGAATCCTCATGCAATGCCCATTATCACAGTATCTGAGTGCTTCACAGGTCATCACATGTATGGCTCTCATGCCTTTTTTTCCATGTCTGAAATTGTACCTCAACACATAACATATTTTTCAATGTTTTTACTGCATCAATCAATTATTTCTACCTCACCCCTCTGATCACTTGGGGTATATAAACTTCTACACACTGTGCATTAATGTCCTGAACTTTAGGCAGCAAACAGGTTGAATTAGAATGAAAACATTATTACATATGTTTAGCATTTTAGACGTGTCCATTTTACAAATATTTAATGGATAAAACTGGCAAATCTATTTGACATAAAAAATAAAAATATAGAAGAGAAATCATTATTTTGAGGCTGTCAATGCCAGGCAGGTTTTCTCTTCACAGATAATCTTTAAGAAACCAGAAGTATGACATTTTTTTTCCAGTGAAAGAAGAAAAAATTATGGTAAAGGCAGGAATTATTGCTGCTTTCCACCCTGAAATGGTGGATTCTTTGTTTGAGCAACAGAACTCTGGATATAGCCCAGAGACAGTCCTGGCTCAGAAATGAACATTTCATCATTTCTAGTGCCAATTACATTCATTTGCCTTCAGTTTTTGGGGGTGGGGGAAGCTGGGAGGGGAAAATAGCATGGGGGGAAAAAAAAAAGAAAAAAAAAAAAAGAAGCCTGGCAGCCATGTTCTCACCATCCTACAATGTGCTTTTTAAGATCTGAATAAGGTTGTGCTCAGATCTCCATATTCGTTTGTTAAGGCACAGCTCCTGCTGTTGGGAATTCTAGTACTGAAATGGTTATTACCACTTTGCTAAAGGCAGCTATTACTCTAGTTATCTAAAGACAAGGAAAGACAAGACCCTGCAAAAATGAGATTTTAATCACTGTGTTGTTTTATTTGATACTGATTTTAATCATTTTTCCCCCCATGAGCCTCATTTTTATTAAATTACAAAATATAAAAAGGACTATGAGCCCTGCTAGAGGTTTCTGATTTAAACTTCTGAAGTAGGATGCTGTAGGAATAGGTACCTGGAAAAACTTAAAACTCCTTTTCTACCCAAAATCTTTCTGTCTTTATAGAAGTATACTTTTATTTACCTAACACTCTTACAGGGTACGTATATGAATAGTGATTAAAGTCAAGAAACTCAGTTTGGAATCTGCAACATCAAATGTAGGTTTAGCATATTATGTAGCTATGTTTATGATTGCAAATTGATAATGGTTTCTTAGGGGCTGTGTTGCTATGTGTGTGTGGTCTCTTTGAACCCGCACACCTCTCATTGATTCCTTAATTTTCCATCTCCCTTTCTTTTCTGACTGTTTCTTAGAGCCTTATGCTGTCCTTTGTCACCACTAGATTGAAACCATGGGAAAGTATTGTTTTTCACCGAACACCCTTAACACAATAACATAACAGCCCAAGCTAATAAATTAATAAACATGCTAAACAACAACAAGGGAAATTGTCATGGTTTAACCCCAGCCAGCAACTAAGCACCATGCAGCCGCTCACTCACTCCCCTGCCATCCAGTGCGATGGGGGAGAAAATCTGGAAAAGAAGTAAAACTCCTGGGTTGAGATAAGAACGGTTTAATAGAACAGAAAAGAAGAAACTAATAATGATAATGATAACACTAATAAAATGACAACAGTAGTAATAAAAGGATTGGAATGTACAAATGATGCGCAGGGCAATTGCTCACCACCCGCCGACCGACACCCAGCCAGTCCCCGAGCGGTGAATCCCTGCCCCCCACTTCCCAGTTCCTAAACTAGTTGGGATGTCACGTGGTATGGAATACAGTGTTGGCCAGTTTGGGTCAGGTGCCCTGGCTGGGCATGAGAAGCTGAAAAATCCTTGACTATAGTCTAAACACTACTGAGCAACAACTGAAAACATCAGTGTTATCAACATTCTTCACATACTGAACTCAAAACATAGCACTGTACCAGCTACTAGGAAGACAGGTAACTCTATCCCGGCTGAAACCAGGACAGAAATCCAACATTTAGAATGTTCATTTAGAAATTGAAGTCTGGTCTATACAGAAGGTAAAATTTCTCAGCTTGGGAAAACTTGAATAGGAAATTATATCAGCTAGAATTTGAGACAATAATTTAGAAGAATTATTTTATGGAATGAACACTTACTTTTCCCAATCCACATAATAGAATGTGCAAATCAGTGTTTCCTCTGCATGATGGACTAAATGAAAACTTTTTTGAGATTTTTTTTTTCTTCCTATCAGCATTGATTGCCTGCTTTTCATTACTTCACAGCTTTTAAGTGTCTGTTTAGCTGTGGCTGGTCACATGATGCACATTACATCCCTGAAGCTGATGAACATTATTCTTCTCATCAGGAAACCCCACCTCTGTGATGTGTAGAATACAGTCTTGCCTACATATTTTTCTTGAAATGTGTTTCTGTCTGTGGTTTTGTGTTGATAAAAATAGGGACAGTGTGATAAATTATATCATAATTTTTCAAAAATAGAATGTGACAGATTAGTCTGCTATCTTCTTTGATAAGGTTAGCTTGATTTCTAAATAATACCATTCAAGTAGATTTTTGTGAAATATTTAATATGGGGAACTATGGGAAAATACGAATTAAAATGAAGGAAAGGGTCTGCAGCAAAACTAGAGGACATAAGGAACAGTCTGAAGAGGATGCAGAATGGGTAGATGACAGGAGTTAGGACTTGAAGGCAGATTTGTTAGGTGTTTGTCTGGGGACTCATCTTATTTAATATACCCAGTAAAGGCTAAGGCATGAAATTTTGTAGGACACTAGTAAACTGCCTGGATACTGTGTATTAGGGAACCTTTATAGATGCACTGGAGATCAGAATACCACACAGCCTTGAGGACTAGTGGAACAGACGATAACAGTGGGTGAAGCTTACTATATTGGACGTCCCTTCCAGGTCTGTCTACCAGACATGAAATATATGATCACTTTAAAACCAATGCTGGAATGGAATAGAACATGGCAGTCACTCAGCTGTGTTTGGACTGCCAGTACTAACTCTATGATATCAAACTAATTTTCTTCCTTCCTTCTTCCCTGCTTTCCTTCCTTCCTTGTTCTCCCCAGGAAGTTATGTTCAATGTCTGTTTGTAGAAGGAGAAAACTCACTGTTTGTAACAGCAAAAAATAGAGGCCATCCATACCAATGCCACTAAGTCAACATTTTTCAGAGTAGAAAAAATCTAATGTTAAAAGGTCTATTAGTGATACTAGATCATGCTTGAATCATATTAAGTAAACAGCCAAAGTTATTGGCTTCAGTGCTACCCAGATTTCAACTGTTGTTTTTCATGGAATGAGTACTATTTGAAAAGGGAAACAGACACAGTTCTTCACAAAATTCTGGCACTAATATCACTGGTCTAGGAAAAAAAAAAAAACAACAAACAAACAATCCAATGAAAAAAGACCTAGCAAAACAATTACCATTCCCACATACTTTATTGTGCAGTTCAATTGTTAATGTAATTATCCTAAGTATAGTTCACAGTTTTAAAAAGTTCAGTGATTTTAATTCTGAACACAGCTCTGGTGATAATGCATCACTATTTACATTTCCGTATGTCTGCTAGACTGTGCAAGATCAAAGCTGAGCAAAACTAGCCCTTCTTACTATTTTGTCACTGTCCTTTACCCTTACAGGCATGAAAATGGAAATTTTTCCCTTTTATGGAGAGATAATGTTGCTATGGTTATAATTCTATAAAGGTAAAGTAGATTTATCAAAATAATTGGAGGCATGATTCTCCATTAAGGTCAACGATTGCAGAGACAGGCTAACATGAAATGAGTGAACTTTTAATTTGCCTTTTCTTCCTCCTTTACTTCTTCCATTTCTGTGACTGGATATTCAGCTGGGATATGCTGACAGAAGACTGTCCCGGGAATGACATATTAAACCCTAGGTCTGAAATGTTAATGCATCAATTAATGGGACTACTTGAAGCTCAAGAGCCGTGGACAAACTTACTTTTACAGGACCCTTTTACAGTTTAGATAGCAAAGATGGGGAGATAAATAATGCTAAAAGCATGTTAAGAAAGTTTCAGAATTGTGTATATTTTTGGTTGTGTATATTGTTGGTACTTGGTAGAGTTCATGCTTATGGATATCAATGTAGCTGGCTATGGGCTAAGTTAATTAATTTGCTGGTTTCTGATAGACATTTATTTAGCATATCTCTGAGTATTAAAGAAATAACAATGTGAAAAGTACATGCCCACTAGTAATCATTTTCTTCTTTAGGTTTGTTGTTGAAACCTAAAATGTACAAATGCTGCTGTCCTAACTTATTTCTATTAGCTACACGTCTGTGCTAAGCAGGTAAACTGGCTTAGCAAAGTGCTCAATATTTTCCTGTTGTAACACATTATTTTCAGTATTTATAATGTTACAAAATTTAAGTATTTGCATTTAGATTTTTTATACTAGTGTCGAGGTTGGGCACATTTATTCTTCCTTTTTCCTTTGTAAATAGTGGTTAGGTTTTTCTGAATGTGAGGTAACAAGAAAATTTACTGGTTTGTTCCTCTTAGAAATTGCAGTGGCTTATCTTTCCAATTCTCCCAAGATGTTCTGACATGAGAGTTATCTCCAGGCATTGATGTCATGAATGTGCCTATAATCATGCCTGAGAAAATTCCAAAATTAAGCTGATTTGGCCCTGAAAAACTATTCTTCCCTGGTCAGTAAAGTTCTCCTGCTTTCTAAGGATTTGACCTGTGCTGCTCTTTGGCTCCTGTGGGACATAATGAATTGCCATCAAGCATGGTTATGGGGACCAGGAAAACAGTCTCACTTGGTTTCATTATAAAAACTATGCTCAAGTACATTTACATGCGTTGCAAAAAAAGGCCTGGGTAATACTGTTTCTTTAAGAGGGAAGTTCAATGGGAATTGTTTTCCATTTCAGTTGTCCTTAAATCTTTTCCTAGTTGGTTGGAGGTTTGGACAGGGGAGCGATACTAATCATTTTGGTATCTGGGTGTCAGTAGGTGAAATATATTTCATGTATGAAGTGTTTTTTCCATAAATGTAAACAAAAATCAGTTTAAGAGAAATACTGCTGAAAAGTTAAATCCCTCATTCAATCAGATAAAAATACTTGCAATAGAATTTTCATTCAGCTTTAAAACATAATGAGTTCTTCCACATGTTAATTGTGTTGTTTCCATTCAATGGAATGGCTACTGCTTCTTTCTCATTGTAAGGTGTAAATTTCATCTGTCATATCTCTGGTGGGATACAGGATACTGTAGTCTAGAGTTATGTTCTAGCAGAAGCATGCCAGATGTAACTTGCTCTAAAAGATTTTCATTTTTGTCAGTTATAATTACTGTGTATCTATGAAGAGATTTTTTTTTCTGGATACCTACCACACCACCTTCCCTTTGAGCAGCCAAACAACTGTGGGAGTTTTGGGAATCTGTAAAGGTCATACTAGGCATGGGAAAACCAACAAGGTTGTCAAAGGTAACAAACCAAATTTGCCCTTTTTCTTTGTTTCTTGGTGCTTTTTATGTGACTTCAGTCAAATATACACCAGCTCTGAATTCATTGGCCATGCAAAACCAAAAACCGGCTTGATTTCGTATTTTGAAAACACCAAATTTAGCCTCGTAGATATTCAACTATCAAATTCCCTTAGAGTTTTGCTGATATGAGAGACAGCCTAAAATTTATGAATGGTTTGGGAATAAGCTCAACCTGGGAAGACAGAGTGCTTATTTTCTGTAATCCTGTTAATTGCTTTCCTTGCTAGCAGTTCATGTCCTTTCTCTGATTCATGTTACTTTGTAATGTGTTTGTAGCATCCACTAAATGCCAAAAGATTCTGAGCTTCTCAGTACTATTTTTCCGCTTACAGTTCTTCATGGTTGCATTATGTTCAACAAATGGCTTACTACTCTTCACACCAGGACTGAATTCGACCAGGAGATTAGCATTTAAAAAGAACTATTAATTTATTTAGTTCATCTGCCTGCAGGTGTAGGTTGGTTCCCTCCTGTACAGGGATGGCACTACTGTGAAAACCCAGGGATAGCGCAGTTCTTTATCTTTTATAAATCACTTATGCAGAACATATACATTTATTTTAATTTAAATCTGTAGTGTACTGTAAGATGTTAATGTCTTATTGTGTAGGTCTGTAATGTGTGTTGTGCTTCCTGTTGTAGCTCATCCTGGCATATGTGATGTAAATTCAAGATTCTTGTTTGTGTGGCTTGTGAATTTGGTGCTTTTGTACCGAAAAAGATATTTCCTATTAGACTGATTTGTTGAAGAGATCGTTTATTGTTTTCAAAAGAATTATTGACTGCTGGCTGGTCAGAGACCATCATCCATCTCACTTATGGTCTGTTCTTTGGTTAGTACTGACAATTTTTACTCTATCAGTGAAAGTTGAGTGCTTTATTTATCAATCTCTTCACTGCTTATTTTTTTGTTGATGTACAATCAGTCTCTTTTATTCCAGAAATACCATCCTCACATAAGATTTTTTAATCAGCAAAGATAACACAAGCCAATAAGTATTTTTAATTACGGTGCTACCAGTTAAGAGGAGTGAGATAAATGGTCATAAATTCAATACTAGTTTAAGTTCTCAGATGTACTTTGAATATTTGGTTTTGCTACAAGTTTTAGGTGAGATTACACTTGGAAGTAGGAGAAGTTAAGAGGTTCTGGTCTGGGGAACTGCTGGGTTACTTTCAGAAACACTTCCATTAGTATCTATTTCTTTGTTTGAGAATGTATAAAAGCATACATCCCAGCATAATCCAAAACAGACATACTAATGTGGTGTAAAGGTCTTCTCATATTCAGTAACTATACAGTATCCTCTTTTCATAGAATCATAGAATCATAGAATCATTCAGGTTGGAAAAGACCTCCAAGATCGTCGAGTCCAACCATTAACCATGCCCGCTAAACCATGTCCTGAAGTACCCTGTTCACTCACTTTTTGAATACCTCCAAAGGGATGGTCACTCAACCACTTCCTTGGGCAGCCTATTCCAATGTCTGACAACCCTCTCAGTAAAAACTTTTTCCTAACATCTAACCTAAATCTCCCTTGCCTCAACTTGAGGCCATTTCCTCTTGTCCTATCTCCAGTCACCTGACAGAAGAGACCAACACCCACCTCACTACAACGCCCTTTCAGGTAGTTGTAGAGAGCGATAAGGTCTCCCCTCAGCCTCCTCTTCTCCAGACTGAACAACCCCAGCTCCCTCAGCTGCTCCTCATAAGACTTGTGCTCCAGGCCCCTCACCAGCTTCATTGCCCTTCTCTGGACACGCTCCAGCACCTCAATGTCTTTGCTGTAGTGAGGGGCCCAAAACTGAACACAGTACTCGAGGTGCAGCCTCACCAGTGCCGAGTATAGGGGAACAATCACCTCCCTGCTCCTGCTGGCCACACTAGTTCTGATACAGGCCAGGATGCTGTTGGCCTTCTTGGCCACCTGGGCACACTGCTGGCTCATATCCAGCTGGCTGTCAACCAGCACTCCCAGGTCTTTTTCTGCCGGGCAGCTTTCCAGCCACTCTTCCCCAAGCCTGTAGTGCAGCTTGGGGTGCTGTGACCGAAGTGCAGGACCCAGCACTTGGCCTTATTGAACTTCGTATGATTGGCCTCAGTCCATCAATCCAGCCTGTCCAGCTCTCTTTGTAGAGCCTCCCTACCCTCAAGCAGATTGACCCTGCCTCCCAACTTGGTGTCGTCTGCAAACTTGCTGAGGGTGCACTCAATCCCCTCATCCACATCATCAGTAAAGATATTAAACACCGAGCCCTGAGGAACACCACTTGTGACCTGCTGCGAACTGGATTTCACCCCATTCACCACAACCCTCTGGGCTCGTCCATCCAGCCAGTTTTTCACCCAGTGAAGAGTGCACTTATCCTGGACATGAGACACCAGTTACTCAAGGAGTATGCAATGAGAGTGTCAAAGGCCTTGCTGAAGTCAAGGAAGATAACATCCACAGCCTTTCCCTCATCCACTAGGCAGGTCACCTGGTCATAGAAGGAGATCAGGTTGGTCAAGCAGGACCAGCCTTTCGTGAACCCATGCTGACTGGGTCTGATCCCCTTCTTATCCTGGACTTGCCATGTGAGTGCTCTCAAGACAAACAGTTCCATAATCTTCCCCGGTACCGAGGTCAGGCTGACAGGCCTGTAGTTCCCCGGATCCTCCCTCCAACCCTTCTTATAAATGGGAGTCACACTGGCAAGCCTCCAGTCCTCTGGGACCTCCCCTGTTGACCAGGAACGTTGATAGATTATAGAGAGTGGCTTGGCAAGGATGTCTGCCAGTTCCCTCAGTACTCTTGGATGGATCCCATCAGGTCCCATAGATTTCTGAGTTCCAGATGGTGTAGTAGGTCCCTAACTAATTCCTCTTGGATTAAGGGGGGTATGTTCTGCTCTTCATCCTTACCTTCCAGCTCAAGGGATGGAGTACCCTGAGGATAACTGGACTCACTATTAAAGACTGAGGCAAAGAAGGCATTAAGTACCTCAGCCTTTTCCTCATCACTGGTTGCTACATTCCCTTCTGTATCCATTAAAGGAAAGATATTCTCCTTGGGATTCTTTTTACTGTTAACTTATTTGTAAAAACATTTTTTGTTGTCCCTTACAATAGTGGCCAGATTTAGTTCTAGCGGAGGTTTTGCCTTTCTAATTTTCTCTCTGTATGATCTAACAAGATCCCTGTACTCCTCCCAAGTTGCCCGCCCTTTCCTCCAGAGATGATAAACTCTCCTTTTGTTTTTTGAGTCCTAGCAAAAGCTCCCCATTCAGCCAGGCCGGTCGTTTTCCTCGGCGGTTCGACTTGCGGCACATGGGAATAGTCTGGTCCTGAGCCATTAAGATTTCCTTCTTAAAGAATGTCCATCCCTCCTGGACCCCTTTGCCCTTCAGGACCGTCTCCCAAGGGACTCTCTGAACCAGTGCCTTGAAGAGGCCAAAGTTTGCCCTCCGGAAGTCCATAGCGGTGGTTTTGCTGACCACCTTCCTTGCCTCACCAACAATTGAAAATTCTATCATTTCATGGTCGCTAAGCCCAAGATGGCCTCCGAACATCACACCTCCCACCAATCCTTCCCTGTTCGTAAACAACAGATCTAGCAAGGCTCCTCCCCTGGTTGGCTCACCCACCAGCTGTGCCAGGAAGTTATCTTCCACACACTCCAGGAACCTCCTAGATTGTTTACTCACTGCTGTGTTGTATTTCCAGCAGATGTCTGGAAAGTTAAAGTCCCCCACAAGGACAAGGGCACACGATTCTGAGACTTTTGTAACAAGTTATTTCTTTTCAGTTTCATCATAGAAAAAAACAAAGCTGTTAACTTTAAACCAGTGCTTGGTAGGCTTAGAACAAATAAATGAACTAATATACACAATCTGAATAATTTAAAGAGCAACTCATTGCTGAAGAAGGTAATCAAGTTAAATATTGTGGAAGATTAAAAAAATTAGTCTTATGACCAATTTTATAATTTATGACAGTTTTCATTGCATAGAGTAGGTTAAAGTCAATGCTTTTGGTTATAAAATTATAATCACAGTTTTTCAGATCAGGGAAGGAATCCTCCGACATGAACACAGTAACACAGTAGGCTGGAGAGCTGGTAACTGAACCCAATCATGTTCAAGAAATGGTTTTCTTCCCAGAAAAAAGAGTTCCCAACATTAGTTCTCATAGCAAATTCATATTCAAAACATTTTTATTCCCATTGTGCATTGCTATTTTTTTTCACTTCTTAATTTTCCAAAGGTTCCATTGCAGATACTTATTTGAAATGGGAGAGGATGTATTATAACATCTTTTAACAGTTATTTATTTATATAATTTCTTTTTTCTTTTTTTTTTCTTTTAATTTAATTACCTTGATGGTTTGCACTTAGTGATCAAGAAGACAACTCTATTTGTCAGGAGTTTTTTCAAATTAACTGGGGAGTGGTTGGATGGGTTGGGGTTTTGCCTGTTGATTAATGACTTGGTTTGCTGTAGTTTGTAACTTTGTGGGTCTATGGACTGGCTGTGGCTTGCTGAGTTTACTTGGGTCCCAAGTGTTGTCAGATGGACAGAGTCCTAGCTGCGCAGTGTTAATCTTGCTGCGTTCAGTGGCAGCTGACTACACAAGAAGAATGTCTGTCAAAGGTTATTACAATAGTTTTGGGTCAAGGCATGATGAGCTGCTGTTGTAAGACCTACTGCTCTGAGGCAATGAGGGAAATAAAATTTTTACCTAGAAAGATGGACTACATGGTACATGTAATCATTTATGAAGTTGGAAATCTTTGAAAATGACATAAGACGTGTCTATTCAGATCAGCTGAAAGTCAGGGTTAAATAAACCCCCACACCATTACTGTTGTTCTACTGACTAGCATTAGTTCTAATCAGAATTAATGAGTCTAATGAGTTAAGTACTTGAATGTAAAGTTAGGTAAACATTTATTTAAATTGAAATTGCAAAAATATCTAGAATTTGTCTCTCAAACAAGACAAAAAATTGTAGAAAATTAGTCTAGATGTCTTCAGAATACTAAGTACTTAACTGAAGTAATACCTGCAACTTTTTAAAAAACAAAAGACCAAATAAAAAGGCATGGGGAAAATAGCAGGAAAGAAGGTCATGCCTTAAAATTCAAGAATTATTGGAAAGAATTGCAAAAATTGGAACTGATACATATTTTGAAAATTATAGTAATGCAAAACCAAAATGTTCTTCAGACAGATGGTGCTATGTGTTGAGGATTTGGTAGAGATTAAATATATATTCTCAAAAGTCTAAGAAATATATTAAAAAATGCCTCAGTTAAATATAAAAGAAAAAGGTTTCATATAAAATATAACTATATAAATATTAAAACGTTTAATATAAAATACGTAAAAAAATGCCTTAGTTTTCAGTAAACATGACAGCATGGAAAAGAACAAATAAAAGTGGGCTGGCAGATGAAACTGGTGTTCTGAAAATGGGAGTTATTATGACTGAATTAGAAGAAAATCTCAAAGAATTTAATGCATTCAGGTGTGAGCAAGTTTAAAGCTACACCTCTGGATCCTGAATAAGTAGCATATGACTGTCAAATAGCAAATTGTTTTGATAAAGCTAAGCAGTCAGAATAATGTAATAGGAAAAGGCAGTGTAATGCCTGTGATTAAGACTAGGAAAAAAAAGATCCAGAAAGATACAAGCCCATTAGCCTGATCTCAAAGGTCTTCAGAACTTTTATGCAAATGTTTAGGGAAAGTTGATTAAAGACTTTGTGGGAGAGGGAGGTAAACTTTTATATGAATTATACAGCTAAATTGTGCTACATTAACCTGATGTTTTCCTTTGATGTCTTGTCTTGTAGACAATAGGATTCCAGTAGATATAAGCTACTTAGGTTTGGTTAAGCATTTAAAATAGCATCACAAGCAAAATTGTTCATGAAATGGGAAAAATGGGCTTTAGTAGACAACCTGGAAAGAACTTACCTAAGCAATGATGCTGAAAGGACAGATATTTGCTCAAAGGAGCATCTTAGTGATGTTTCTTAAGGTTGAAGCTTGAGACAACCATTTTAATATTTGCATCAATGACACTAGGGGGAAAAAAAAAAGAAAAAGTGAAAATCTGCATATTGTGCAATGTCTACAGGAGGTGGCCAGGATAGAATATAAGAAGGTTTGGATTACCTTGAAGATTGGAGCCAAAAGGATAAACAAAATTAAAATCCATAATAGCAAGTGCAAAGTAATGCTTCTAACTACCAATATTTCTACAATAAATTGGGATCCAATCAGCCGAATACAACAGCTGTGATCAGTTGCAGAATTACTGTGAATCCTCAGTATGTTGCTCTGAAGAACGTAAATGTGATCTTAGAATATTTCAGTAACATTCTCTGTGAAGGTATGAAAACTATTAACATCACAGCACAAGGTTCTAGTGAGACCCACCTAAAATATTCTTAATAATGATCAAGGACACATTCTTGTACTATTGAGTAACAGCTTCACTGGAAATTTGGGGAAACTAGTGAAGATCAAGTGAATGGAAAGATACCATCTGAGAGGAGACTAATACAAGCTTCACTGGAAATTTGGGGAAACTAGTGAAGATCGAGTGAATAGAAAGATACCATCTGAGAGGAGACTAATACAGCAGAGCATAGGGAGCACAAACACAAACAGGTGGCTGGCTGTGAATTTGTTCAGTACAGTAGAAGAAAGTTTGTATTATAAAATCTCAGACCAGTGAGTTTTAGAATACTCTGTTAGCAATAGCAGGAGGCAGAGCTGGATGGCCCAGGAGGATCCTTCTGGTGCTGAGTCCTATAGAATGTTTCAGAGAGGCCACCCTTTTCAATATAACTTACCTAGCCTAAATTTCCTCAAGTAGAGATTATATATTTAGATAGACAGTCCACTTTGAGCTTCTTCCAACTATTGCAACAGTAACTTTACTGAAAATATTTGTAAAACTGGATTTGATGCAGTAAACATTTATATGCAAGCATCAACAACAATATCAGCTAGAACAGGACAGTGCTATAGAAACTTCCTTTAGATAATAAAATTATGTTTCAGATTTATTTTCCTCTTAAAGTCCTTCTTTCCAATACTGAGGACACTAGTGTAGCCACCACTCAACTGCTGTGGTGAGGTTTGGACTGAGGGAATGTCCTTTCTTCTTTCTTATTTTGGCTATTAAATGATAAAGTATTCTGTAAGAGGTCTTCCTGTCAGAGGAGCTTTTAGAAACTGACTGCTGAGGCTGTGTTACAGGAATAGATGTTGAAGCTAAGAGGTAGCTTTGCCATCTTTCTTTTTACAGGTCAGCACAGTGCCACAGAGATTAAATAGAATTTCACAGAAAAGCCAAAAAATCATTTTAATTGAGCCTGGACCTTGCAGCACAATATTCTTCTCTTAAAATAGAAAATTTCTTAAGGTAGAATGTTCTAAAAGAGCTTGAAACGTGGCTTTTAATACTGACCTCAGTTAAAGAAAAAAAAAGTGTTCTCTCTTCAGTTCTATTTAATCTTCATGGAACAGAGCTGTGTCTGAGAAATTTTTCCCATCTTTTCCTTTCCACTTTTAAATTTGTTAACTCTTTTTCCCTAATCAATATATGAAGATGTATATTAATTCCAATACTTATGGCATTAAAAAACCCCAACCAAAACAACAAAAGAAACCCCCAAAATAAGTTTAAAAAGACTAAAGAACCAATAAGAAAATTTTTAGATCTTTATTTTAAAATTAAGCATGGGACAAAATGACATGATTTTCCTTTAAAATGTATTTGGTTTGTATGAACTTATCCTTGCTCAATTTATACCTATAATCTATTAACATTATTGGGAAACTCAGGGACAGTATAGTCCTAAGGACAAAATTATGCCCTCAATTACCTCTATGTAATAAGGTTTGAATTTGCCCCTGAATGTCAACATTATCTCTAAAGATCTCATTTAACACTTTGTCAGAGCTGGATTCAGTCATAATTGCATCTTTTTTTCAAATGGATTAAATTTACTTTTAAGTCTGAGAATGTTGCTTAGTGGCATTTGTGCATTGCAGGCAAAAATTAAAGCCTTTTTACTAAAACAGAATGTGTGGAAGATAGAAGAAGACAATTGACTTGAAGTGAATCTAAAAGTCAGAAAAGACTATAACTATAGGACAGAATTGTACTGGGTAATGGAGCCTGAACATTGCATCTACTAATTATAGTCCAAATTATGTCCATGGGGGTCTCTGTCTACAAAGCTGAAGGAGCATTTCTCCAACTCTTTCACTGCTAGAGCAAGGTACTGTAACACACGGGGCCTCCAGGGATGCTGTTGCAAGTAAAAGGAGAAATGTCTTGTTCTTCAAGTGTTCCCTGCTGGCACAAACCCCTCTGGGCCAAAAAAGAAATTCATAAGCAATCAACTTAGCCACCATTAGCCATGGATGGGGAATACGCAAAACAGCTAGGGAATTTCATTACAATAACTCCTGTTTACCAAAACTGTGCCAAAAATAAATTATTTCCTGCCTTGTAATAAAGTTCATTCTCCTCCACAAAACATGCAAAACACAGTGGGAATTTTTCATTATGATTCAGCTTTCAAATCTCCGGATCCAGAAAGAGGCTCCAGGCTCTCCTATTTAGAATCTTAGTTTCTTAAATCTTAACCACCAATTAAACCAAAATGTAACATGTCCTGCAAGAATAATTTTAAACACAGAAGATACTCTGGACCCTGAAATTTACTGAGGAATGTGTGACTGCAGACACTATTAATATTTAAGAGAAAGAGTAAAAAGTTTGTGTTATGAAATTACAGTCAAATAAAGTCAAAAGTGTACCATTGTAAGGCTGCGTTTAGGGGCTGTGCCATTTTAACTTTAAAAACAAAGACATAACGCAGAGAAAATAGGTTCCCTGCATGTAGTTGCTCCACTGTCTAAATAGTCAGAGTGGGACTTAGATATAGATATAGATATCACTGCCACATCACTGAGCAAATTGAATGAACAAGCATATGGGCTCCCTACTAGGCTGTTTCTCAACAGTCACGGTAAAGATATGTCCTTAGATTGTGTTAGCAAGGGCAATGAAGATATCTAAATTATAAAGATATCTAAATGTTGTATCACAGCCTTTTCACTAGAGTTATCACTTCTTATAGGTAGATGAACCTAGCAAATCTACAAGTACTTTTCATTTTGCAGTGGACATAAAATTTCAGGCAACTTACAAGGTGAGATAAGCAGTCTACCAGCAATATTCCTGTCTGATGCCCTTGCCTGAGGAAGGTTCCTGCATAGATTTTGTGTGCAGGAGAGTATTGTGCTAAGGGGAAGTCCCTTCCACAACCCTAGAAAAGAGTTTTATCACCTGCTGACTCTTCCTGCATTGTGTGTTTGCATACTCATTTTCATTCTTGATTTTACTAAAAGTAAGGATACAGTTTTGGTAGAGAACAGAGTATGTCTCAATATGGATAGTATTACAATATGTTGAGAAATGCATAAGAAAATTTGGTCAAAGATAGGAAAAAAACCCAAGAGACCTGGATTCTGTCCGATCATTTTTCAGAGCAGTCCCTCTTTGAGAGGGCTCTGGACTATTCTGCCCTGTCTTTATAATTTGATTAAAGCTACCTGCAAAGTAATGACATGTAGTTCTTCACTACTGGCATAGTGCCATACACCACCTGTGTCTTCTGTCATGTCTCATATGTTGTCTTTGTGCTCACTATAAACCTAGAAAATATTTTTACTACATAAAAAGCAAGTTGCTTCATATGTCTGTAATGGGTAAATAATCAACATAACAGACATGAGACTGAGTGACATCAAAAGTAGCACGGAATTTGAACTTAGTTCATGTTACACTTAGATACCCAGATTGTGTAAGCATTCAAATATCATATTGTTAAGGTATGTGATGGCCAAAGATCATCCACATTTTTCTGAGAAATAGAAACAGCATCGTCTTAACTCCTTAGTTACATCTCTGCGGACTTGTCCAAAATGCTTCTGCTATGGAGCTACACTCAAATTGTATTAGGAACTTCTAACCAATCCAGTAATCAAATGACTGCTTCTGAGGTGAAGGTGTGACAGTATTTCAGCATTTTACAGTATCTATCTATTTGTTCTTGACAATTCATAATTCCCACTACAATCTATAAAGCACAGATTCATAGAAGTTGAGTGGAAGAGTTGAGTTCCATGCTTGGTTTAGGTTGTACTGTCTCCATTCCTCAGGAGTGCTGATGTTCTTTGTATGCTGGCAAAAGCAGAGCTGTATCATTATTGCAACCTTCAACTTTGGAATTACCTCCTACCAGATACCTATTTAAGATTGAATTCGGTCACTTTAAAGCCAGTAGCACTGTGTACATCTCTTGTTCCTAGATTTTCACTGACCACAGTTTCTGGAATTTAATATTATGATAGGTTTTTTTTCATTTTCTTACTTTCAAAGTCTGTGTGTGTGTGTGTGCGTGCGTGTGCACTTGTATGTGTGGGCATGCGCATGGGGATTGTAACATTAAGTATTTGATTATCCTATTTGCTTAATGTCAGTTTCTCACATTTTCAACCATTTAAAATACTTCCAGATTACACATTGATGGGTGTGTAAATGACAGCAATAATAATGATAATAAGGATAATTTCTGCAATTTGGAAGTGAATTTTTCTTAGTTCAGCTGTTCCCACAGGATTTTGTTTGCATGCAAATTAGGTATAGAAAATAGGCCCATTCTGATTTTGAAAATGACCTAAAACTGAAGTAGATAGAGATTTGAGAATCTGATTTCAGCCTAGGTAACACTAGTAATTTGAAGAAAACTAAGACATTGACAGATATTAGATTCATGAAACTATTACTAATATTTAAGTGCATAGTCCTTTATAATGGGAACTCTTGTATATATTTATTCATAGATGAAGTAAAGGTGAGGTGAAAGAAAAAAAGTACATCTCTAAATGCACACACACATTAAATATGCATACACACATATGCACATATGTATATACTTTCATACTTTTTTTTTCCTTCCCTCAAATACACATGCAAGGGTGAGGGGGGGTTAGGATCTGAAAATTATGAGTTTTCTAAAAATGCTTTTGGAATCTGTTTTATCTCTCTATGTGAAGACTAACTTTAGAATTATCCTTACAAACCATGTATCATTATTAAATAATTATATTGTAACTGATCTTTGGAATCAGTGAGACCGTTACTTGTAAAGAAATGAAAACAGATTTGGGTTTTAAATGAGTCCTGAGCTGAACAGATTGTATCAGACCCCCTTTTTGTTGCTGGCAAAAAAAAATGTATATTAGCTGCAATTTTGAGCCCTAATCTTGCTTCATGTCACTTGTCTTCAACTTCTACTGAAGTTAATGAGAGTTGAGGATATCCAGTACTTTGTAGGAACTGCTAGGCAGCTCATGGGAATGTGTTCTTTGTTAATTATATTTTCTTTGAACTTCAGCACTTAAAATTCAGGACCCCCCCTCTAGTAAACATTTATGCATGAGAATGATTTCTCATATGTGCACAGTAGTACCAAATTTAGTGGAGCTATTCAAGTATCAGAGAGTTTGTAGAATCAGGCCCATTGTCTGAAGACCTGCACCCATGGAAACCAATGAAAGTTTTACCTTCATAATTTTACCAATGCCATAGCAATTTCTCCCAAAGTTTTTGTGACATTACAAAAAGGGTGCATTGAAGACAGAGTAAAAATTCTGGCAATATGCATGCAGATTTTATTTGCATTATTGAATTAAAACACTGCCTTGTTTTGGATGAGGCTTGTCTTTTAAGACTGTCTGACAGGAATAGTTGGTCTTGAGGAAGAACAGACTTTGAGAAAGAAGACTCAAGGGAAGACAAGGTGGGGGAGAATGAGGCAGCTAGAGCCCAAAGCACTTGGCTAAACTGTTCTATATCTTTCTTGAGCAGTTATTTTATCTTTTAAAGCTTTCAAGTTTTAATTATTACCTTATGGGATATGGTAAGAAATTGTTAAAAAAAAAAATTGCATACAATAATCACAAATGAAGTGCATTGAATTTGAAAACATTCTTACTACCAACTTCCTTTAAGACTTAAGGGAGCAGCAATTTTCTGACAACACTATAATTATTATTTACTATTTAAATTGAGGAATAAAAATGCTGCTGTTAAGAGATGCTTTAAAAATTAGTCTTGGGACACAACCCAAGCTCACTGGTGGGGTAAACATATGATGGAAATTTTCAAGATGTCCAGCGAGACACTTCAATGTTTAAAGCCTACTCCAGGTCTCAGTGAGACCAGAGAAATGTATGCAGTATTCGGTTTCCAGCTCCTCCTGACAGCCATCCTACCATACTTTCAGCAACTCCTGATATTTCCCAGAAAAGGTGTGATTTGTACCCATGAAATGTTCGAAAGCACGGTGAATCAGAAGTCAGCTCACAAACATATCTACAACCAAAGGCAGACCTCCAGAGAAGAAAAGGCTTCAGGACAAAATCCAGAAAGGCAACAAGGATGATAGTTGTTGAAATGCATTACTCTGGGGCACCGGGTTTCCTAGATTGCAGTCTAAAAAACCCTTGCAGATCTTCTTTATTTTGCATGGGGGAAGTGATGTGCCTTAAAGTGAGCTCCAAACCAGGCTCAAAACCAATGATCCACAGAAATTCAGCCGGGGCAAAGCAGGCAGCCTCCTGAGGGAGTCAAGAAGGTGAATGTCATACACCTTGCCATGGGCATCAGGCTTCTGAGTCCTGGCTCCAGGAAGTATGTCCAGGTACTCACTGTCCACAAGCTAGGAAGCTACTCTGAAGATAGATTCAAGTCTCTTTTCTCTCAAGAAGTGAGCAACTCCTATTTTTTTTTACAGTATCACTAGGTACGGCTCTTCCTTTTCATCAAAATCTTAGGCAATCTATGTAGAATATATGGGACAGATAATTTTTTTCTTCTGATAAAGATGTCTCAAATTATTTAAGATGACCTCACTAAAGAGTTATACCTGGGATACTTATCTGAGTATTAGGGGAAAGGAGAGGGAAGGAATGTATCCTTATACTTTCTGTTTACATTGTTCCAGTACACAGAAACTAAATAAAGAGATACTAGGTGAGAGGCTAACACTAAAAGAAAATATGTAATCGAGAGAGTAAAACAAGATACTTATTCAAAGATTAGTTTATTTTTTTTTAATCCAGTAATTTCTTTAGATAGCACACTTAATTCCATCTAAATCCAGTTCTGCCTGAATTTTTTTCACCTATGGTCCTTGGCCATTTCATCTGAATTTTATATAGGTAGCATTTTTTTAATAATAAATAATTTAATAAGAGCTAATCCTTATTCATAATGTTTATGCAAAAGTCTAACAAAAAACTGGTAAATTTTATTTTCATCTTATTTATTATTTCATCTCTTTAGAGAGTGTACACATTATTTCAATGCCATTTCACAGAATGGTAGTGGTGATACGCTTGAACATGTTGCATTTATAGTGTAATGGGAAATGACATAACTGAAGCAAAGGTAAAATTTTAAAGCATGCAAAGGAAACATCAGCTGAAAATAGCATTTCTAATGAAAACTAGTGAGTGTTCCCTGAAGGTGTCATGGGTACATACGACTTCTCCTGTTTCTTTTATTTCAGCTATTTCAAAATACACTGTAATACTACCTCTTTGAAGTTACTTTTGCAACTGATAAAAGATGACTTCAAAGTCTTTCTTCAGCCGTATCCTGTTCTCCTTCCAAAATTTTGGTTTTGAATAAACTGGACTTCACCATGGCTTAAGATAGTCTTCCTGATGGAGCCCAGATCCCACTTTGTGATGGATGTCAACTGACTGTATTCCTGATTGTCCGGACTGGGGACTAGCCCATAATGCAGAATATCTTTCTTCTAGCTCATCTGCCAAGGTTTTTTTCCCCAGGAAAATTAAGTCTCTCAAGAGACAGGCTATTTGAAACCCAAGTTTCATTCTGACAAGGTGGTGAGATCAACCTGGAGCACAAACTTGGATCAAGTATCTGAGAAACACTGTAAAGTTCAAACAGAGCCTGTGGGAGTCCATAAATGGCTATGTACCTTTTATTGAGGTCAGTGAACACTGAAGGGAGGAGTAAAATGGGGTGATTGTGTCTGGGTAGCAAAACCAATTTAAATTTCCTGGGAGACACTTCAAATATTCTAATTTAGCCACTACCTGCTCCTTCAGAATGATGTGGATACTTAGACAGAGAAACTAGCCCCATGAAAACCATTAACTGATTACCTTAATACATATAGATATAAAAATAGCTGTAATAATCCATTCTTGGTGACCAGATGTGGGTGGAAGTGACCCACAATAGACTTTTTATGTCTGTTTGTGCTATGCCTCAAGTCACACATTTCACATAACTCCAGTACTAAGCCCAGAGTTCCTGGTCAGAAATGTTAGTTGCTTCAACAAGTACATGTCTTTACCTTTCATCACTATGACTAACTGGGTATGTTTTCATTAGCTCAACTTACAGTAAGAAGGTTCAAAAAGCAATAAAAGACTCTCCAGTTCTGTGTAATGAACTTTGTACCTAGGCTGCAGGGTTTAATGTTGTGTGGCATGTTTTGGAGCAATGTAGTAACATACACAAATAATCTTTTTGACCCTTCTGGATTCACTTGAAGATGATAGGTGTAGCTGTGGTTGTCTAGCAAGTCAAAGGGTGTTTGGGATTGGAGGTAAGAGATCAGAGCTCCACAGGGCAGCATCAGAAATAAATTGTTTGTAGCAGCCAAGCTCCTCTAGAATACACCCTTCATCAAGTCCTGGTAATTTTTAAAGTTTGTATTAATCTAGAAAAAATAATTTTATTTGCCTATAGCTCAGCTTTTGTGTAGCTTTCTTGATATTCATATGGTGACTTGAACTCACAAGTCAAAGTTTGCTAGCTGGGGACAATAATTCCATCTTGGGGTGACTGCCACCTCAAATAAAATGTGATAAGAGAGAATGGAGTTCTGCTTTTAATGCTGCAACTTGATTGAAATGTTCTAGAAGGGGATTTCAGAATGCAAATCTCTTCACTGTGAACAACACATGGTCTCAAAATGGTAGCTAATGATTGGAGGAGTCTGCCATGAGCTCCAATGTGTTTGTTACTTTATCTTGCTCGAGACCACACAATACTACCAACCTGGCCTCCTTGCATGAGGTTGTGGAAGACATCAAAGTAACTTCAGTGTAATTGAAATCAATGACAACATTTCTCAACCTGGATCAAAGGGGGAGACCAGAGGAGGATGTTTGCCTATGGACCATTCCCGCAGAGCTTTTCATATCTCAGAGTAGACTTAGACTGTAGGACCAAAAGCTCTATGGCTCTTGCTCATGGTAACTGCTTCTGGATTGTTCCTACTGATTTTCTCTCCAGCTACATGCAAGAGTGTTGCTGCCTGTTGCCATTTGTTTACACAGTGCCCCTGTGGCCTAGATCCCTGTAACCGTTCTCTTTCTCACTTTCACTCTACTTTGCACTGAGCACATATTAGTCTGGTTACATACCCTTTCTAGAATGGGACATATTATAGACACACCTACCTTGCAATAGAAATTTTGAGTGTTGATTTAGCCATGGTTACGCAGTAAGTAGGATACAGCACTTGAAGGAGAAGGGTCTTGTATAGTCAATATCTATGTAATTAATACCATTAACAATACTAATTTAATGGGCAAGTGAGAACACACTTGGAGTACTGGGTCTGGTTCTGGGCTTCCCAGTACAAAAAAGATATGCAGCTACTAGAGAGAGCCCAATGAAGGGCCACTATGAAGTTTAATGGTCAGGAATATCTCTCATGTGAGGAAAGACTGAAGGAATTGGGACTGTTCAGCCTGCCTGGAGCAGAGAAAGCTCAGGGCAGTCTCATGAATGTATACAAATATTTGAAGGGAAGGTGTAAAGAAGTTGGATCCAGGCTTTTTTCAGTCGTTCCAAGTGACAGGACAAAAGGCAAAGGGGAAAAACTGAAACATGGGAGATTCCATATGAACACATTTTCCCCTGTGGTGTGACTGAGCACTGGCACAAGTTACCTGGAGAGGTTGTGGAGTCTCCATCCCTGGACATATGCAAAAGCCATCTGGACATGGTCCTTCACAACTTACTCCAGACGACCCTTCTTGAGCAGGAGGGGGCAGGACAAGACGACCTCCAGAGGTCCTCTTCCAGCCTCAACCATCCTGTAGTTCTGTGTTTCTAAGTAAAGAACCATATTTTAATACACAAAATTCCTGAAAAAAAGGGTTGGGATATAACCTAATTTAAAAGGAAGTACAGATGAGTGTGTTTGAATTAACTATTGAAAGCCTGAAAAGTGAATCAAACCTTGAATAGCATATTGACTGCCAACGGGGTTAGAAAGGCAAACATTGACATCAGCAGACTGAATATATCTTTAGGCTGTCCTTCTCTACGTGCTCACATCTGAGCCCGTGCACTAACTCTCTGTGACTGCTTTGTGGCAGAGCAAAAGAGTAATTGACATTCTAGTTAACATAGACTGAAAAATGACCTCGATTCTTCACTTTGTCCCTGGCTTAGCAGGGCATGAGGGTTAAAGAAGGTCACTTAATTCAAAGTCTGCCAATATTGCATCCTAACAAACACCAACAAAATGACTGCAATACCTTAATTGTTGTGTTGTTTACTAGTGGATTCCCTGAATTAAGTGAATTCATAGTCCAGTGTTCAAAGAATTAAATTCAGTTTTCAGACGTAAACACATTCTCTGTATATTTTCATTTATATAATTTAACATTGTGGTTTTTTCAAACATCTATTCTGGACAATGCCCTGGCAAAGAAGACACGGTTTTGATGGCAAGATGCCTAGTTTTTGTGGTGCTGTGGTGTGACAGACTGGCATTTCTCTGTTAGTCTCATTTATATCTAAGCAAGAAGTGGGTTTTGAGTCAAACATGGAAATGAAAGATAGCATCGGTAGAGTAGGCCTGGTTTTATTTTTGCTGTACTTGAATTCAAGTTACTATATGTTTCCCAGACATTAGTATCCAGAGAACATTTACACTGACCACATATAAACACTTAAAGAAAGAGGTAGAATTACAGTATTCATTGTGTAGGTGATTAGTGTGACTTCAAATAACTGGGCAAATCAGTCAGAAGTGAGAAGTTGAATGCTTTTGCTAAAACAGTCATTATGCAAATAGCCAACAATATTGACCTTCAAATTACCACAATTAGGAAATCTGTCCACATTCCAGTGTATCAGCTTAAAATTGTTCAATTTACTATAGATTTTCTTCCAACACTGAAAGGGAGAAATCTCATTGGTTTTAACTGAGGCTGTCATTCTGACACAAAATTTTGCAACAAGAAACAGGATTTCTGGAAAAATCTTCTGCTGTGGAACTGTGTTGAAAATTTTAAACAAATTAAATACCATACAAAAAAAACCATTAGAAACCATACTTACCCACATATTACTTTTTTTCTATGACATGTAAAATTTCAAGAAATACTGTATTTTGTGAAGGGAATTGCACATGGCATGTACCATTTACTTTGGTATTGAATGTGTAAACACGATTGGCTTCAGAAAAAAAAGACGTGGAGTTACTCAGAGCTTGTTAAACATGAACCTTGCAGAAAAAATAAATTGATTTATAGGTTACTAGGAGGGAAATAAAAGCTACCTGAGAAACAAAAAAGAGACTGTAGAAAGCATCCAAATAATGAACTTTAGTACTATAGAAGGTTTAGAAAAGTAGTGTAGTAAGGAACTGGTTTGAAAAGAAATCAAATATGAGGAGTATTTATAGAGTTAAAGTTGAAAAACTAACAAGTCTACAAATATCCACGGCAGTTAAAAGAAGCAAAGCTTCTTAATGTGGTTTGACAGCAGTGAATGACTAGAGAAAAGGCTTGGAATCTGTCTCTAAATCCCAGCCATGTGTTAAGTCAGGCACACTGGGAAGACCCAGAGGTAAGAAGTATAGATGGAAAAGAATTGACTGGAGGAATAGAAGGGGTGGGTGTTGGTGCATTTGCTGCCTAGAGTGGATGATTAGCATAATTAATCTATACTTTGCACTGGCCCAGAGGGGGAGTGATTCCTTGATGCACCTGGTGAATAGAGTGATTGAGTAAACTAAAGGAGGGAATTGCTAATGCAGCTACATTACAGCCTTTGTGAGCAGCAAGCAGGTGCTTTCAACTCATCATAGCTGCCTATGTCTTGGGGAGAAGACAGGAATGTGATTTGACTGCTTATGGCCCGACCCATGTCCTGCAGAGCTCATAGATGGGAATGTGATGACTGCACGAAGCAGAGAGAGACTGGCTGCCTGATGGCAAAGCTGGTGGAAATCAGTAGCTGATCACTGTCTTTCTGCAGAAGTGTGTTGTATTGCTACTGGGCATGGAGGAATCTGTCAGTTCAGCCTTTCCCTGTTTCTTCTTTTTTTTTTCTTTTTTTCCTCCATCTTCTTCCATTTTAAAAGCAAAATCCCAGAAGAGCTGCATGTGGCATTGCCCATTAAAAGCCAAAGAATAATTATAAATACCAATGTCTTAGCAAAAAAACATGTGAGTGAGTAGTACTGCAACCTCCTGCAGAAGCTGTATCTAAAGGCTATTTCTTTGTATTTTTGTAGAAGTCCTTCTTCATACAGGTTAAGAACTTACTTAAAAATTCTGGCAGCTGTGCAACTTCAGGAAAACCTTTATTTTAAGGTTTTCAAAAATAAGCAATGGATTACAAAAACTACATGATTCAAGATACTATATTATTATACAGAATACAAGGTTTGGTGTTCTTTTGGTTGGTTTGTTGTTGGTTTTTTGAGGTTTTTTTGTTGTGAACATCAAAGAATATTTTTGGATTTCCTTTGTAGAACTTTTTAAAATATAGAAATAACAATAAGAAAGGAAAAAAAAAATCCCAAGTGAAACCAGCTCTTAGTTTACTTCCTCAAACTTGAAGTTTATGTACATGTGGAAGGAAAGGCTAGGGATGATCAACAGTGCCAAGAAAATAGTGAATAAAAAACAAGACATGTTCTTCAAAACCTTTATTCAAAGGCAGTGGTTGAAATATGTGTCTAATTTACAGAGAATAAAGTTAGTTCCTGAAGTGATGTACAATTGCAGATTGTAATTGATTTTGATTGACTGATTTTGATAACTTGCAGAATTACTTTGTGGTGTTCGTATGCTACTGCAATGTGTGTGGATTTAGAGGACCAGACCACAAAAAATAAGAGAAGTTTAAGGCAAGATGAATAGTGATACTAGACAATACTAATTTGGGCATGAAATATTCACTTTTATGTATGCAATTTCATTCATATATGCATTTGTTTTTCTCAATATCCTCTTGCTCTTTTAGCAGTAGGATAGAAAATGTATTTAATATGGGTTAGTATAAAGAGAAATTTCAGAAGAATTAGAACTTTGAAGTGGCACAGGCATAGAGTAGAATGAGAAATAAGAACTGAAAAAAGGAAGAAAATTGATACTGTACTGAAGAATGAAAAAGAAATAGCAGCAGATAATCAGAAGTGAAAGGCAAGGTTGAATGGTGTTAAGAAAGACAGTGTCTCAGTATTCAATATCTTGCTAAGTATGCTGTTGAACACTTGGTTTCTCTGGAAAAAGCCTCTTGCCTGTGTCATCAACAAGTTAATGCCTGGTGGTGACCATGGCCTTATTTTTTATGATAATTATCAGAGCATCACTGCTGAAAACATTTCTTGCAAAATTATAACTAGTCAACTTACTGAGTTTGCTTTATTGTACAGATAGAAAAATAGCAAATGACTAATGTCATTGCCTTAAAATTTGTTTCAAAGGGACATATTTTATGATAAGGTTTGGCAAACTAAGCAGAGAAATAGGCAGTTAAATTCTCTGTGATAAAATTCAAGATGAATAGCAGAGTGTAAGCTAAATCTATTCTTCATGATGTGATTTTGTTGAAAGTCTGTTTTGCACGATCTTTGCAATGAGGCTACCATATGGTCCCTAAAGTCGCTCTGAATCTATTGTGTCTGGCTTTGCTGCAATAATAAACCTACCAATATGAACATTCTCAGAGTTCTCACCTTCTTCCCTCAGCTCACTCCCTTTTCAAATGTGCCTAAATTATCTTATGCAATTAAGCTGCATTAAGAAGTTGTATTTTAGGTTTTCCCTTAAACATTCAGAAGTCTGGTTTTCAGAATCATAAAGTATTCAAGCATAAACCAAGTCAGTAGGTGTTGCAGAAGTACAGGTCCATTAATTTAAGGCTCAGTTTTGTGTAGATAATGATAGAAAAGGTTACTTTCCCCATCAGCTTAAGAAAGAATTAAATATAATTTGAGGAAATTCCACTAGAAAGGAAAAACACCTCTGTTAAGTCTAGAAACACCCCTTAAATATATTCTTTCCACTAACAATACTGTTCATGGAACAACTGGAAAGACATGTGATTTCTTTAACTACAAGGCAGACATTCTCTTATTTTATTGGGACCCTGGTGGGTTTTTTGTAATCTCAATACTTAAAGGGTTATGGATAATGTATTTGTGAGTCTGAGTTAGATGTATAGCTTTCACATCTAGTGAAAATGTTTCCATTCTAAAATGTCAAGGAATTTGGTGGAGGAGATAAAGAGAGCATACACAAAGAGCACTCATCTGACCTAAAGAAGGATAAACCTTATCTGTTTCATTTCCAGGCAGCGACTGATCTTGAGTTTGGCAGGTGAAAAAGATGTGTACTAATAGGGCATTTATTATTTCATAGATACAGCTTACTATGCCTTGACAGATACTTCTTTTCAATCCTAGTGTCTGTATCTCACAGAAATCTTCCGGTACCTTCTGATGGAAAAAATGTATACTATTTAAATGTTCATGCTATTTTACCTTTTCTTCCTTTGTTTTAAAAGATTGTATTTCTCAAGCAGGTGAAAGATTGACAGGAATGAAAGGGTTGCATTTTGGTATGAGTAGTTATCAAACAAATAGTAATTTCTGCACCTCTTACATTACAGAAAATTTATGTGCATGTTAATTATATAGTTAAAAGCCAGAGTAGAGCTTACAGCCTACAAATACTGTTGGTATACTCCCACAGTATTGTGACATAATTGATCAAAATAATACTTAGGTTCCTCTCACTATGGATTCATTTGGTATTCATTAGAGTATCACTGATCATAATGATTTCATTTGGTATTCAGAGATGTCATATGTTTCTCCATAGGTGTTCATGGACACTTAAAATAAATTGCTTCTTTCCTCTCTTGAACTCTTTGATGACATGTTAATGCAAAATGAATTTGCACTAACACAGTCTCTCCCAGCCCACCTGGCACCACAGGGACAGATCTCCTTCTATAGCATCTGAATTAGTAAAATAAAGATTTTCCCCTCCTGAAAAAAATGGAAGGTTGTACTGTTTAAAAAGCATACACAAAAGTACACATTGTAAGAATGATTTTATTTTTTCTATTTAAATAGAAAAGGTGTGAAAGAATTTGAAATTTTCAGACAGACATAGAAAATGCTAACTTTCCAGTACTGCCTTTAAGAAATAATTATATGTCAGAAGGGACTTGTAGTTAAGACATATTAGAAGAAGATAATTTTGGGTAAAAAAAAACCAAACAAACAAAAAAAAAAAAACAAAACCAAAACCAACCAACCAAAAAAACCCCAAACCTAAAAACAAACAGAATCAGAATTTGGGAGCTTAGACTATCTTTGACTTCAGCAAAAATCTGTTGATACTTTTCTTAGTCTGCCTCCATTAACAGAAGCTAAATGACTTCTAACTGACATGAAGAGAAGTTCAGTATTTATGCAACCTTCCTGCCTGCCCTTCTGGATTTATACAGATCTAAGGTAGAATAAGCAGAGCTTGAATATTGTTCATAGGATGGTCTATTAGGAACACTGATATCTGTGCCAGAATGCTGCATATTCCTGTCAGTATTGCCTTGCCATTGCTCAAACTAAACTTTCAGTGCTGGATAGATGACAGAATGTTGCTTTTTTTGTCTTGTTGATTCTGGTTTGAGAAAGTAAACTGAAACCCCTAGTTACTTCTGATATTTCCTGGGTAAAGACAGAAAAGAATTGATTAGGCTCAGAATTTTCATCTTGCTATGTTCAGAGGAATTACCTGGAGTTGCTGTACATTTAAAAGGAAATGTGGAAGCATTTTCTGTACTTCCAAAAATATTGAGGATTGTGTGTCTCTGATGAGGCTGTTGTAGTCATGCTTCCCAGAGTCTAAATGTAGCTGGACAAAGAAAGTCTTCCTTAAGGTAGATGAGCATTCAACACAAATAAAATTCTCCAGATTATAAGATCTTCAGTATATAAAAGCTAAATTCACTTTCATTCTCATAGTTTAGCTTCTTAAAAATAAAGCAATGTCTTGACTGTCAATGATACAAACTGAAACACAAATCTTAGGAGGCAAATGCTTACAAGCCAAAAGGGAACTACAATGTAAAGCTACAATATTTTGCCTGACCTTTCAAATATCTCTGCCCTTTTTCAAGTGCCTCCTGTGGCCTGAATGCAGATTCAGGCTACATCTTTCTGTTTCTTAAACCATTGACCCTTTAAAAATAGTTATTATTGTAACAGGTACTTTAGCTGGACTTAGTAACATTTTCTTTCTTCTAGCACTACAAATAAAAAGAAAATGGTAGCATATAGGAAATGCGCTTTCCCTTCAGTGAAGAAGAATTTTGCCATTTCTTGCATGTTCCTGCAGAAATCATTCTTGGATTGCAAGGTATAATTAGAATGCACTTTCAAATCTAGTTGTTAGACACTGCTGAATTAACAGGTCCCACAGGAAAGTCCTTTGTGAATCCCAAAAATCTCACCAGATCTTCCTTTTTTCCCCCATGGCTTCCTGAATAAACTTTCTGTCTTTTTTTTTTTTCCTTTCTTTTTTTCTTTCCCAAAAGCAAATGCCTTAAGTTAGACTCTTAAATTCATGTTCAAATGACTAAAGTGGCTGAATTGTTAAAAGTGCTGAATGATGAGCACGAACATTAATATAAATCTATTTAGCATATTGTATTCTTAATCTTAAGAAATCTCATATTCTTTCTAAACAATCTATGTGTCTATGAAGGGACCATCCCTAGTGTTACATTTTGACTTCAGCCTGAGTGCTGACTCTTCTTGAAAGCTAAGCCACTTGAGTTATTAAATAAAGTTATGGTCCCTGCTTCTCAAAATGGTGGTGAACTTGGGCACTTCAGAGCTAAACCAGTTAATAGACAATTATTTTAGTTTTTTAAAGTTTTTCTCCTGTTAATGATTTAGCCTCTTAATTCTAGCTAATCTAGCCAGCTCACTGACAGGATAGCACTAGCTCCAGACACACCTGAAATTATTTACCTGGAGCTTTCAAAAGAACTAAGGGACTTAGTTGTTGAACTGATCACAAGCCTAGAATAGCTGCATAGACTTATCTTAGGCTACTAGAAAATAGACCCATGCAGTGAATCTGCTTTTGTGCATTTAATTACTATTAAATGCAGCTATTATATAGGGGGTTACCTGCAGACCCAATGCACTCTATTTTGAGTGCAACCTTAAGGGGAACCAGTTTAGGTTTCAGGCTTGCAAACTGAACTGGTACTGACATCAAGCACGGTCAACTCTATCTGCTGCTATAAAAGACCTGAAATCATCTGTTTAATCTGTCTAAAGATGGGTCTGACTCTGGAGCATTAAAGCAATTTACATAGTACTGTTTTCTGACTTTTTGTTATGCTCTTGAATCCTCCCCACGTATTTTGGTGTTTCAATCTGCCTGAGTCTGCGCAATGTTTAAATTGCCTTTGACCTTTGAGCAACTTATCAAAGCAAATGAATTCCAAAGGGAACATCAAATCTGACTCTGAGATTTGCTGTTCCTCTGGGAAACTCCAAACCCAGACCCTTAAAGTTCATGTACCCTCACAGAGCTTAACAGTTGTGATGGCTTGGAGAATATCATGGCAAAAGACCTGTGGAAGTACGGGGGTTTGTGTGGTCCCAGAAGAATGAAGTTAAATTCAGATACTTCTAATCGTTCCCCAGAAGAAGATAGCCATCAAGAAAATTAGGTTGGAAGGGACCTCTGGAGGTCATTTTATATAACCTCCAGCTCAGATCAAGGCCAGCTGAAATAGGACTGTTCAGGGCCCTACGTAATTGACAATAAAATAACCAGAAAGAACCTCATGAACCCATAGGGCTTCATGGAGTGCATTTCTCTACCTCACCTGTCCTAAAATCAAGTTGTGATTTTTTTGAATGATAAAACTGTGCAAGATTATGGGTCCTTCTATTAGCACTCATATAGATTAATACTGCACCTGAAATAGACAAAAGATTACAAAAATTAACCAGCACAAATTTGCACTCCATTAATGGTTTATTCTTCAGAAAACTTTGGGTTTTATGTATGTTTTAGAACCCCTTTTTTTTCTAACTTTTGTGCAGTAATACTTCATGTAAAATGGACAATTCCTCTTCCTAGAAATTCAAATAAAAAGGTGTTTCTGCATTCCTTATCCCTAATACAGAATATTTGAATTAGAATTACTAGAACCTCTAAAAAAATGAAAATCTTTTAAGTACCATCCTATGATGATGTGTTTATTAGCATTTTTCTTATTGTTAAACTTACCACTTTTTTTTTCAATAGCTTTCTTACTTCAGCACTGCTTTTATACACTAGCTTGATACAACAATATGTTAACTGCAAAGACTTTAAATAAGTTTTTCTCAGATTTTTTTGGAGTGTTTTTAACTTTACCTTCCCCGCCCCCCCTTATTTTTTCTGGTCCAAACCCATAAATTTAGAGTTAGATTTTACCTGAAGATGTCTTTATTGCTGTTAAATCTGAAAATTCTTAAAAGCAATTCTGTTGAAGAGTCACCATACCTGTTTACTGGAGTCTGCTGTTGCATGGCACCTGGAAATAAGACTCAATATTATCTGGGATATCAAGTTAAAATTAGAAGAGAGTTCTCCTCTGCCTGCTGCTTTTTGCACAGATCCTAAGTTGGCAATAACAAACTAGCAACTTGAGTAAAAAAGTTTAGGAGTAATAATAATGAAAAGAGACAGTAGAATAAGACACTGGTAATGAACTCAGAAAGAAACAGAACTGCAGCAGTTTTGCCTCCTGTGTCCTGGTGAATATTGCCTAAAACCATAGCTGTTGAAGAGAGAAATCCGCTATGGATCTTTGTTCTCTCCTCAGAGACAGAGCTCCCATGAGTCAGAAATCCCACAAAAATAATTTCTTTGAATAAGAGAAGGAGAGGGAGAAGTAGGGAGAGTCTTATGGTGATGACTAACTTTATCTTGCATTTCCTTTTCCCACTGAGGACAGACAGGGTTGAAAGAGAGCCTCAAGTTAGCAGCCTGATTTGAAGAATGTAGGGAATCTGAGGTTGAACTTGGATCTGAATTACTATCTGTGATGTTTCATCTTCTCTGATATTTCAGCCAGCTGATCTTAATGATACCAAGTAATTTGTTTTTTCCACTCTGCTACCATCTTCACCAAATTTCCTTTACACAAAAAGGATGCCTTAGTCCTCGTACTTGATGCTTACGTAACCCACATCAGCAGTAGCTACTTGGTGACCACAATGTGACCACAAGGCCTACTGGAGAACAAAGTGATGTTTCATTTAACTTTTCTCAATATTTCTTCCCGTTCTGACTCCATATTGGGGTAAACACAACAACTCTGATATTTACAGCCAATAACTTTACTGCCTTTTTCTCTGTAATACCATGGGACTTCTTTCTGCAAAAAAACCATGGAGGTCTCAGTATTGATGGTTGTTCAGCACCTCCTAAAATTTTTTGCACTCTTACACAAATCATGCCTTGAAGAGACGTGAACATTTAGGCACAATATAAGTAGGTGCAAAGGGGTTTAACTTTTCTTTGAAGTCCTGCCAGGTGACCACTGACACTCAATGCTATAATTCCCTGGTGGGAAGAAACTAAGCACCTAATTGAGAGTGATAATTGCTAAATATTGATGTCAAAGATGGCACTTTAGTCTGTGTGAGGACAGTCAGTCTAAATTTGTATTTCACTCAGAATACAACCGTGTTTAGCCTACATCTTTCTGAATAGCAGTACACATGTTGATCCACTGAGAATTACTAAAGGAGGCAGGTGTATGTTGTGGTTACACTTCATATTTTTCTGCATCCATGGAGTTCCTACTTAGTATGATATTCAAAAAAAGTTATGTCTGTAAATGCAGACATCCACCCACCTGTCCTGCAACCTGTCCACACTATTTCTGAAACACCCACTGAAAGAATATTTATGGTAATATATCAGTGGGGTCAAAACCTGCTAAACTCCAGGATAAATATGATGCTTCTGCTACCAGAGCATATATTAATATAAATCTCTCATTTGCATGTTTAATAAGAGGTATAAGTATATTTGACCAATGTCTGGCATTCCTTATATTAGAGTTCATAGATTCTAATAATTATTATTGCATAAGCATGATGATACATGCACTGACATCTAAGCAAGAGCCAGATATCAGCAGGAGGTCTGTTTACCCCAAAGATGCAGTCAGGCACTTATTTCCTCTGTTTCTAGCTTGTGTGGGTACATGATTGTCAGAAATTTCTTTATATGACCTTTTTTTAAATTATATTATTTTTATTTTTAAATCTTTAGGACAATGAAAATAATTTTCTGTAGCAAAATATTGGTTTAGTGTTAAATGTCTGGTCAATCACCTAGAGACAAAGAGGCCTTTATGCAAACATCCAATAGCATGTAGCTTATGACGTCTGGAAAATCCAAATGCTTACCTAATAACGAAATCAATTGCTAGCTTTGTGGGGCTGAGATATTATCTTCTCTTAGTACTCCATGCTAGTTTGCTGGCATTCCCTGCAATAGGTGATCAAACCTATATTCTTCCACACCTGCCTTTTTAACCTTGTAACTAACTAAACTATTATAGACACAAGGGGAAAGGAAAGCAAGAAGCCCAAAGCTGCTACAAGGTCAGGGATCAAGAAAGCAGAAGCAGCTTGTTAACAGCATTCTCAAAGGGAAGCAAGTCACTAAGAAATTATTTGTGCACCAGTGAATTAGAGACACATGGTTTGTATATATCTGTTTGTCAAAAAACCTAGAAATTGCCTCAGTAACATTGATGCTGTAGGAGACTAAAAGAACAGAGAGATTAACAAAGGTTAGGAACAGTTTTGGCATATTCATTCCTTTGATGCAGCTTTTCTCTCTGAAAATAATGAGTTGTTGCTGTGACCCCAAAGTGCCAGAAAGCAGTAAACTGGGTGAATAAATGTCAGTGTCATACTGTCAATCATGAATCAGAACCAGATTTTGATTTCTTTAATCATGGTATCATGGTTGGATCCACATGTACAGCAAGAGCAGTCAGTCCCCAGTCCATTCTAGGAATAGCTCTAGGAACAGATCAAGCTACAATACGCAAAGCTTTTCCAGTGCTTTCTGAGTTGTAGGGGCTGTTTTCAGATAGAGAGACTCTGTTTTTTATAATTCCACATTCCTTGTGAGCACATACCTGATGCTATGTGCCTGTATAAATGCTGAATTTCAGGAAGGAATAGTGTATAAATATTCTCTGTTCTCAGCAAATAGCAATTTTTAACACTGACTTGATCTAAGGGTACACAGAAATCAACTAATTTTTTTCTCCATCTTCTGTGGGCCTGCTTCCTAATACAGTATTGCATGTTTTTGTCTCATGCGCAGTCATGCTTTCGACATGTATTTACTATCTGAAATATGGCTGAAGGATTAGCTGCACTGTTAGCATTCTATTACAGCTGTGGTATTTTAATGGCTGCAGGGCTGGTCAAGAAGATGAAGATGTGCATGTGTGCACACATACACATATGCCACGGGAAATGCTCTTTTTGATGGGTGAGAAAACAGAGACAGATATACTATCTCTGTTCATGACATCTTTTACTAATTGGCTCATTACTGTACTAATACAAAATGATCACTGTAATAATTAAAAAAAAAAAAAAGATGTTCCCATTTTTGTTTCTTTTGACTTTCTGGTTTGTCTTGTTTTCTTGAGCCATAGGTAACTATTCCCATCAACTGCTCTGTGATTTTTTAGGATATGACTTATTAAAAATATTTATATTGTCGTTCCTTATAAACAAATATTACTAAGCTTATATTAATTAGCTGATATTAGGGTAATACTGAGTGATTTTCCAGCAATGTTTCAATATGGCTCACTAATAAATTTTAATGAGGTTTTATGACAAACTACGACCTCAAAAATAGGGTATTAAAAAGAGGGAAATGATTTGTGCAGCAAATCATGCAAATTCCCTCTTGCTTTCTTTCTAAAATCCAAAGCTGACTATGCACAACTTTTCCCAAAGTAATTATTCACTCAGAGACTTTCATCCTCTAAACACAGATTGAATTGGCAAAAACAGGCCCTTTTCTAGCATCAGTGAGCACTTTGCTATTTTCCTTTAAACCTGCATGCTGTTTTTTTCTGAGAATTTCTTTCAAAACAGCTTCTTAACAAGTATTCAACTCTTTTTAGTGGGTAGAAGGCAAATTCCTTTTGGGCATGTATGTATGTGTGTGAATGTAAGTGCAATCTGAGCATTATGTGCCAGATTTGACTGTTTAACAGATGAGAGGTTTCTAGATTTCTTGGTGTGCTAGACACACTGACTCACGGGAACATGAAACTTTTCCCACAGGACATGTGCATATAGACCCTTCCTCAGCAGGTTTCCTTAAACATGTTTTACACTCTTAGGAAGAGCAACATGTTTTCTCTTCTCCAGCTGGGATGGAACAAGATTTACCTAGAGCTGGGTGTTCAGGAGAGGGAAACTAAAGTGGTGGGTATAATCCAAACCCAGATGATTGCCTTCAGAATAGCAGATGAATTGAGACATAGGAATGTGGAAATATTTGGGTTTGGAGAGAATACTCCCATCTTATCATTCTCAAGTGAACTTCTTTTGACCACTGATACCACTGGAGGATCATATAACAATGGTTTACTCTACAGACAGGATTAAATAAGACTGTCAGACGTTTGCGTGAAGGGCATTTCCTAGACATGTTGGGTCCAAGAAGTCCATCTGTTCACGCACTTCTAATAACTATCCAGGTTGTTTGGAAGGATACAGTCTAAAAATCTTGTGGTTCAAAGACAGCAATAGTGATCCTTATTGTCCCTAGGCAACAAGGTAAGAAATGAGTGGTCAACATTTCTGCCTTCAGAAGAAAGCTGTATTTTTCTGTATGTAGACTCTGGCTTTTGTTTATCTCATTTCCACAGACAGATCCATGAAACGAAGCAAGAATAAGTGAAGAATGCTGATAAGAAAGTTTCAAGTTATAGATGGAACAAGAAATGGTTTTCCCATCCTGTAAAATATGCAGGCTTTGGAGGGAAAAATAAAACCTAGAACAACAAAAATATGCTTGTATTTAACCCTAGAGTAAGACAAGACTATTGTAAGGATTTTTCAGTGTTTTCTTTTTTTTTGTTTTCTTTTTTTTTTTTTAATAGAGAAAAAGACATAGCAATGCATCAGAATGCACAGGGTTTATTAGCATTGTATAATTGTGCTCAGGGGCTTGCTCAGCTCAAGCTGGTATGTTTTCATGGAAATGCACTGCTCCGTGTAGACTTGCTGGTAGGGTTGCTCCATGGTTACTTTAAAGTATGCTTTTGCATAAAAGGTGAATAATTTGGTAACTGACGATGACTTGCCTATGGTGTGGAAGACAGAGTCTTACTCTGATTGGGTAGATTAGATAACTGATCTGATGTTCCCACAGATCCCAAGGCAGCTCTTAAGCTGTTCTAGGGAAAAAGAAAGCTGGCTGCTCTTTTTTACTAAAATTTCCACTGCTTACTTGATAAACTTACGATTGCAGTTATCAAGTCATTACAAAATAAGGTGCTAGTGCACCAAATTTTTCTGATGAAGTTACATTACAAAAAATCTAACTTCATGCAAGATAAATTGCATTGCTGAAAACTCAAGACAATTCTCCAGTGACAATGAATGCTTGCTCAAACTAGTGCACTGTGTATGAATGTAGTATTAGTAAATTAAATCCAATGAGAGATTTAGATGATTTTTGGAGAAGTGTAAAGAAGGTTCCTCATCTGTTCCTATTCCTCATGCATTTATTTCTTCTTTTGACTGGTTTTCTAGTGACAGAATATTCAATATTTTTGGCAATCCATTTGTCTTTGAGATGGCTGTATTTTTTAAAGTACTTGCAATAATTTTTAAGAAATATAAGTTTATATTTGCAGGCCTACAGACTTTTGCTACAGCATACCTAGGTAGAAGTTGATGGGAGTCAGGCAAAACTGAATGAAAGCTGAAAAATTTCACCAAGTCTTACTGTAGTGAAGTCAGTTTGAATTACAGAAATAAAAATTAAAGGTCAGAAATTAAACTTTGCCCTTCAGCTTTTTAGTTCCACAGTATTGGCTCTTGTAAGCCAATTAGCAGCACTGAGGGATCCCAGAGGAGTGATGGAAGCTCCAGCACTTTGGCACGCTTAAAACCAGGCTGCACAATATACCAGAAAATGTGTTTGTAAGAAGCACAATCCATGGGCAGGAGGTGAGTTGGTTAAGCTAATGGAGCTTTTGTCTTCCTCTCTCTCTCACTTTCATCTTTAAATTCTGTGAATTCAAGCTAAATGTCAACTGCATTGTGAAGGGTTTCATCCTCAAAAATGGCATTTGCCCTGACTACTAATCCATAGTGTGTTATAATAGAGTGTAACCACTAAGTAAGCGAATCCACTTTTCTCTTACAGTCCTTCTAGGACAAAGACAGAACCCACTCATTTAAAAGTAATGGGAGGCCTTTGACATATTTCTGGATCCTTTATACGTGAGACTATAATCAGGAGTTCCACCGAAACAGTGCCAACATTTATTTCTCACTAAAGGCAAAAGGAGGCAAAAGTGGCTGGGAAATGGGAATATTTCCGCTCCTCACTTTCATAAACGTTTCAGGGCACCACCTGTTTGAAGGCCTTTCCACCCTGAAAAGTGTTAGAGAAAGGTACCCAGTCCTCTCGTTATTTTTAAAAAAAGACATTAAAGGGTCTCTGGGGAAAAAAATAATAATTAATAAAAGCTGGGATATTTTAGCAGCTGACTTGACAATGTTGATCAAACACAAATAATTATATCTTTTCAGCAACAGGCTGAGTTCAAAGTTTCACAGTGATACGGAGGGTGTCTTATTCACATTAAATTTAAGCACAACAAAGTTATTTATCTAAATCTAAGCTTGTTAAACTCTCTTTATAGATCCCCTCAGCTGACTATATAATTAATGCAAATACCTATTTTAATGTAGGATGAACTGTCAAATGAAAGCGCAAAGTACTATAAAGGAAGACAAGACAGAAAAGGCAACTATTACATGTGTAAACTAAAGTCAGAGGAATCTTAACCATAATAAAAACTTATAAAAACCAGCATTTAGCATTAAGTGATAATCCCAGAGAAAATTTCTAAGAACAGTGAATTGTAGAACCAAAGTAGGTGAAGAACAGATAGAGAATGAAAAAAGAACCCTTTTAGTCAGATCAGGAATATTTTTATTCGTGTTTTCTCTACTGTAGTAAAATGAACATTAACAGATGATTGCCCATACCTGTAAAACTACAGAAAAAAGATAAATAGCAACTTAACTATTACAAGGTTCTTTATATGATGTATAGAAGACAATAAAATTGCAAAAGAATGCAAATGCTGCTCTGACTCAGTCATGCTAGAGATCATATTCTTTCCCTGGAGAGCAAACCTCTCTTTGCACTTACCTACAACAGCCTCTAGTGACAAGTATGTAACCAAAAAGTCTTTCCTGCTCTACTGCAGCTTTCACGTTTTCCAGTAAAAATAGATTAACTATCTCAGCTAATGTGTATTTGCAGATCTAGGAACTTTATCTTATTTATCACGAATAATTAGACTGGAATAGACCTCCTGACATCACCTAGTCCAATCTCCTCCTTCTCAAATGCCAAGATTATTGACAGAGAAAAAGTTACAGATAATGTAATAATTGCTGCCTACATAACTTGGCAAAAAATTGGATATTGTATTTTACTGGAAAGTCTACTCAAAGTGGTAAGATGTATTTGATCTTGCTTGAAAGTTTTTGAAATAAAAAGCCCATTTTAGTAACAGTGTTTTGGTTCTGTTTTTACGTAGATAATTTCAAGTTCTCTTTATTTAAATAATAAAACATATATATCATTTTTTTATTTTATGGAACTAATATAAATCTTTAACTGCTTAGTGTTTACTTTCCTTAATCAGGAGAAATCTGAGTGTGAGTTAATCTGAGATATCAACAAAATTCCTTAGCTTTGAGTCTCCACAATTTCCCTTCTCCCTTGAAATATGACCTTGGAAAGATTTTAGCTTCCTCCCAAAATACATTTTTGAAGTTCAATTGCAGTTTGCCAAATAAGTATCTTTCATCTAAAGCATTAAAATGCAGCAAATGTTTAAGTTAAACATTCTGGTTTGGGATTTTCCCTCTATATTACCTCCATTGAACCTGAAGTGGTTTCATCTCTATCTATGGACTAGTTTTAGTCTTATTGACTAAACTTTTTTTTTAATTATTATTTCATAATATGAAGCAGATTAGATATATTCACCAACTAAATATATTAAAAATATCCTCCTTGAAGATTATTTGGAAATTAGGATAATGAGCTTTTTCTTTAGCAAAGTGAGTTTTGAATGTCATTGAACTTAAGGTGTGAAACCTTCGGCGAGGTACAATTCTCTGGAAGCCTGTGAGACACTGGTAGGACACTAGCATGATATGGCACAAAGTATCACAGTAAGGAGCTCAGTGGCCGAATTCTGAGAAGCTGCAGTATTATAAGAAGGTTCAATAAAGAGAGATCACAAAAGGGAGAAGAAGGAATAGATGCACAATGGTTCTTTAAAAGAGTTACATTTAGATAAACAGTCATCCAGAAAGACTGACGTCTAGGAAAGGGAGAGGTACTGGGAACCAGGTTTATAATTGTTACTCTCACGAGCTACAGAGCACTTTGGAGTGTGGTTTTAGCCATATTGACATTGTATATGTCTTAATATGCATTAATATCTAGTACTACAGACACCTGAATTTGTCCATAGGATTAGTGACAGAAAAAGTTATGTGCAATATGGTTTACATTCTTTAAGGCAAAGGAGGGAAAAAGATCATACGGAAAAAGTAAGGAAGAAGGATAGTCTAGAGTGACAGTCCTGGAGTTAGAAAGAATGGGTAAAATGCTAAAAAGATACACAATATTACTTACTTGATGGTTATGCTTTATGCCTGATTTTTTCCTTCATTTCTGTAGATTAAAAGGTAAAATCACTTCTTTGTAAGAAGGTGTCGCACATTTTTGATATTTTTTAATATTACCTTGTATTTGTTAGAGATTGCCAAGCCTCATAGCCCAACAGGGGCAAGGATGCCACAGCTCCATGACCCCAGGTCCAACCAGTAGTAAGGCTGAAGCACAGGTGTACACCAGAGGTATACATACATATGGGGCTGGCCACACATATTAGGTAGACGTGCAGAGCACTCACACAGCACAAACAGCAACAACAGCATCATCCTGTTCCTCTCTCTGGACGAGCAGGATAGAGGTCCCCTGGTGAAAATGTATATATACATAGGTGCAATGCAGACCCTGTCAGCAGTGGGGCTGAAACATTTGGTGCATCCAGTAGCTGCCACTGAATCCCAGTATCCCCTGTTGCTGACACCTGGGCATATCAGCCCCTGAGGCCACAGCCCTGCTCCAGTTGCAGGTACAGACCATGTCACTTACATGCATATGCGCATGCACACACACGTGCATGCACGTGCACACTCGTACACACACACAATACCCTTACACACACACTGCCCACAAGCTGGCTGGGACACCCCTAGTCCCCTCATAGCCAATCCTCCACGAACTTGCTGTTAGAGACTGTTATGGATGCACACACAACCAAATCTAACAGGTGTTAAAGCTCAGATTTATTCTTCAGTAAAAAGTTAGTCAGAACTCCAGTAACATTTTATAAACCACAGGCTCAGTGATGTAAGGGGAATTAGTACTACACAGCTGACTTAAGCATCCCTAAAGTGATGAGTCAAAATGCACATATCACTCACCTAAAAGCTGAGGACTCTCTCCCTTGAGGAGTTACCTCGGGCAGTGCCCCGACCCAAGGGGGATTCCCGAGCTGCAGACCCGCTGCTCCGAGAAGGACTGATTCCAACATGTCCTCCCAGGGGACCTCATTTATAAACTTGTTGAATCTGATCTGTGGTCATTTTAACCCCTATTGGCCAAGAAGGTCACCTCTGTGTACCTGGCACATCTCAATTGGTCTGTATAAATTTCAGCCTGGGGTTTCTAGGGTTTAGGTTGTTTTCCTCTTCTCCCTGCCTGGAGAAATTTTGTTTCCTGCTGGGGGGAATGTACTGCCACAGAGACCCACTCAAACCCTTGCTCCCAGGCTACTCCACCTACTCACCAGCTGGTCCAGCTTGATCTTAGCTAGCAATCACGCTTGCATACCCACACTCACTCCATTTCCTGGTGCCCCAGACACATGGGGCCTCCAACGCATCGCCTGACGATAGTTGCTGTGCTCAGACCCCATACACACACAGGCACTCGGAATAGAAAGCTCTTACCTGGGAAAGAGTTAGAAATGGAATTAAATAAGAAGATAAGACAGGCTGCGCTGATCAGGTGTAGGGCAAGCCAGGTAAGTTTACTGACATCTTCATGCATGACCAGCCTCTTTTATCCAGTTGCGTCTCTATTCTGCCATGTTTGTTCCTCCCCAGAGACCACCCTTTCCCTACAGTTAGTTCCCCACAACATCCTGTAATAAGTCTTGTACAGTGCCAGGAGGCTCTTCCCCTGTATCCAGTATCCAGTAATGTGTCCCCAACCTCCAGGCAGTGAATCCCCTCAGTCCCAAAGGTAACCTTGGGAGCTGTTCCTGCTGACTCACTGTGATGTCCAAAGGCTGATGGCTCCTTATGACAGGCCTGGGAGGAGCAAGGGTCGGGTATATTTCCGGGTTCTCCACCTGTCATTGCCTCTCTGTGTTACTTTGCAGGTACCTGGAGACCAGGTTTTTATCATGTAACTGAACAATTTCCCCATCCTGTTGTGTGAAATTGTCATCAGAGTTAAAAGAAAAAAAAATCACCCCACTATGTGAGTCATCCTACCTTCTAGTGCAATGTCTACTTCAAACATAGGGAACTTTTCTCAAGCAAATAAAAGAATGACTCTCACACAAATAAAACCCTCTAAAATATTTTTTTTAACTTCTGAGCTTTTGTTGAGATTACATTAATAATCATGAGGTAGAAGAGTACTTAAATGTTTACTCTGAAGGTATTGTTGACTGTCATAAGACTTTGGGAGTTGTGATATAAATATATGGACTCTGAGTGCTGCTTGCAAATTTATGAGGAGGAAATACTAGAAATTATTATCTTTTACCAGAAAGGATATTTGGACTTTGCTGCTCAAAAAATAGGCAATAAAACCTTGTGATATGTTAATTTGTTGGATTACAGTGTTGGTCGGCAAGATGTGCATAAACTGATAGAAAATATTTTGAGCAGGACTTGTGAGGCTGGACTCTATTTCAGTAAAATATTTTGGAGTAGGTCTAGTTGTGTGGGGGCAGTTTTAGCTCTGAACTAATGGGAGAATAGTGATGTTGTTAACACAAATATGATGTAAATGACCTACCATTTGTTCAGTGAAACCCAGGTAACCTCACATAACTTCATACAGTTAGATAATTTCGGTTCTAAATGAGCATGTTTGAGGTATAGTTTTTTCCCTCAAGTAGTAATTTGGGAAAATCTTGGTCATACAGTCTAGCAGCTCAGGAAACTTCAACTCTTGATTGCAGCTTGAAGTAGACCTGTGATAACCTTAGTGTGATTGGCTGGAAATTAATTTGGCAATGTTATCAAGGACAGAAAAGTTGATTATTGATTTAGCTGACCTGGTTGATTTGATTTGCAGTAGTTGAATTTAGAATATTGTTTGAAATATTTCTAAATCTTGATTTACTCTACTGATTTTACCAAGCTATCTATAAATGGGATTTAGATGTCAGGATGGTTAAACTAATAAAAGTGCAGGAAGATTCAGATCTCTTGTTTGCAAAAATTCTTTAAACTCTTGAATGGCAATTAATGATAATGAAAAAAGATGGTCATACTAGTGCCATTCAGCTTTAATAAGTGTTGCAGACTTAAATAATAAGATGTAATACAATCACATTTTTCAGATGTCAAAGCTTCTCCAAAGGGAAGGTAGATAAAGTTAATTTATCTTATGATGTTGGCTACTTCTAGTCTGAACATTTTAAAAGGATTAATTTAAAAAAAATCCCTGCAGGGATCTGTTTGTTTTGAATCCTTTCAATAATAAACTTGTATTATTTATGTTGATTAATATTCAGAATGCACTCTTTAGAGTTGATTTTCAACAATTGTAATTGCAGTCAGCTGAAGAATGTAATGAAATTATTATAACTTAGCTGCGATCATGACTAGGACTGTTTTATAAGCATTAAAAAGTTCTACATAACATAAGTGGTAGAAATGAAGTTGAATGTGGAGCTTTTATATTATGAAGTTCTGAATTTTACAGGCTTATTAGTGTAACTATTCTATTTTATCTACATAGGTTTCTCAAGGAGAAGTCAACACCAAACAAAATACCAACAAAAGGATGAATCAATGCCTAATAGTCACAGCTAAAATTCCTATTTAATTGAATGCTAAACCAAAATCATATGCTTTGGTTTTTATTTTTTTACCACCATGTCAGAGGTTACAAAAAGGTCATTAACCTTTTTTTCATAGAATTTAAACCAGTTCAGTGCTCTTTTGATCTGAGAATCTTGAAACAAATGATCTTTTGTACTTGCATCCTAGCAGTTGTTATGCTCATTTATTAAGGACTGTTGATTATAAGGGAAGAAGGAAAAGAAAAAAAAAAAGCCTAACATTTCTATCATAGGTCAATGAAAGTTGATCAATCAGGCAGTTTACAAAAACTGTATTGATTTCTACCATGTTGTCTATCATGAGGCCTCCAAATTGGAGAAATTAAGGCAATCTAAGGGCACAGAATCTACACAGAAAGATCTTAAATATCACAAACTTTGGAGCAAAAGGCTGCATTGCAGGTATCAGTATTGATATCATCTATGTCTATACCTATAGGAGGTAAATGAGTACTTTTTTTTTTTTAATGCTGTGCATCAGTCCAAGTTTTAATGTAAAGATTTCGCATATTTCACACTTTATGGAAAATGTCTTTGATATATTTATATCTCACAGCTAAGCTTTTACATTTTAAATATTCATGTTTAAAATTTTATTTCAGCAAAACTATTTTTTAGGTAATATTTTAGGATAATTTGAATTTTAAATGTATGTTATTTTTACCCCATTTTATGAAAGCATAATAGGCTAGTCCATGTCATATGTAACACAGCTGTGTTCTCTTGGTCAGTCAAAGGACTATGCAAGAATGAGGACTGACGTATCCATAGTAACTGATAAAATATTTACAAGTGAGAGCAATCTCACGAGGATGAGTGTGAGGGAGGTCTCTGATTAAATGTGAAGGGATTTTAGTGTTTAAATAGCAACAGTTTTACTTTATTTCTCACAGAAACTACTATGGCTTTTTTTTCCTCTTTTTTCCTCCCCTCTAATGGGTGTAAAATGCAGTATCTGCATTAGTCAGCTCTGCATCCTCCTGTATCAGACTCACTACCTTAGAGCTTCCCAAGGCAATTACTTGTCTATATGTCACAGCTGATACTCCCAAGCAGTTTGACATTTCATCTATTGAAATGACTACAGAATGTGTGTCTCTGAGCAAGATAAAAGCCTTTCATGTTACTAATGCAATAGTATTATGTAATTTTGGCAAATGAGATATGTCCTGTTGTGGAAAGAGCTAAGTTTTCTATTGCATACCTTATGATTCCTTGAAGGAAGCCATGTATAAAGGGATGTGAGCGAATTATAGCAAAAGAAGGTACATAAGCTACATCCATCCCCTATTTTAGAAATCTATTCTCAGGTCTTTTCAGTCATAATTTTTGTGTACAAAAGGCACAGTCTGAGATACAAATATGGCTCAAAGTCTAGGAATGATTCATCCACTTCTGTATGAGAACTACTATTCTATTTGGTGCAAAAAAAATAGCGAAGGGGACATTTATTTTAATGGGGTTTCAGTAATAGAAGCTGACTGATAAAAGCAAGGAAATAACTGAGGGTGCCATTCTGATGTTATGGAGCTATTGTTCCTAGGCCTGGGTGAGCAGTTCCGTCTTCTCCATGTTTTGACACAAACAAATTTCATCAAATAATTTAAGGGGCGCCTAAGTGTCTGGGCACTTGCTACATTTGACAATAATGTTTGTCACAATAATAAACATATTCCTTCTTCCGAGGAAAACTCCCTAAGAATCACAGCTGAGCTGCAGCTTCAAGCCAACATGATGGGACTCTCTGGAAATACAGAGCGTGAAGTCAGTAAGAAAAAAGTAGGTTTACATACTGCTTTTTTGTATTATATAGAATTAAAGCATCCAAGTTAAAAAATAGTCAAGAGGTAAATACGAGAGTTCATAAAGGATATGTAAAAAGTCTTAAACCTTCTATAAATTGTGATGCTGCTTATCAGCTGAAAATGAAGGTACAACGTTGCCTGGAATGGATGACTTGCCTGAAAGATTACAGCTCTCCCAAGTTGTGCCTAAAGGCTCATAAAAAATGTCTGACAAACAGGTGTAGGTCCAAATTTTAAACCCCATACTCTTTCTTGTTTATATTTTAGCTGTTTAGGGACCTCAGAATACCCTGGATATTTCTTGTCTTGCCTCTTCTTTGGAAAAATAAATTTGTTTGTTACAAAATTTGACATTTCCATATATCACCCAAAGTATGTCTGGATGTCTCATATGGGGCAAAGACAGCTGTTGTCCATGTTGTAAAAAGGTGGCGTAGAGAAAGTGTTACTACCAAACATTACTTCCTAAGAAACTTTATAACACTTGGAACTCTTTTTCTGGATCTGGCAGAAGTGGGCCTTATGTAATTCCTGTGTTGATGAGATTTTTCTAATTTCAACATTAACAGGTTAACATGGAACATCTAGCCATACATTGAAATAACTTGAGATTTAGCCAGTTGGTTTTTTGTTGATTTGTTTTTGTTTGGGTGTGGGGTGCGGTGTGTTTTGGTTTGGTTTTCTTTCTTTAATGTCAGAAGAACAGCTCTTCACACAGTTTTAGCTATGCAGCATCCCATTCTTTCCTCAGTGGTGACATGAATTCCTGATGGGGATTTGAAGTGTTCCTTTGGAATAACTTAGGCAACTATAAATGGACAAGATTCAAACATATATTAAGACTTCCAGATTGTTCAGTTACAAATACACCCACTTGTTCAACTGTGGACAAAACCAGTACTTCCAAACTTCTGATACCTAATATATTCTCATTCTATAATTGAATTCCATCACTGTTCTATTAGATAAGTAGAATTTCAGAAGGAAAGTACAAGAAGAAGACCATATGATACAATCAACGAGGAGTTTGTTCAGAACAGGAGAAACTGGCAGAGAAAAAATGTTGAGAATATAGGAGGAGATGAAGGCACAAGTAATGCTTTGAGAATGAGAAGACACTTGGTCTGTAGAAGAGACAGGTCAGAAGAACTAGAAATGGAAAAAGCATGATATAAAAGGGAGGAGGATTTTGGCAACACAGTCTAGGACTGGCTATCCAACAAAAGAAAAATGTGACAAAGAACCAGAACAGGGAGCATGACATGCTGGTGAACAGAAGGGAGGAGAAAAATGAAATGTAGTAGAAAGCAGACAAAGACAAGAGAAAAAGTAACAATTAATTGTTACTTATTTTTGTCTCCAGAGTGACTGGACCTGAGCTGTAGATATGCTAAATCACCTTAGTTATAGTTTTGTATCTCATAGTGTGAAAACAATCATTTCGGATAACAGTAAGCCACCTGCTACCTACCAACAAATGGGTTTTGTCCTTTCATCATCAGGTAAGTAAAACTTGGGAGAAGGGACATGAAGACTTGTAGAAAGAAAAAGTGTCTTGGAGAAAAAGGGTGTTCAGCTAGGTTTAACTCAACACACTTCTTTTTTAGTGGCATCCAAGGGAAAAACTGGGGAAAGTAATTTAAAAGACCAGCCATCTCCTTGCGTATTTCAAGCTTTTCTGTCTTTACAGGCTCAAACTTGAAATCCACAGAAGCAAATTGAGTTCTTGCATCGTCCTCATTGCTCAATTGCCATCTTGGCATGCAAACTGCATGTCATAGGAGACACATTACAGAGGATGAGGCACACTAACCAGTGTTATACATGAGCAGGATTCATCTTGCCTGAGTAAAATAAACTTGCATCGGCAGTGCAGTGAACACACAGAGCAGAATTATTTCACTTGAGTAATAGACTCTTACCTAAGTAGTATCTATGTGAGAGCAATGGCTAAATAGAAGACACAAGGGTCATGAAATAAATGGTCTGACAGATGATTCTAGTACTCATCTGTGTAAGAGATGTCTCTACTATTTACAGTACACTTAAAGAACTTTCCTTAACTTCAGACAGTAGCTATGTTATGGTGTCTATTAAGGCTGCTGAGAGACCCATATTATGGTAACAGCTACTGCAAATCCGGACACCTGGGCTGCAGCCGGCACTGCGCTGCACTCTGCTATTTTTGACTTTGTAGGCTCATGAGGACAGGGGAGGAAAAGGCAGGTTTTTAAAGGTACCCAGGTACCCAGCTTCTATTTAAATCAGTTCTTAACACCTTCAAGAAGGTCACCTTCTCTGCAAATGAATAGTAACTAGCACCTTTGATATTCCTGGAGCACATATCAAGTTACTGTTAAAATTGAGCGAGGAAGATCTTAATTTACATGACAGTGTTAGTAGCTCATGCTTTATGATATGTTGTTGTAGCAATGTTGTAAAAGCACATTTCTAAGGATTTCTGCTGGCATGACTTCCCCCTTTCTGTGCCTATAAGAACTATAGCATATTTGCAAAGAAGAAAGATCCAGTAACCATGTTGTTTGCTTCTGACTTCAGAGACCTGGGTTCCCCAACCTGATTACCATTCTCTTGGGTTCTTTCAGGTGAATGGAAACAGCACCTCTTTAAGGATTTAAAGAGAGGTTAAAATAAAACTCTTGGGACAAATATTTTCCAATGGCTCTTGGTCACCAGAGAAAAGAGAAAGTGCAAGTTCCATGTTTGGGATCAGGTATGAGAAGTAGAGGAAGCTGAACTAGGAACTGTCACTTAGTGGAGGGAATGATAGATGAAGTGATGTATCAGGTATCAAAATGACACTGGAGCTATGGCTATATTCCCTTTTTAATGACTGTACTTAGCATGCACTATGGTGAGGCAGCAGTAGGAGGAGAGCAGGAAGTTGAAGGAGGGGGAATATAAGTGACTTAGTCTTAGGGTAGCAACATATTTCACTACTGTGAGTACAAGTTTCATCTTTAGGTCATTTCCATGACTTGCATGACTATTTGCAGCTGAATCTTTGTGCTACTGTTTAAGTTAAACAAGGCTATGTTTCCTCTAGGTATGTGATGTTGATTTGTTCCCTTAGTTTCTGTGGTCTTTTAAAACATGGCTGCACTAGGGCATTTAGCATGGGTTTTGACACCCACTATATTTTTCCCCTTTCTTTTTGTTGTTAATCACAGAAACTCAGGCAATGAAATCTGAAAATTATTCTTTCTGGCATTTGACTCTAGCAGATTCCTTGGGCCCTTTTTTTTTTGTCAGCTTCATGTTTGCCTCTAGCTGTGACAAATTAGGATGCTGCTTCTGTTTTTCTGCTGGCTTCCCTTTCTTATGATTCTGCTGAAGTTTTTCAGCATATTGATAGATTTTAGACTTTTCAAGGATTATTATATCCAGAATCAACCCCTGGATTACTGGAGAAATAGCTTTCCTTATTTGTAAATCTATTCCTTTGAAGTTGCATTGATAGTAATATTTTTATTTTGTACATATGAGTCCTTGGAAAGTAGGAGACAGATAGTGGGGTTTAGTCTTTATCCCATGCAAACCTTGCATTTAGAAAGCATAACAAACAAACAAACCAACAAACCCAGCTCACAAATTTTGGACTCAGATTAGGATTCAAGACTTCTGTAACTATAAGGCTGTTAAAATTCTGGCTTTGGTTTTAAATCATTCTTGGGTCTAAAGTTGACAAATCAATTTAACTGAACTTTTTGACATCCATCTTCCTCCTGAACATACTGTAATGCTAAGCAAAACCCTATTTTAAGATACATTAAGGAATCTTTCAAGTCTAAGTCAGCAAAAGGGGACATATAAGGAAATTCATATAATCTAATCCTGCTCATGTACTATACTCTTGTACTTTACATTTCAGAGTCATGCAAGGATTTCACGAAGCACCTTTTAGGCTTGTGTTTATGAAAGTAATATATTTACAGGATGCAGATGCATATGAAAAGATCGTTTCTCACAATGCGCTCAAGTAACCCATCAGTGTCAGTCAACACTGGTAATGAAAGTCAAATAAACATCTGTAAGTGAGAAAATGGAGTGCTTGTAGACTTCATATTCCAAGACCACTTGTATCTACATTGACTGACACACTCACAGTATATTTAAGTGGTAGGTTGCAGTCTATCAACTTGCCCAGCTCTACAGCTTATCATTTTGAGCTTATCACATTCATTCTTTAATTTTGGTATTGATTACAATGCTTGTTTCAATTAATTCTAGAGAGATTTTTGCACCCATATTTGCACTAATTTTTCAGAATTACCAGTAATGACTCACAAGACAGTACAATCCAGATCTTTTAGTTTTATTAATTTGTCAAGGTTTCACATTACCTCATGATGACTATTTCATTTAGAAGTTAGCAATTCATGCAAAATAAATGAACAATGTTCCCTTCTATGACTGCAATTACTCTGTTATTTATTTTGTAATAAGATAATTAGTTGATATAATTAATGAAAAATGTACATATTGTGTATTTATTAGCTTATTACATGACAAATGAAAAAGAGCTTGCTTTGGGATTTTACAATGCACTTATATCATTTAAACACACTTGTATTGGTACCCAAAAGTGTAGTCATAGTATTTAAGAAATGAAACATGATGAATCATCCAGCTAATTCAAGGACAGATAAATGGAAATTACTCATAGTTTAGGATACATTTTCAAAGCTGGGGGGAGGTTTAGCCTCCAGGTTCCCAGTGATTTTAATGGGAGTTGCATAGTGCAATCCCTGTGCACCACTTTGAAAAATTTCCTCAGTCTAATGGGTTGCCATTAAAACTATCAAGAAAAAATCGTGTGATGTGGAAGCTCCTTCATCTTTTTGACAGATTTCTCTATGGAAAGAGCAAGGACTGGAAGGGAAAAAGAAACCACCAACAACAAATAATTCTAATTTTTCTGCTCTTCTAAAATAAGACATCCATGCTTACTTTTTACTGTATACCATGCTTATTTTTTGATGTCTGTCTCATTATTTGGGGTGGTATTAATGGCAACCAGTTTGTGGATTTTCTGATGAGATTTTCTTATGATGGATGAGTCCTAACTATATTCAAAAAGTGCAGTGGATGGTTGGAAACTTCTTTACTGAACAAGAATGGCAGTTATATTAAATTAAAATCTTTCAGTGGATATTTCCAACAGAAGCAAAAGTTACTTATAGAAAACTGCCCAAATGATACCTTGCAGCTTTGGGTTTGGGTTCCTGGGACTTCAGCATTGCTCCTAGCAAGCCTTAGACCACTGAATCCCTCCTCAGTAGCTTTTAGCTCCTGGTGTTTGAGACTGAGTTGCTCCACAAAAGCCTGTCTGGTCCCAAACTCAGCATTCAAAAATGCTGTAAATCTAAGTTCTCAGGCTCCTCAGACTTCCTGCCTGTCTGCAAATAATAACATTATTTTGAAATAGAGAACTCATATACACAGAATTATTCACAAGTAATTTTCTGATTACATCAATTATTTTTAATTCCAGAATTTCCAACAAAATGCAGTGTCAGATCCCAGTATGGTCTGCTTAGACTTTTATAGTACTCATGCTTTTAATCCATCTATATGACAATGAAGATCTCTCCCTGTCTTGTGGAGCTGCCAGCTGGAATGAATAGCAATGTGCAGAAGAAATCACAACTCTATTAGAGAATGGGATGTAGTTATATACAAGGCTAAAGAAAAATGTCAACATCCTACAACTACTGATAAATGGTAACAACAGCTCAGATGGAATACAACTGGAAGGACAAGCATTAACTTGCCTCTCCTGTCTTCATGAGGTAAGTCTGTTCATCAGAGATGGGCTAAGCAGAACAGATTGCCCAGTAGTATGATTTAACAATGATTCTCTGAAGGGAATCTTGCAATGCTTTATCTTCAAAAAATTCCCCATTATCCTATTTTCTTGTGAGATGGCAGTTTACCCCACAATTAAAATCCTAAATGCTTGCATGTATCTGTGAAGTGGGACGGTATAAGGTGGTACAAGAAGCAAACAGAATTCAAGTACCTTAAATGTCAGAAATAATCTGGAAAAAAAAGTGTGTTGGAATGACTAAAACAAAATTCACCCCTCACTCCCCGAACTTGTCATTCCACAAAATAATAATATTAATAATAATAACAACAACAACAACAACAATAATATATCAACAACAACAATAAATCAAACTTGTTAGACTGGAAAAGAGGATTTTTTTTAATTATCCCCAAACCAGAATTGCAGAGATAAAAAATATTCTAAAATTACTAGGTACTCATCTAAACCTGTTAAAAGAGCAAAAAGTGGGTTTCTGCAATTACCAAAATTAAACTTCTGTGCCTAAAAAAGAAATAATGTACAAAAAGCTGCTAGTGTACAGACCAGTCCAAGACTGGTTTCCATGAAGGGAAAACAATCACTGGATGACCTTAGAAGTTAATGCCAGGGGCCCCATCAGCTATAGCAAGTCACTTCCCTGAAGCCATATAACCTGAGAGAAGATCAGAGAGAGCTGGGTTCTCAGCCGGCTACCTGAGGAGCCCTCCTGCTAGCAGCACTGAATAAGGTATCAAAGATAAGCATCTATTACATGTGTCTCACTCTCTTCCAGCCTGTAAGAGAATGCCTGTGGAGATACTAAAATAATACTAAGCTATCATTCCATCTAGAAGTGTAGTGAAAATGGAAACCAGTCATGAATTTGCCACTGAGATGAACAATTTACAAAACTACCAATCTAATTTTAGTAAGGACTTTAAATATATGTTTGTCTTATCTTTGGGTGATGAACTGGTTATCTGAAATGGTTAATCATTTTGTGGAAAGGGTATACTTGAATAGGTAAGAAGAGCGTACACTATTTAAGCATTAAGTCAGCCACTAAATAGTATAATGAGTACTTCTGTTACACTAACAGTTTCCACTCTAAGTACTGAAGAACAATTTACATCAATAGATGACTGTTAAGAATATGAAAGTCTTGAAATCTTTGTGTAGTACATGAGAATAATTCACCATTTTAGGTAAGTGTAATGTTGTGTGAAGATGTAGCTGGAAGAAAAGTACTTCTGAAGTATATTCACAGAGAGCATAACTTTTGATTTCTATAATCAGGTTTTTTCAAAGGGCAGTAATTGTGAAGACTTCAGCTACAAACAAGATACATTTTTAATAAATAATGTTCAGGCTTACATTCAGAAGTAAAACATTTTTATCAAAAGCACACAACTGAAAATGTATTTCAAAAGAGGCTAGCTGGTATCATGGCATCCAGTGTTTAAATTCCAGCTGATTTTGGTTACAACTAAACAATGCCTGATTTCACCTATCTTATTACTACCTGTGTCTTCCATAATTCTACAATGTTCACTTCTCAGCTCTTCCTACACAGCCTTCTTTCTTCCCCTGCATCCTTTTTCACTTCCCTCCTCTTTTCCTTTTCCACTGGGAAACTTGCAGATCTCTTTAAAACTTACATTGCCAAGCTCTTCTTAACTCTTATTCACCTTTTTAAGGTATTCCTAATTCCATTTCTCTTGTACCCCGAGACTAAGACCCCTAGCTATATATAAAACCATTTACATTAAAATAAAGGTTACTAGAAACAATCGTGTATGTCTTTTCATTTAGCTCAAATCATAGTTTGAAGACTGAAAATAGCTAAGATAATAGTGACTTTGAAAAATGAGTTAACACATCCCAGAAATCAGATAAAATACGTTATACATAAATGCTCAGTCCCTGTGCTTTTAAACTGCATTCTTCTTCCTCCCTTTGAGTTCAACTTCCTAGAGTTAGATTCTCAATGGATTATAAGAACATGTCTTCCCTATTTCCGTGACAGGTTAAGGCAATTTAAGTGCTGTCAGTTGCAGTTCCTCCCCCCGTCTTTCTCCTGGTATAGTTTCTAACCTGACCATGTGGACCAAAAGGAAACTAACCCTGTAGTATCCATTCTTGCAACTTGTGAAGTGCATTAGCTCACCATAAGGTGTATGGGTGGAGGACAGAGGTGTAGGGCTGGGGACCAGAGAGGACCGAATGGCAGAGTCTCAGCACATTTTGTATCCAGCTGCTATCAAAATACTGCCTCTTATTAAAATGTTCATGCTGCCTAACCTTCCACACAAAAAAAGTCCCTCTGACCCATATGTAGAGATGATTTATGTCTAGCCTAACTACCCATCCTGTATTATAAAATTTACACCTATGTATGACGTTTACATAGGTCAGTATGACATTTTCATATCTTTTAAGGGAATAAAATCATTGCACTTCAGCTGCAAAACCAAACATACTCAGGACATGATTTTGGAAGGTCCACCATCTCAAATGAATAAGCTCAGCACCACCAAGGCTGAAAGACTTTAAATAGGACTTTGTAGCATGCACCAACTTGCTATAAGGCAAGTTCTTAATCCCGATTGCCAGCTTCTCATCAGAGACATACTCCATACAACTGTCAAAAATGATGAAAGAAAAAACATCTCACTTGGTTTGCTTTTAAGAGAGTTATCACATTGTGGCTATCCCCCAGAATGTACAAACTGGCTGAGAAAGAGTAGGGGATGTGGTTAAGGAGGTAGGGTTTGATTCCACTGTCTCCACAGGTACTAGATAGGAGTGAAATGGTGTGTGTTTTTCCTAAGGCAAGGAGTTGCTATTCCTAATAGCATTTCCAATCGAATTAATTCTGTCTGAGACTGAATTTTTTTCCCCATGAATTTCCTCTACAACATCCTCTTTCATACCTATTCTAATCTTCTCTTTGCAAGTGCTTGGAAAGGGAACTTGTCTCCTCAGGCATCTGTAAATCATCCTTCAGATAAAAGGAACTCTGCAACAGAGTTAATGATATTGCAGAAATATGCTGTATTGGTATAGTAGCACAGCAATTTTGGTTTACTGGTTTATTACACTGACGTAGGTATGCAGATGTCTCAATAACCCCAGAACATTTTTTGAGCATCCAAATTATATATTTGTTTCATTAGACTGCAAGGAAACTGCATTAATTACATCAAAACAAAAATAACAAAAAGCCTTACAGAATCCTCTATTCCACTAACTAACCTTTGTATTTTCAAATTAAGCAATAAAATCTTTTTGTCTCAGAACAATAGAGCCAAATGCTATGGCATTCATTTAGCAGAAGAAAGGAACAGTAAAGCAGAGTAATGAAAAGGAAAAATATATTTTCAGTTGATCCATGTCAAAAACTGCTAAAATTTCATTTTCAGATCAGTTCTTCTTGACCTGCAAACTAAAATCATATGTCTCATGAGAATGGATTTTGACTTCAGATTTATAACAGTCCTGTGTCTGCTCCGGCTGGAAATCCTCAATGATTCAGATCCTACTATAGTATATTGACTGTTAATGGACCAATGAGATGGTCAGAAGTATAGTAAAGGTGGAGTATGTATTTCTGAACAGAAGTAGATACCTGCATTTTCTTGAACATCAGAAAGTTTGGGAGCCCACCTTTGATCTCATTTGCAATCGAATTTGGTGGTAGGGTAGAAAATACTGACTGATGACTTTAATAAGTCAAAATAAAGAAAACATCATAAGCTTTAAAAGTAGAGTGTAAACTCATTTCCTCTTTTACCTGGACTATTGGAAATATTTAAAACAAAGCATATTTTTGATGAGAGATGAATGAGGCTGGACAATTTCAGGGAGAATAACTCCATCAAGGTCACGTACACTTGATGATCCAGAGGCTGGTCTCCAAACTGCTGATGAATTAAAGGTGGGGTATATCAGGGCAAAGGTTAGCTAGACGTGAGCTTGTTTCTTTTCCTAAGTGTCTACCACTGGCCATTATCAGAGGCAGGATATTGTGCCAGAGGCATATTTCATCTGATTCCATAGAGTAGCTCTTCTGTAAAGTGGACAGAAGTTAAATACATAGAGCTTTATTGGTCTCTTATGTTACTAACAATAAAGAGTATCTTTATTAAAACCTGTGTGAGAAAAGGCCCAGACCTAAAATTTAACTGCTAATAAGATCTGCTGTAGTGTCCCTTTGCCTTTGAGATTTTTAGAGCCATATTCTAAAGCAAATGTGACCAGAATACTAGATGGTTTCCCTGAATCTATATGTCTCCGTATACTAAATAAGACAGTACATTGGTAGCTGTCACCTTAGGGCTTCTGACCTGCAGCCAGCACACCCTGAGAAAACATAACAATTTTCTCTTTTGTACAGTATATTTATTTATTTATTTATTGGTCCCAAATTCAGCCAAATGAACCATTAAGTAGAACAGACAGAGCAATGGAGCTGGTGAACAATGTACTGAAACATGCCTAAGGCAACAAACAGGTTTTTAATTGCTTAACTTTTATTTCTCTAATGTCTAACTCTCTAGGTGATTGTGTGACAAGAGTTTTCACTACACTCTTTATTTTGAATCAGATATTTGTTGTAATCCTACCGGTGCATTGAGCCATGATCTTGCAAGCAACAACTTTGTTCTCACCCTATGCTCCCCTTCTGCCCAAATTTTGATGCAATTTTTCATCATGGGACTGGAATGTATTAGATGTCTTCCTCCATCAAGAATTCTGGATACTGCCATCAGTTTGTTGTGAATTGCTCTGACAAGATGACTTGTACAAATTATGAGAAACTGAACAGACAGTAAAAAAAGTAGAATTTTAGAAGGCTAATGACTCGCTCAATGTATTCACCTTAGAACAGATAATAAAAAAACTTTCAGTGAGGAATAAGAGGGAGTGCAGAAGTTTAGCTCATGCACTGAAGGAAATGCAGGTGACCTCCAGTGACTTGTTCTGGCCTTGTAGATTAACACTGCTGTCCTCTGGTAGAGTTTGTATCAATACAGCAAAGATGGTGGAGTGAACACCACTACTCCTCCCCTTGGCTGAATCTGCTGTGGAGAACAGCTGCCACCACCAGCTTTGGGAAACACAGCAGATATGAATGACAGTTAATTGGTCAGACAGGACCCTGGTGAAGGCTGTGTAAAAGTCCTGTGTGGAGTTCATAACTGCCAAAAGACAATCCTCTTATTCTTTCTGTCTTCCTATTTTGCATCTTCTATTTGCCATGGAGTGCATGACAAAAGGGCAACAGACATTTCACTTGTTTTACGGGGATCATGTTTGAAGAATTTTTTTGGTACATGTTGTGTGTTTACTCCTCTCATCACTTCAACTATTTCCTTTTCTTGTCTTAATTGATTATCTCAAAAAATGCTCAGATGTTGGAATGAATGACACTTCACTTAGACCTGTTGCTTCCCTATACTGCTTTGTGTAACAAACTTGTGTTTATAAATTCACAGAGAGCAGGGGAAGACATTTTTGGTTACTGTTCATGTGGTAAAAGCATCCAGTTTTATTGCAAATTCTTGTCATAACCTAGGAACCATTTGAAAATAGTAGAGGTATCAAAATGCTGAGTAACTGAAGACTGGGAAGGTTATGCAGTCTCAATTTGTCACAGGCAGTAAAATCCCTTGAGTTAACTTTATATCTTACGTTTTGCTGGAAGAAACTATAACTAAACATTTACACCACCAGCCCTGCTCATACATACTACTTGTACAGGGCTGCAAGACAATAATTTCTTGTCAAGCTGCTTCCCCCTTTTCAGAATTTACTGACCTATCAATCCTTTGCTTGGTGAAAAATGGCATTTGTGGATCAGAACCTAATAAAATCCTGAATACATCAAGCTAACAGATAAAATTAATATGCTGGTATCCTATGCCAAGATTCTTTCTAGGTCTGCTGCCCATTTCACTTCAGATACCTTAAGTATTATGCATCCCTCTGCAACCTTTTCCAAAGATCTTATGTTCAAAATTCAGTAATTCTGTCTCAGGAACTTTCCTTGATTAAATAAATTAGCTCAGTGATCAAGCTCCTGACTCGTGTTAAAACTCAGGTTGCCAGCAATTATTCCTCCTGACAAAGAAAAGTTTATTTATCAATGCCTGCTTGTTACACCATTCAAATAAATCTGTTTCTAAGTAAAGTGTCTGATTTACTGCCCGACACTATCTGAAAAACATGACCATTCAACCCAATCTCAGATTTACACCTCAGTTCAAAATACACTCAAGTGGGTGATGTTGCCTCTAGCCCTGACTGATAATGAACTGATCTGTGATTTGACATTAAACTCAGTTATTGGAAAAGGAAAAAAAATGGCACCTTTGCATACATTAGCAAAATTGTCACTGTATTTTATCTTCTATTACATCAAAGAGACTTTAGGATTGCTTTTCTCAGGTTTTATTGTTAAAACATTTTAATTAAAAAAAAGTCTGCAATTTATTTTCTGAATTGTTGATGGGAACTAGGCACAAAAGCTCAGATTTACATATGAAAGCAACAACTCTATGATATCTAGCTGTCAGCATTTTTTCAAAAGGGATGTAAACCTGCCAAAGACTCTTTAATGTTGTAGCACATGGTAGGGTCTTACTTCAGACTGAACTGTATAAAAAGAAAACGTACCTTACTCTGTCCTAGTTGCCTTCCAAGAACTTAAGATAAAACTTGTTCAGTTTAGCTTTTTTTGACTTGAATGTAATGATATTACAAGTGTTCAAGTTAAGCAATATGAATGCAATTGATATGTTTCACCATATTTAATTTTTTTTTTTTTGCTTTCATTGTGCACTAAAGTACATGTGATTATAATGAATCCTCATGCCTCATCCCTCTAGGTACATGCCTCATCCGTGCAGGCCCATTTGGCCATATTTGTTCAGGCAGCCATAATTCGGTGTGGTATATATATTGCTGGACAGCCAGACAGACACTTATTGATATGAGTAAGTGACTTCTCTGCTCATCACCATTGACTCACGTGGAAGTATGGCAACTCACACTGGCTCAATATCCATTCATCAGTGCTCATCTGCACTGTTCACTATATCCTAAGCAGCTGAATGTTACTGACAGGAATTTTTTTTTTCCTTATGCAGCCTTTTGCCCATACCAGCACATATCTGTAAGGGCAGCAGTCTTGCATTCAAGTTTCTTTCCCAAAATTGCAATTGAATGAAGGTGTGCATGTTTTTTTCTAGAGCTGATGGCTGCAGACATGCACAGTCAATTCTTTGTCCTTCTTCCAGTGTGTTTTTGCCCTCTCCCTTGAATTGCTTCTGACATTTGCTGAATGTTGCATGCCACTAACCACTCACTGACCCTACTCTATCTGAGCACCAAATCAGAAGAGCTGGGCCAGATGCCTCTCCCTTTCTTCTGCCTGAAGGAAGAAACATGAAATGGACACCTCTTCCCTACTGAAGTGCTGAACTTATGGATAATAATACTTAAATAAGTAAGTAAATAACAAACATAAATTAAACATTAAGTGTGGTCAGTTTTGACTGGTTTTGAAAGTGCTTGTTTAACAGCCATTCTCATTAGAATGTGTTATGCCTGTGAGCAATAGCAACTTTACCTTTTCTGAAAACATCTAGGGAGGAAAAGGCTCTAGGACACTGAAAACGATATCAGCCAACAAAATAACTTTCATTTAATTATTTTCAGGTCAGAACTTTCACTTACCTTCCCACTATATTAATTTATTTTGTTTTTTTCCTTGGATATTTTTCAAGGTCAGCAATGTGTTGACTATTTTAAGTTAACTGGTAACAGATGTACTCTACTGAGTACATCTTACTTCCCCTCCTGAAATCTAAAAACTCAAACCGGCTTTAACACTTCTAAATATAATACCTATTTTATAGCTCCTAATTTTCTGGGTTTCACAACAGGGTAGTTTTTTCATTAATTCTTTGCCTCAAGCTATTCTTCAACTATAATTCTGTTTTACTTAACAGTGTTTAAACAAGTCCCTCAACATTGGCATAGACTTTACACAAACTGAGTCTCAGCTATTTCACGTACAGAAAAAGTTCCCTTTTTTATGTTCATTATGTTTTTTCCAGTAGTAATTGTTTATTTATGATCTCTAAAATTCACTAACTCTGAATCTCAACCTATTCAACTTTCACCATGCATAATTCACTCCTCTATGTAAGAAAATGTTTCATGGGAAGGATGCAAACAGAAATGGCATAAATTCAATGTAACAGGGGAAACTCCAGAGCAAGAAGATAGATCTGTTATTCTCAGGGAATCCAAGGAAAGAACACACAGGAATATTAAAAAGTACATATACCATAGTGCCTGTAACAGAAACCCCTGATGTAGTTTTTAGGTTCTACACTTACCATTGAGCACCACTGAGCTCTTGAGTCTGAGGAGTGAGAGTAGTGTGCTTGTGTGACTTCTAGCACAGCCACAACAGAAGAGACCACACAGACCCCATCCTCTCATGTTAAAAAAGAAGCTCCTATTGATTTCAGAGAGAGATGAATCAAACTTAAGAAGAAGAAATGTAAATTTCTAATGAGAAAAATAATCTTCAAGTATTATTGCAGAAGTCAGTATGTTGTCTCAGATATTGGTGTGAATACAAAGACCTCATTGCTCAAATATCAGATTGTTTAATCTCTCTCAATAGATTTGTAATATGAATCTGGCCTTTTATGAGCATAATCAAAATTTGACTTGAGATGCCTCCTGTGACAGCAGAAAGACTTTTTCTCCCTTTTTTACAAGCACACTAATTAAGTTGCAATGCTAAATTTAGCATGGCACCCTCATCCTTCTCCAAAAATTAGGCCCAGGAACTTTTCTAGTGACTCTTCTTAAATCAGTTCTGCTGTAAGAACACTTATGTACTTCTCTCTAGCTTATTTTTATCTGCACAACTGAAATATCTCTGCATGACCTTCTACTAGGACTTCTAGCTAAGCTTCACAACTCTGTATGTTGTGTTTTCTACGTCTTCTAACCTGATACAGTTACTAAAAAACAAAGCCATGAATCAAATTAAACAAGTCTCCCACTTATTGTCAGTTAGCTTGTGTGAATAAAGGGTGGTTGTTGTTCAGATGCATATAGACAAAACACAGTTCACTTTATATATCTGTCTACATTTATCCTACCTATATAACAAAAAGTCTCAGTGGCTTCTGCTTGTTTGCTCACCTTTATGATAACAAATCTGTAATGATGCAAAAGTGTTCTGAATTATGATGCCAGTTGAGGAACAACCACCTTTCATAAGCTGTTTGCACAAGCTTTTTCTCTGACACTAGCTACTGCTATCGAGCAGAGAGAAAAAAAAACATGACTAACTGAACCCTAGGTAACCTGGAAGAAAATTCAGCTGAGTTTCTCAACTCTTGGCCTGACATATTCCTGCAGAAAAGAATGGTAATGTTATCTCAGCCTTTGGGACAAGCAAGTGACATTGGAAGTGAAAACCAGTGACCAGTGACAATGCCGTGACCGCATGAGTCACGCAATAGGTTTTTAAGGAAATTATATTTAACTTGTAAGATTTTGCCTGTTTTGCCAATGTTAGTCATTCTGTCAGCTACCCTATTACTGGACTGTGGCTAACAAGGGTTCCTATGCTATTATTACTGATATAAACTGGTTCATAAAAACACCAGGCGTTCCTGCTTCATATGAATGTTTATTGTTTTCCAAAGATGCCTACAAACCCCCTAGCACTTAGCTGGTTCAGTATCAGAGTCCAGTGGATTTAAACTCACCTTCTTCTGTTTTGCCCTGTCATTAGCAGATGAGGAATATACAGAGACACTTCTCAAAGATCAATGCACTGTGGCCTCTGTGCCCTAAAGCAGTGGTCTACAGAGCACTAATTATTTCTTTGTCAACAGTCCTCTTCCACCAAAAGATCACTGATTAGATGAGTTTTCCCAAGACAAATTGTTGTACTGAACAAGATGTCTGATACTGCACAACATATACTTGTCCTTAGTAAGCTCCGCTTAATTGTGATCAACAGCTGCAATGAGTAAGGTGGAAAACCCATTGTGATATCTGTGTCTGCCAGATCCAAACTGATCCAAACTGAACAACAGTAGGTGTTTCTCAAAAACCAGTGTTGCTGATACTAAAATTATTCCTCTTCTTGTCATTGGAATTTAAGTGCTTGCCATAAAATAATTTCCTTAATAACATGAAATAGCAAGTAACAACAAAAGTTGACTCCTTTTCAGATCCTGATATAGCTGCAGCTGACGTGAGTGGAAGGAGCCACTGGCTTTTGGGGAACTGAACCTAGCTCTGAGAGGACTCAAATCTTGATTCTCCGCTGTGATGGGCTGCAGTAGCTGAAAATAAAGTGGCTACTCGGAAATATTCAGAAATGTGAGGGCAAAGTAAAAAGGAGAAAGAGACTGTGTGATGAAAACAATGTCACAGCCCATGTTATTAATCTAGCAAGGAAATTAAGGCTGGGTTAGGAGAGAAACCTACAGGTAAGTGAAAGGCAGAATGACGGCCTTCAATGCTTCCCCAGCTGGGACTGCATTTAGGTGTCTGCTGGTGGCTAATCTGGGATCTCTTCTGTACCCTGCCTTTTTAATGACACACAGGAATGAAGCAAAGGTACAATATATTACCATTGAAAAACCAAACAAAAGCTGAGTTTGGGGAAAGAAATAGTGACTGCGCAAAAATGTGGGGAAAAAAATGAGAACTTTTCCCAGAAAAATACATTTTACTAAGTGTATATTTGATCTCTGTGGAGCAGTAACATTTATTTCTCTGGGGGCATTTTGAGGGAGCAGCTGGATGGTCATTTTTTAAAACATTTTCTTACTTCCCTTATTATACTTGCAATGGGAATTCACAAGCCAAGGATATCTTGTATAATGTCACATTGTTTTTAACTGGTAGCCCATGGTACTTGTTGAAAGGAGAGGAATGCTATATGGATGACTTATACCATGTTCAAATACACATGCAACCATATTTGATAGGCATAAAAGAAGCTTAGTACAGTTGACAGTGTTACAGTTTAACATTGCCTAAGTTATTTATTATCCAGGTTACTATACAACTCCTTGTTTTCAGAGTCCATATTCTTGATTATTGAAATGTATGCTGTAATCAAAGTCTATGGTATATTTTGGGAGATCCAAAAGAGAATTTAATATCCAGTAACTGAAACACATTCTTTGCAGATATTACAGAAGTTACCAAAAGGGAATGGCACATTAGTCCAGGCTGCTGTCTGTACAGGATTGTTCCCTACAGTATATTTTCCAATGCTTTGTGTAGTAGAATTGTAAATATTCCTAGAGATGGAGCTTTTTTCCACCATTTGCCAAGGGACATTATTTCACAACTGAATAGTGCTTACTGTCAAGTTTGTGGTTTTGTTCTCTTAAATTGTCAAAATGCATATTTGCACATCTTTATTGATCTGTTTAGCAGACCATAACAACAATAGTATTTCAATATGCATTTTAAGTAACAATATCAGAAATGTTGTATATTCATTTTCTAAACTTAAAAGCAGTATGTGAATTACTTGGCTTACAGGACGGGAGTATCTGTGCTCTGCCTCTGTTCATACTCAAAAATTACTCAATAAAGGTAAGGAATCATTTAAACTTGTTCTGACCTTACTTAGTCATTGGTCATCTCCAAAATTTCATAGTCCTTCTCAAGAATAGACAATTATTTAAGTTATTGCAGGTTTTCTGTTTTAGTTTGTGGCAAAGTTATCTGATTTTTAAGAAATAGAGGGAGTGAATGTTATGTCAGTTTCACTTAACCCAAAATGTAGCATTTAGTGGAATTAATATTCATCATACTATTTTTCAGATACTAATGATTTTTATTGTTAGCTTCAAATGTCTAATATTGCAATTGGTACTGATGCAGGTAACAAGAAAAATACAAAGTGAGGAGGGAACATTAAACGTGATTTCTCAAGTTTGGAGTTGGGGTTTTTTCTTGGAGTAAACAGCTGTTACCTTTCATATTTTCAATCAGATTATCTGTATTTCTTAGACGATCCTTACCAGGGAGGAGTTCTGATGACAGCAGAGGAAGTAGGAGACTTGATTTTGTTCCATGTAACTTTTCGGTTTCCCTTTAAGAGAATATAAAATAGAAGACAAAACGCCATGTCTTCAAATTACAACTGCACTTCTCTTCAGTGGGAGGACACAGAATTGTTAAGGTCCACTGTATAAATAAGAGGAATTTCTGTGTGTTTTAAATTAGTCTTTACAGATCTTTTTTTACCTGTCATGTTTGTCTGTATAATTAGGACTCTTCTCCTTGTAACAGCTGAAAGTCCATAGTTAAGCCCATGAACTTTTGACAATGTGGAGACATTTGAAGAATTTGCCATTTAAATCCTACCCTTAAACTAATGTAGCTTAGCTTTTGCATTCACCTACACTATTCCTGGACATACTTGCTGCTCAGGACTAAGTAGGACATTCAGTGCAAAAACTGGAACTCTTGTGTTTTCCCTGCCTTTTCTCCATTTTGGCATGAAAATAAGCACTGAATATTAAGAAGAAGCTAAAATAACTACAAATATGAGAAAACTTGGCTATTGGTGGTTTCTTCTCTACTGAGGGCGGGTTATACATAATATAATTTCTATGGGTTTCTAATATTTATCATAGAAAATAATAATATTCTCACCAATAAACTTGATTTAACACAGAAAAGTATGTTCAAACAGCACAAGTTTCTGCCATTGGGGATACTGGCCAACACAGACAGCAACGAGGATCTTTCATATCTGTCAGTTCTAAGTTGAAAATTTCTCCAGAGCAAACTCTCACTGGGGATTGAGAGACTGAAGCATCTTGCATGAATGAGCTGGTGCACAGAACATTGCTGGGCTCATATTGCAAAGAAGAAATCCAGGCAGAATAAATATTTTTAAAAAATCCCATAGAATGATCCACTAGTGAGAATGGTTTAAAGCCATAGTTCTGCCTGTGTCAGCCAGTATGATGTACTGAGTTTCTTACTTAGTTTCACAATTTATAATACACTTAAGAAATACATAAAATCAATACACACAAAAAAAATTATCAATACACAAAATAATTTACCAAGAACAGCTATATGAAATCAGAAAATCTAGTGATTTTTCTATAAGGTATCTTTCCTTTCTTATGCAACACATAGATGTGTACATATATCTGTCTTGTTCTGTAAATATTATTGGGTAGTCTGCCCTTCTGTTGAACAATCTGTAAGTGTGGCAGGTAGAGCAGCTGAAGAAATATGCATGCAGTAACATACTTTTACTATAATGCAGCAGTGTACTTGTAACTTTACAGGTAAATATTGCAATCATTTCACATTCTTTGCTCTCCTGGGCAGCAGATCAAGATGGATATGTAGCTAGCTAAGTTACAGCACTGAAGTCTGGAGGATAAATGCAGAGGGAGAAAACAATGAGGTATTTAGACACCCACAATTTTCAGTGAGCTAGAGCCAAAGGTTGTCTACATACAGCGAGATAGGATGGAATTTGGGTGGAAGATGAAGCAAGATCAGACTGTGTGTCCAAGTGAAGTGATAATAAGCAAGCAAGAGAGAGAAGACCAATGAATAAGACATGGTATAACAGCTTTGGGTAAGTATCAAGTGAGACAAATGAAAAACTGTTGGTGGAATTGCTTGCAACAGATAGAGCAAGTCCCTACTTACTTTTGAGTTGTAGCCCAGCAAGTTTATCAAGTTCCCAGTTCCCCAAGAAAATTTTGTAGCCAGATTACCCTACTTGCAACTGGGTCTGAACCTCTAGTGGTGAACCTGAGTGCAATGCAGTCCTTTTTTCCCTCTGCTACATATTAGAAAAAGTAGGTCCACATGCAGCAGGGTTTACTACTCCTGAGGTCAAATTGGAGTAGATTTGTACAGACAATGCTTTAGAGAACCCTCTTCAACATGTCAACTTGTATTTTAGGAATTAAAAAAGATTGGTACTCTAGAGGAGCAAGTGTGAAGAATTTCCCATTTATCTGAACATTAATAACCACAACAGTTTGTACGGTTACTTTGTAACTTGGTTCTAAGGTCAGCTGATACAGGATTTCAGAGGCAATTACAGTAAATGAAACTGTAGAATATCCCCATGAGGTAGTCTGAAGATACCTTTGCAAGATGCTTTTCTTCTTTTTTTTTTTCTTTTTTTTTCATTCCTCCTAACCCTAGAGCTGCCACATCTAGCAGCTGCTTTCTTTTTGACAATTCGTCACTCCTGAAAAATGTTTGCAAGCACTTTGGATAATTTCCAATTCATTCGTGCAGGAAATGAGGATTTGCTTCCTCACTTGGGATACCTGCTGCTAGGTTTATTCACTAATAAGCATGATAAATGTTTTAGCCTTTGATCAGTGCTAAATTAACAAGTAAGCTCCATAGAAAAGAAGTCTTTGAGGCTCAGGGGCTCAAGACGGTGAATGAGTTGGAAGTATGATTGATTGTGTTGCTGTGAGAAATTTCCATAAAAAAACTTTTATCATGCTGTTATGTTCAGAACAATTAAATCAAAAGTGAAAGATATCTAGCCTCCAAAGAAGACAAGAGGAAGGAGGAAACACCAAACTTCACAGGGCTTTGTTTCAATCTATATAGGCTGATTCTCCCAGAATGTTTTTTGGTTTTGTTTTTTAATTATTTTTTTGTCTGTGTTAATTACTTTATTTTGCCACACTGGTCATTTTTATTGAAGGCCTACACATCTTCTTTCTTTTCCCATTGAACTGAGTCTGTCTGGGATGGAGTTAATTTTCCTTATAGTATCCCACATGGTGCTGTGCTTTAGATTTGTGACCAAATCAGTGTTGACAACTAACCAATGTTTTAGCTGTTGCTAAACCCTACTTGCACAGCATCAAGGCACTGTATGTTTTTCATGCTGTTTTCTCCCAGTGTATAGGCTGGAGGTAGACAAGAGAAATTTGGTGATTAACTTACGTGCTCAAATTTCATACTATTGTGACTGCAGTGTCATAATCATTTATATGGGAAAGCTTTAGCATATCTAGCTTTGATACTGATAGCAATCTATTAATCTCAGCAGAAGATATGAAGTTAATTGAAAAAAAAATTCCTGAAAAAGCAAAAAAAAAAAAATAAAGGCAACCTCAGTCTAACATATTCAGAAAGTATCACCCACTCTTCTACAGGGTGTGGCAATGTCTTCAGAGGATGCTGAATTAATCTTGCCAGAAGACAACACCCTTCCCATCAAAGATATATACAGAAATACTCTTGTGGAATGGTAACCCCCAGCTTCCTATATCACAGAGGTGTCTCTGCTTTTCTTTTTTCCTGTGTATATATAATGCCCCAGTAACCTTGCCACAAGTGCAAGTACTCCTAATTTCCCTTTTTCTTGAAACCAAATGCCAGCAGCTAACATGCCTGTCTTCACTGATGCCACACAGCCTGGTTCCACAGCCTTATGAGTGGGTACTTTCATTATTTCATGTCATCTTAACACCTCCTTACACTCTGGACTGGCATTACAAAGGACCTGGCTTAACATGATACACCATTACAAATGTTCCCTCCATTAAGGCCAGCTGTCAGATGTTACCATGGGAGGCACCTTATAGCAGGCAAATGTGTGCACCCCTTTGCTCACAGTTTCTTCTTAGAATATAAGACTGTCTTGGGAATCCAGACATTTATTTAGCTTTCTTCCAGTTTTTGTAAGCACTTGTCCTTTGTTTCAAGTCTTTAGTTATTCCTTTGTTATAAAAAAACCCCAACTTTTCTTGACTTTGGCAGCAAGTTTACAAGATCTTTAGTGTCAGAGTTTAGGTTCAGACTGGTATGAATCTGTTTTGTTCATCCTTTTTGCTTTTTCATGCTGTAAACAACACAACGTAGCCCCAAAAACTCTTTTTTTTTTTTTTTAAATATTCCCTACAATATTTTTCTTAGGAGAAAGCAATATGTTTTTGCATAGAATCTCACCTTGTACTTTATTCTTTATACAGCAGTCTTTAGAACTCACAACACAGAATATTCCTCTGTCTGTATTAAGTCATGGTTTTGTGTTACCTCTGGTAAAGTGAAATACCTTGTGCATGGATGTATATGAAAAGCACTGGGATAGGTCTGAGGAATGACTCCTATTTTCTTCACAGTCTCATCGGCATTTTGTGCAAGAGGTAGTATTAGTTTGCACAAATTTCATTTATTAAAATATGTAAAGATAGGAGAAGAAAAATCTTAAGGCACTATTCTTATTCTCACCCCATGAAAATCTGTGTCCTACCAGTGCAAACCGGAGTTTTGCAGTGGAAGATAACTACATGTTTTACAAGAATGAACTACAGGAATATACTACTTTAAAGTGAGGTCTGTCAGATCAGCAGCACTATTGACTCAATATTGAAATGCGCTGCCAGAAAACAGAAGTGGATATGGAGAGGGAAACAAAAACAAAAAAAACAAACAAAAAACAAACAAACCAACAAACAAAACAAACAAAAAAAACCCCCCAAAAACCCCAAGATTGGGAACACCAGACTTAGGGTGTTTATTTCATAGAAGACACCATATGGGGACATATGGACCATAGGTCAGATATTCAGCAGATTAGGTCAATATGATTTTACTGACGTGAAGGCAAAGATGCTTAGTCAAGCCAGAGGAAGATCTGACCATGTTTTTTCAATGGGTTATTATAAAGTGTGCACAGGTTATACAACAGAGTTCAGTAAAAGCTTAATAATCTCTCATATTTTTGTGTCTTCAGAAACTCATTATTATACCTGGGAAAATGCAGCTTCAGCTTTTCTTCCTTCTTCCTTCTGTAACAATTTACAAAATAAAGTAGACAGACATTGGAAAATTTCTTGTCAGTGCAGCAAGCTGTGTACGTTGCCAAGCTGCGGCCTCCAGTCAATCATCTGTTTGTAGGCTTGCTTTTCCCTGCACACCAAAAAGCCCATTTCTATTGCATTTGCCACACACTTGCTACTCCAGTCACTTTGGTCATGCATATTTTCTCTTTAATTTTGCCAAAACCATTGAGATTGCATATGTGCAGTTGGATACTGCACTTGACACTGATGAAAATATACTTTGGCTTCTTTTCATTTCCTAGGATTACATGAATGAAGCTCATTAGCTTGTTGCTGGCAGTCTTTTAAGTTAGCTTCATAAAACTTCAAAAAAATATCTGGAAGCTTTTAAAATAACAACAGTATCAGATCTGACAGGACCTTTTAAATATATCAAGTCATGTTTTTTGTATGCAGGAAAGTTATACAATATTCAGAACCCAAAATATTCAAAAACAAATTAAAAAGCATAAAAGTTTTGTTTTGTTTTCAGCAGAGACCAGAGATTCTTGGAAGAAGGCACCTTGGCTAAGTGATAAGACTAATTTATGACTGCTTTAACAGGGACTTCATAGCAGTGCTATTTGTTCACCTAATTTCTCCCTTTGAAAATTCATTTTCACTGACTTTTTTTCCTTGGGATGATAAGGATGAAGCCTTCTTGGACTCATCTAAGAAAAATAGTTCCACACCAGTCGAAGTAGTTTTCAACTGCACAAAGAGAATACATTTCAGTGACAAGTTCTCAGAAATGAAGCAAGCAACTGGATTTCCCCTTTGTTTGGGACCATCTTCTGCAGGTTAGCACTTTCCACAGAATCTTGACTCCTTTCAGGTCAATGCTCAAAACCCCACTGACTTCAGGGTGTTCAGGATTTCTCAGAGAGACCTGATAAATTAGCACAAAACAATGTATTCTAGTATTTAATAATGAAATAACTAAGTGTTCTTTGGAGCATATAACATTGAGCAATTGAATCTAATGAATAATTTATAGAATGGATCCCTTCTCCTGCACTGTCCAAATAAATCTTTTAGTTTTTAATGCTGAAACAGTTTCAACATAAAGGACTTATGTGCCCTCCTTATAAGGTGTGACAACTATGTGTTCACCTCCTTTTAGACAGAATTACACTGAGATTTTGTAGGAACAGAATAAATCCTCTGTTCACTGAACCTAGGTAGAGAAAAAGGACGCATGGCCACTATCTTTTCTGCATTTGCTTTACCAGGAAGGGCTCGCTGAGACTCATAACTCAAGGCAAGGGTGTTAGGCTCTGCCTCCCAACTAGGAGTGGGAATATCACAAGGATGGTGCTGAAATCCAAGAGATGGGCTCATTTCAGCATAAACTTCCCTTCATCTGTTTTTAATGGCTAGTTCAGGCATATGCCAGTACAGCTTGGTTTTATTGAGTCGATTGTTTCACGTGAATTCTGCTCTTGCCAAGCATCGTACTGAGACTATATATAGGAAAAAATAATGTGTGGAAATTTACATTCCACTATGTTCAGCCTATTGATGTTTCAGGAACCTGTGGACCTAGACTCATCTTATGCACCACTGCAACCTTGGGAGGTGAGAGGCAGCCTCTTAATGCCTCACAGTTCCAGCTGAGGAGGTAAAGTTCTGACAGATGTATGAACCAAACTCCACTGCATCTCTGCAAAACATATGCAAAACATAATTTTTCAGAGCCTAAAAGTTAGGCAAAATTTTGGTGGTATTTTTCATGCAAACAGGAAATGTTGCTTTCCTGAAGCAAAGGACTTCCATTGCTCAAACCCAGGATCTCCAAAGTATTTTTTTCAGTCATTTTATTACCATTCTTATTTTTACCATGGGCTAGCCAAACTAGATATCCCAGTCTCAGAATTCATGCAGCAATGTTTTACTCTGAATAATTAAAGATGATTAGGCCTCTGAACAGACAAAGGTAGGTTATCGTATGTGGAAAATTTCAGGATAACTTCTCCATAAACAGCAACACCAGCTGTACTAGATATATTACAATGCCTGGATGAATCTTCATCTCAGGTATAGCTTTTATTTTCTTTGGGTACATTAAGAGCACTCAGATTTGAAGAGAGCTGTGTTGTCCAAATAATTAGGCTTCATGACATGAATGAATAAAGTAGGATAGTAAGAACAAGTGACAGCGTGTGTCAAATCACTGCCATTTGTTTTTTCCTTGCTATCAGAAGACTAGTAGAGTGAGATGTATCTGGGTACATTCACAAGGGAATGGGAGTGTTCAGGTTTGAAAAGGCTGTGAGAGCATACTTGAAGAAGAAAGGGAGAAAATAGCATCCATCAATGTTTAATTAATTTGATAAAACAACATTAATAGATTTTATAAGGCCAGAAGCTTCTCTGCAAAATAATTGCAAACACATGGAAGCATCAAAGTGACATTTGTATTGGTTATTGCTGCTGTCACCTTGAGACCCATATGATTCTGACAATAGCAGCAGAATCTGTCACACACAAAGAAAGTTTACAATGTAGAGTTTGAAAGGACAATGTTAACAACTTATAAATGTTAATGCCTGTTGATTCTCTTTCATAAGGTAATGTGTACTGTAGCGCATAGCTATTTTACACTGCAAAGTTACAAGCATTATTTGGAATTATTTGGAGTGGATTGGTTTTGCTAAATACTGAGTATTGAAAAACATTGAAGAGAAAATGGACTTGTACAGCATCATGTATCTTTAGCCACAACTGAAAACTTCTTGAAGTTGGGACTGGAGGGTTTTTTAATGTATTTACCACATTCCCTTCTCGTAAGTCATCAGTCCAGTATTAATCACTGTCTGTATGACTGAGTTACACTAGTTTGTCGAAGATGTGTAAATGTGCATGTATGAAAGGAACACAGTTTTCCATTGCAGATGTGTTAATGGGCAACTAGATTATGATGATAAATTCTGCCTGATCTGGATTTATGAAGTGATGGCGAATACAATCTTAAGATTTATGCACTGTCCATTTATTATCTCTTGTGAAAGTTTTATGATGAGATAATTGGCCAATAACTCAGCATTCTGATAGCCCAAGGAGATTAACTTTCAGTGTAATAAAGGACATTAAAATCCACAGAAAAAACTGCAGTCTTTTATTTAAAAGTATATAGGAAATGGGGGTATTTGTATAAATGTGTGATTATTTTTCCCATGAGAATGGAGCACAGTAATATGTTCTTCTTTTTTTCCCATCCAAAATGCCCAACAATGGAAAACTGAGAGCCTGAGTAAACATCAAGTTACAGATAATCAGATAAGTTCTATACTCTTCTAACTACTATTTGGATGACTTCTTCATGCAGGAATGGTAGTCAGATTTGCTTCTTTATAAAGAAACTACAGGACTGACAGCACACAATAAATCACTTCTAACAACACACTGAAAAACTGGCAAGAGACAGCTTGTACAGTGACAAATACAGCTGACAACGAGCATATACATCTGTTTGGTAAGATTTACTACAAAAGAATACAAACAAGGAGATGAGAAAGCTTTACAACAGACATTTGAAAGTCTTTTATTTATTTCTTACTAATAGCAAAAATGCAAGGAATATAAAAAAAATCAGGCTAACAACTTTTTGTCATTTTAAACATGGCTAGATTATGAAGAGAAAGTGTAGATTAACATTTTGATTATCAGCTTCTATTTCAAATGCCAGATGAACTAATAAGAGAGTGATTCTAAAGCATACTGATTAAAGTATAGTCTGGTGCAGCTATTTTTAACAGATATGTTCAGGTATAAATCAGTTTTGAATCCTATCTCCAAAGCTTGAAGTAAAAGAGTAACATAAGTTCATCAATTATGCTTTGATGCAAAATGAAGTATCAAACCATTATTTCATTAAAAAAAAAAAAGTTTTATTATAATAAGTACTTGTGACTTTACAAGAAAGGTCATCAGATTCAAACTCTTTTGTAATTAACTACTCAGTTGTCTGAGTGAAATAATCAAGGTGCTGGCATAAAAATTATCATGGCTGAATTATATTGAAATTATTAAGACCTACTTGATATCATGTGCATTAGAAACTAGCAACTGTTTAGGTAAAGGTAAACTTCTCTGTAAGTTATTTTTTTCTTCGTCAAACTAAATGTGTTAGGTAAAATTTAGTTTTATGTTTACGGTATAAAAATTCTCACTGAAACCAGTAGATGTGTTGATGTGTTACCCTTCCGAACGCTTAAGGTATATTTAAAAATGTAGAAATAGAAAGGAACTCCAAAATATTAAAAAAAAAAAAAAAAAGCTTCCACAGATAAATGAATTATGTGTTTATTTTGTTTTGACAGAAACGGATGAAAAAATAAATATGCTTAAGTTAATGTCTTATTAAACTGTATTTCATAGCTACAAGACTTCACTGAGGAGAGCAGTTCTGATAGTTAAAAAAAATGTTTGAAGATTACAATGAAAAATAAGAATTTTCACAGCACAATTAGAATAGCTGAAACATGCAGAACTGATAAAAAACACTACTTCTGCTAGTTTAAGATGAAGTTTCCCTTAGGGACTGGCTGCTGACAGTATCTTCGAAGACTTTTACACTTATTCTTGGAAAGAGCATTTTGCATATGAAATAGCCTACTGCTCTTTCCAGATATGATATTTCTTTTGGTTTTATAAATCCTAAGCAAAAACTCAGCTAGCCAGGGACAGTGATCTAGTATACGCCCTGCAAAAAAGTCATGTCTTCAAATTCAGCATATGGTTTGGGCCTAGCATAGATAGGCTTACTGTGAAAGCTTCTGCCAAGCAAGGCTGTACATGGGAAGACAGTATTCCCCTGTTTCTGTTTGTCACCTTCAAGAACATTTACCCAAAATCTCTTTATATATTTGCATTTTTTAAGAACTTCTGAAAGACAGAGATAATTTTATCAAAGATACCGGTGGTGTACTATAGTTGAATAAAAAATTACAGATGCTGTAAGAGTAGTTTAAAAACTTCAGTTGTGTAATCCACAAAACCAACACTGGATCAATGTTGAAAGTGTTAGAGCCAAGCTCATCACCGCGAGAAGTTTGCAAAAGGTTATTTAAAAGACTCCAGGATAAAATAAGGCACCTTGTATATAGTCTACAAGAGCTTCACTATGTGGAGGCAAGGTGAAGAAGGAATTGTCATCAGTCTGACTTCAACCTTATCACTCTCCTCATGATACTTTTATTGTGACTTCCTCAAGGTTTTTCCGATGTAGTCAAATTAGTCAAATGTTACATACAGTTAATTATGTGTAAGTGCTTAATTAATCTAACCATGTCACTAACATATGTAATTATCTTGGAAAATCCCTTTACAAACTTTGCAAAGAAAACAAATGTACAAAATGCCTGCACAACCATTCATATTCACAGCATCAGCTCTTGTTCTTTTTTACTTTTTAATGACATATTGAAAGAATTTAATATTCACTTGACATTTGCATCCAATTTGAGACTGAAAATCTCATGTGCTTGTTACAGATTTCAAAAGGAAGTGTAAAACAACATAAACCATGCTGGGTCCTTTTAAATTTCACACAACTCACAGAAAAGGTTTCTTTGGACATTTCACAAATGCAAATTGCTGGATGATGAAGGTTTACACACAAACTCTCCTACTTAAATAAAAGGAATTTTATTTCCATCCTTGTAAAATCAAATAAGAGGTCTCCATCCTTGCAGATATTCAAATTGCAACTGGGGAAGACCCTGAGCAACCTGATCTAAGTTGCTCCTACTCTGAGCAAAGCATTGGACCAGATGACAACCTTAAGACCCTCTGAACCTAAGTTATTCAATGATTCTAGATTCTTTATGGGCTGTCAATTAACCATGCATGACTCATTCACATTATGCCATGTTGTAGCACCATGTCCCCATGATTTAGACTGAAATAACTTGTTTTGTTTTGTTTTCTTTTGCTTAGGATCAGTTTAAATGGAATGTTTTCAAATTCCTCACAATATTCCTTAGATTAAATATTTCATTGAGAATGGATATAAAAGTATAACTTTGGGGTTCTTTTCAGCAATCATTAAAATCATAATCAGGCACTTCATAAGTACAAACTTGCACAAATGAAGGGAAATATTAATAGGGTATGTCTGTGGTTCAGGGTAGTATACAAGGAACAATTAAATACTGTTTTAGTTATTGAGCTATTTTCATGGATGAAGACTCATCTTTAACTTGTGAGATTAAAAGTGCTTTGTTTAATACACATTTTTATTTATAATATAGGACAAAAAAACTAATGTCTAGACATATTCTTATTCCTTATTGTAACATTCTATTAAAATAATATTGTTTTCCAGACCAACAATCAAGGCCAGTACTGTGGCTTGCAATCCTGACTGCAGAAGTCCTCAGTGAGAAGTTGGCACTAAATTAAATTCAGTGTCAATTTAATGAAGGAGGTGGCAATATGTGGGAATGATATTTTTGTATTGTTACAAACTGATCCTATTGGTTTTTCTCTAACGGACAAGGAGGAGAATGTCAACTTCCAGCGATATTAAATAATAATCAAAAGGATGCATTGAGAAATTTCCCCTGTAGTGAGGATTAAGAACTTTGCGTAAGTTCATCTGGTGTCAGCACACATCACAATGAGAAACAAATTCCCAGACTTCTGTTCAGACACCATTGCTTAGCAATAGCAAAAGCAGCACACCAGCAATGCTAATTACACTAATAATCCTACTAAGTAGGATAATATATATACACGCTAATGAAGCTCTAACATACATCAAAACTCAGAGGAAAGCACAGTATGACATACTGGAAAATGTAGCTGAAAGGATAGAGCATAACTCCATCTGTCTTAAGAAACTCTTGGATATTTAGAGAATTAGCTCAAAAGTGTCTTAGTATCAAATTTTACTAGGTAAGGGCTGTGCTTATTTGTGGATAATTCATCTGCTGAATTTGATGAATAAAGGCAGAGGTAACTTTGATTCCTACCAGCCTAAGGAAAGTCTTTAGTTTCCTCATAGCAAAATGAAAGCAGATTTAAAAACCCACCACAATAACACGCAAAAGCTTACAGCGATAACATAGGAATTTAGAGGTGATAACACTTAGAGATGAAAATCTTGGTTTTCAAAGAGAATTGCTCATTTTAGTATTCTCAACTGCTTTCTGGTTTTGAATGTCCATATTATTTGCAAACTGACACTAGAAAACATTTATTGTTTGTTATATAGCCAGCTTTTGAAACTAGAAGATATGTGGCCAATGGAGGTATAAGATCTAGTCATTCAGAAAATTCAAAAAGGCAGTTTTTCTAGAGCAGCAGCTCCAGTCCAGCAGACAGCTCAGTTGTTTGAAATGTTTTCCCTTGGCCATTCCTATTTCACCAATGGCTTTTCTCTCTCTCCATGTTACATGGTCATCTGGCATTGCTTGGCTCTTAAAAGACGATGAACTCTCTAAGGAGTCTAGAAACAATTTTGTGTCTCCAAACTGAGGGTTACATCTTAATCTCGCCTGGCAAAACCCAGTAGTTTGCACATGAAGAACAGCAGCAACCACTGGGATTTGTTGAAGGGAACAGACAAAAAATCCCTGCATTTTGTGGCACCTCCATCTATCACGTCTTTTCAGGATTAAATATAGAAGAAGTCAAGACCTATCTGTCCTTTTCCACCAGTAGTTAGAAAGAACCTGATCAGGCTTTCTCAGTCTCCTGGAGAAGCAAAAGTAGTAGTCAGGACAATTTTTCACATTTACATTTTTCACAATCACTTCTAAAACTGAAATATATAAAAATAACTTAAAAACTAAACCACTGAAATTGTTGAGAGCGGCTATAGGCAGTATAGCCATACTACTTCTCTCTCTGTGTGTTTTTTGTCTTCATCTCTTTATTTTATTCATCCTATCCATCTCATCCCTCATTTAAGTTTTGACTTTTCAGAAAATAAGCGTTTAGGGGACATATGTAATTAGTGCAGGAGTCCTTTCTGTGGATCATTTAACCTTTTTTTGGATCATTTGTGTTTGTGGGTATGCAGGTGCATCAACTGAATATGTTTGTTCAGTAGCAAGTACGTAGAAACACCATGACTAATGAATTTTGAGAGTAAGTAATCCAAAAGTCTAATCTGTATTTCTTCAAATTGTTAGTATGAGAAGCTACTGAAGAAAATCTTCTCCAGAAGAATTTCTTCAGTTTCTGATACTGTACTGCTAGTTGTGTATCTGTCCCAAGCCCTGAAGACCTTTAAAGATCCTAGAAGACCCACCAGATTCACTGTCAATTGCTGCAAATCTCTCATCAGTCAGCAGTATTTCAACTGAAGGAGCATTATTCTTGGTTTGCCTTCCTCTCTATACCAGCTTCATTAATTTCCACTCTCCAATCCTAGTGTGCACTTGGGGGTCGCAAAGTGGGATTTGCAGGATCAGGATGGGGCAGGTAAATATTGCAGTGGTTGCTGATTCTGCTTTCTCTTTGGAAGACTTAATCACAAGAAAATCAGAAAGAAATGGCACTAGCATTTGCATCCAAAATATGAATTTGGGGAATTAAATACCACCAAATGTCAATCATTACCTCAGCAGCATAGCCAAGACAGAGCAATAGGAATGGAGCAGGAGGAGGGGACACCACTGAACGGCAGAGAAAAATCTGTGATACAGGGAAAGCTAATACAGTTAGGAATTGGTATGTGTGTGTATTGGTTTTATGTGGCAAGGTTTTGGTAGCGGGGGGAGTTACAGGGGTGGCTCCTGTAAGAAGCTGCTGGAAGCTTCCCCTGTGTTCGAGAGAGAGCGAGCCTATACCAGCTGGCTCTAAGACGGACCCGCCGCCGGCCAAGGCCGAGCCAATCAGTGATAGTGGTAACGCCCCTGTGATAACATTTTTAAGAAGGAAAAAAAAAGTTGGGACGCGGAAAACAGCCACCGGAGAGAGGAGTAAGAACATGTAAGAGAAACAAGCCTGCGGACACCAAGGTCAGTGCAGAAGGAGGGGGAGGAGATGCTCCAGGCGCCGGAGCGAAGATTCCCCTGCAGCCCGTGGTGAAGACCCTGGTGAGGCAGGCTGTCCCCCTGCAGTCCAGGGAGGTCCATGGTGGGGCAGATATCCACCTGCAGCCCGTGGAGGACCCCACGCCGGAGCAGGTGGGTTCCTGAAGGAGGCTGTGACCCCGTGGGAACCCTGCGCTGGAGCAGGTTCCTGGCAGGACCTGCGGATCTGTGGAGAGAGGAGCCCACGGAGCAGGTTTTCTGGCAGGACTTGTGACCCCGTGGGGGACCCACGCTGGAGCAGTCTGTGCCTGAAGGACTGCACACCATGGAAAGGACCCATGCTGGAGCAGTTCGTGAAGAACTGCAGCCCGTGGGAATGGCCCACGTTGGAGAAAGTTCGTGGAGGACTGTCTCCCGTGGGTGGGACCCCACGTTGGAGCAGGGGAAGAGTGTGATGAGCCCTTGCCCTGAGGAGGTGAAGCGGCAGAAAATAACATGTGATGACCGTAAACCCCATCCCTGTCCCCCTTGTGCCGCTGGGGGGGCTTGGTGGAGAAATCCGGGAGTGAAGTTGTGCCCGGGAAGAAGGGAGGGGTGGAGGGAAGGTGTTCTGAGATTTCGTTTTATTTCTCATTTACCTTACTCTGGCTGATTTGTAATAAAAAGTGAGCTAATTTTCCCTAAGCTGAGTCTGTTTTGCCCGTGATGGTAATTAGTGAATGATCTCTCCTGTCCTTATCTCGACCCGCAAGCTTTTTGTTATATTTTTCTCTCCCCTGTCCAGCTGAGGATGCGGGAGTGATAGAACGGCTTTGGTGGGCACCTGGCGTCCAGCCAGGGTCAACCCATCACAGTCTTTTTGGTGGAGAATGCGGGCAGTGTGAGGAATTTGAGATAAGGATAGTAATTGAGAGAGGTAACGGGCAAAACATGGACTGAACGCAGCTAGAGAGTTAAGAGCTGCTTGATGAGTGGGGAAATTTTATTGTTGTAATTGTGGTGAAGGGACAAGGGGTGGAATGTGTGTAAATTGTCCACTTTTCATCGGTTTTGTGATGATATTATTTTGATTTTGGTGTGGGGAATTCTTTTTGTTAATGTGAGTGAAGATTTTGTGTGATGAATGTAGATTTTAATGATATTTCTTAAAAATGTGATACACAGAGGCGGGCGTAGTCGGCACACTCTGACTCTGTGTTTTACAGGCAGCACTGGAGTTGTAAATAACAGAAAGATGCAAACTTTAGAAATACTTTTCTATGGCATTTGTGGAGGGGAGGGGAGGAGAAAACATCTTCCATTTTGAAGCTATCTGTGGCTTTCCATACAATCAAATGCTGAAGAGGGAAGTGCATTTAATGCAGGCCACTTTTTTTTTTTTTTAAAGAATGATTTAAGGTCAAATTTTATAAATTTTAAAATACAAAAAATTTGAAGATGTTTTCTGTCTTCAGAAGAAGGAGCTTATTTATAATATTTTTCTGTCTCTGAGGAATCTCAGAAAAGCTGTTATTTTACGGTATGGTATGGCACAGCATGAGTGCTACTGTGTTGTTACTGAAGCTCTTACAGGGGAAATCCAAAAAAGTTTTGTGGTTTTTTTTTTTTTTTTTTAAATAGGATAAATCTTGGGATCCCCAATATGGAAAATAATCATTGGTATTTTTCTGTATTCACATATCTAATGAGTGAAAATATGCTTCCTGTTGCTATAATTAGTATCACTGTTGGACAAATTTTTGTGTGGGTATGTGTTACCATACCTTGAAAACAAAATAAATGGAAACGAAACTGGTACAAAACCTCTAATGGTCTCATCAATCATCTGAAGGCCAGATTCTCTGCAACAGCAACTAAGTACTTATTAACTTCTATCATTTCTCCAAAGGCTGTATGGATCTTACTGGCCCTTCAGGATCAACCAATTGGACAGTTCAATAGGTCTTGGTATGGCTCATGGGGTTTGCAGATGTTTTAAAATAAGAAAGGCTGCTTCTTGTCAACTCTTTTGAGTTTTCAGCAGTTGTGGCTTAAAATATACTCCTTTGCTAGAGGCAGAGCGAAATTCCCAGATTAAAATGAGCAGTATGTTTAAATAGTCAAGTTTGGCTTTTTCCTTGTCATTCACTGGAAGAAATTCCTGCACAATGTCCCTTTTTGTAGTTTCTTTTGAAATGAATACTGTCTTCATGTTAGACAATTAAAAATATTCTGTTCAACAGGAAAGGTTCTTTTGAGCCCTTTGGGCTCTTTTCCTAGCCTATGTTATCTAATCCAGTTTTTGACCTTCTACTGTTCTTCCAGTGTAAACCCCATTACAGTAGTATCTGTCTGAGCAGCATGCAACAGAAACAGAAGCAATTGCTGAATTGAATTGATTGCTGAAGCATTCAATTTTGAAAGATGCATCTAGATGAAAAAGCTGTTTATTATACTATTTTATCTGATTTGCAGTAAATTTTGAATGAAAAAAAAAAAAGTCCTTGAATAGTGGGATGTTCCCATTTATTTTCTACTTATGTTTTTTTAAAAACATACAGAAAACCTTGAAAACCTATAAAACTACATCTGAATTCATACTGATTGAGTTTAGACCATATGACAAAAGGGATTCTATTAAAGCCAACTACTGTAGGATTCAAACCTAATTCAGTATTTTGGGACAAAACCTTGAACATTTTATGACTGTAGTCATGTAGCTTGGAAATAGAAATCCTTCCCATCAAAGACAGACATTTAATTCAGTAAAACAGAATTAAACAAAACAATTTCTGATACCTCCTTTAAGCCCTGTGTCTGTCCTTGGCCTGCTGATATACAGAAAACCACGAACTGGCCCTTTGCATTATATCTATGACCTGGAGCATCTAAAGAAGTATGTTATAACTGTACCAATGTATTTTGTTGTTGTAGTTCTGATGAAATGAGAGAAGATTCAAGGACCACTCAACATCTTCTTTGCTAACAGTCAATCAAGAATACCTTTGTGAATTCTCTCCTCCTGTTCACCTCTTAGATCTGAGAAATTATTGTGGCCTGTTGACTCGTATATGGATTACTTTTTTTCTGTATCTCCTAAAGCATTCTCCCTTTAATACTTGTTAATATGTCTTTATATTAAAGACATATCATAGTTATAAGCTAAAGCATATATTTCTAATTAATCAGTACCTGAGAATGCTAAAGGATAAATCAGCTCTTTGTCACTTTTAAAGGCCAAACAACACTGTAAACCAAAATCTTTTCTTAAAATATGTTTGGTTTTACTCATAAAATCTATGACTGAAGGGTATTTGCAATAAGTTTCTTTTGTGCTGTACATTATGTGTTAACTATATTATTTGTTCCACTTAAAGGCTATTTGCATGTAACAGAGAGGTACAGACTCCTTACAAATATTGAAATCTGAGTCTAACCTGGGCTATTTAATTATCTCTGCCCTTTTCACTACTGTGGCAAAGCAGATTCACGCAAGAGAAAGGCAATGTGTTGGCTTCCTTGCTTGCTTCAAGTAGAAAGAAGTTTGGCACAGACTACATGGTTTGGTTTTACCTGTCAGAGCCTCTTTTTAAGAAAGCTAATGAGGTAAGGGTGTTTGCAATGATTAAGACCCAGGAAATAGCAGGTTAACTATTAGTAAGGATGCTCCCCATCTCGTCTACCTACAAAGAAGGGTCAAGTGGATTATTTCAATGAAGCTGTAGATTTTCTGAGGTTATGTAGTTTGCATGGGGTTTTTTATGATTTTATGTTTTAACTGAAGAAAAAAAAAAGTTACTAACTTCATCTAGTCTTCATGCTGGGGTGTGTTCTGATATTTCCTTTGCACAGAGAGGAAAATTATTGCTGTGTGTTGAAGTTCACAGGTAGTGTAGCTCCAGTATTTCTGTTCTGGAGAAAGTAGTATGAGGAAGACAGCTGCTTACCTCCAGAAACAGAGTTCAAGTGTTGCTAGAGTCACAATTATTACCAAAGGTCAGAAAGTTTTCAGTATGGTAACAGAGGATTATCTATGGAGGAGATAATAGCAGAAATGTGACTTATGTGGAAGAGAAGACAGAGAGGCTGACTGTTTTGTTTCCACTCTAGCAGGTGCTTCTGATACAAGGCTTGAGAGTTTCTTTCTGTGAGGGAGGGGGAAAGCACCTGTGACAGGAAATAACGTTTGTTGGAGCGTTGTGTCATGTTGCTGTAGTCATGATTGGGGAGCTGCAAAATAACTTTTGTAACAAGTGAACAACCAGTCAGGGTCAAAAACCTGTGTCAAAGAAGAAAGACTAAATGGAACAAACCCTCCCACTCTGAGCCAGAGTAGGAACTGTTGATCTTCTACTGGCTTTCTCCCTAATTCCTTCCTTTCATTTTTTGTTTTAGTGAAGAACCCATGGAAAGTTCTAGACTGAATTGATGGGGACTGAAGTCAGTGAACGATGGCAGAGTGGTCCTCTCAGCATTGTCCACAAAGATGTTTTTATGCTTTTGTGATGGACTATCCCTAAAAAGTGTACATAACTTGGCCCAAACAGTGAATGTTAAAAAAAAAAAAAAAAAAAAAGAGGCTCTGCATTTTAGAAGTATTCTGATAAAAGTAATAAGATAGATCATAGCACAATCTTCAAAATAACATTTTAATTTAAAACAGTGAGGCACTCTGTACCAATCCCTTTAAAGCATGTCCCTTGTTTCAAAGCTCTATTAATAAGAGCTCTCTTAAACTCTGTAGCAGCAATAATGGGCATGTTTTCAAATCAATTCTCTAATTTGTGGAAGTTGCTCAGAAGTTGCTCCTACTTTCTGAGCTTGTACTTGTTAATTCAAGTCCCTCATTTTATATACCTTGTCTGTACTGATTCATTAAGGGAGAAAATAAATACCCTGAACAGGTTTGGTTGCATGGGATTTGACTCTACAATGCATCAAACAGGAACTGGTTATATATAGGTAAAACTCAGTCCTGAATATGAATGCCGTAAATCATTCCAGTATAGTGTAAAATTTTCACAAATTCTCATGTGGTATGTACACAATCACTGGATGTTAGCTGAATTCTGAACTGATTTTTTTTTTGGCTTGATTTTCAGTTTAAAGTGGTAGCATAAGTATAAAAAAATAATTATTCTTTCCTACTTCTGAACAGTCTCAAATGAAAATCTGAACAGGAAAGTGCAAGTCTGAAAAAAAGAATTGATTTGATTTCTTTTTCTTCGGTTTGTATAATCAATTTTTCTTTAAGGGTCAATAAAAGCAGTAAAAGTGTGCATGGTCTTCTTGGCCATAATCTGAGTCCAATCCTGGACTTCTATGCAGCTTTTTGTCTGTGCTCTATTAGGGCATGAGGGTACGTTAACTATTTGCACCATCCCACTTTTAGAGGAAAAAGGTCAGGTGAAAGGTTCTTCTGTACATGAGACAGTTCAGATCATAAAATATGCTGTAAGATGATAGTATGCAGCAACCTTGCTCTCTGATGAGCTGGTGTATATTGAGAGTGACAGCATTGCAAACATACTCTTTGGTACTGGAGTAGTTTGGCCTCAGTAAGTATGGGATGTGGTTAGGCACTCATTCTTAACTTGGAATTTATTTTCCTTTTTGAATCTGGTTATTACAAATAGGAACAGCTTTTTGTGCTGCACAGCCCAGGGCAAGGCCAGAAAAGGTCAGATGTTGATGCAGATGCCTTTGCTGCAGCAGAACAAACCAAATGGGCACCAGGACAGCCTATCTGACAAGCTCCTGCACTGGCCACTGAGGGAATTACTGTGGGCAGGAAAGAAGAGAAAGTTGAGGGCAGTGAAGGGGGAGGAGGGAAAGAGACAACGATAGAGAATCTGGCAATGAAAAGGAAAAAATGGGTCTGTCAGGGAATAAAAACCAAAATGCCACCTGAGTCCTTCAGCTTCCGTGCGTTATCTCGCAGATCATGCAGTAACAGTTCCCGCGCAGGATGAGAGGGAGGGTTTAAGGCCAAGGGAGCCATGTGCTCTGCAGACAGCAGCGGTGTTGCAGAGTGCCAAATGAGTGCATTGCAGCTGCTGGGGAAATGCACTGCCATTTTTTAGATGTATATGTCATGTCTTTAAAAACCTAAATCTGCTTTCAGATGCATGCCACTAAATGGTTTGAAAACAAGAAAAAAAATACAGTCAGCTTAGTACTGCATGTGTCATTTGGACTTGTCTTTGTTTAGACTGCTGTCTGTTCCTATGATGGCTCTTGTCTTTCCCCTCTGTCTCATTGTATGCTATATTGAGAGAGGAAGGCTAGGAAAGCAGAACCTATCCCTACATATGTATATGCATTTATAAAGTCAAGATTTCTGGGAACCAAAGTGGCATCCCTTTCAGCAAATATTTCAGGCTGTAATATACTCCCTACTGCTGCCTGTCAGTGCTGGACGAAAAAAATCCCCACCATCTCAGGGAAATCTGACTGTCCATGGCTGGTACATTTCAAGCAGAATTAAGGAGAGGCTTCTAACAGATTTCAAATAAGTCTTTCTCAGACCAGAGCTTACTGTCTATGGCATTCCTCAACTCATTTGCATCAACAATATGTCACCTGTTCTGTAGGTCTTGAATTGCTAAAGTGATTCTAAGTACTTCTAGCCATAGTTTGTAAATAACTTCAGCTCTGTGACATTCTTTAGTGACTAGATTGTGCATCCTGTATTCATCAGCACATACCTGAATATTGTTACCTACATCAGCCTGACATATTTGTTAGTCTTTGATACCTTGATTTATGAACATGCTTTATGAAAGGCTGTCCAGGTAGGAAGCACCTTTACCTATTCACTGACTGCTTCTCTAATAAAATATTTATGAGACAAGAAAACCTGGAGGGAAATACCTGGATTTCTCCTCACAAAGTAGCTGTAGTGAAAAAATGAATAAATAAAGTTAGTAGAATTATAAGCATGTTGTAATATCCATTTTGCCTGAGCTATTAATTTTAAAATGTTCTCATTGCTAGGAATGTCATTATCATTGTTATAACTGGAAGAACTTCATAGGCAATGCAGCAGAATTAAAACATATTAATTAATTTATACTTAAAAATGGGCATTATTAGCCATTGCTGAATTAGGGCCCTGCTTGGCAGCTTGCAAACAAGTAGGAGGGCATGAAATGCATGCATTTATGTGACCTTATATTAAGCACTATTTGTCTTTGGTTTAACCCTTGCCTAGTGTCTATATGATATGTGATTGTTTTTTGTTGGTTTTGTGTGTGCTTTATTGAAATTTGATTGGATTTTTTAAATCTGCTTATTTTCAAAAGGTATAAGAGATAAGTATTTTGGGGAAAGGTTTTAGGAGGCACTGTAGGGAAGAAGAACAGGCTACTCACTAATCTCTCTGTAGGACACTATCCCAACCACAGGTTCTGCTGACTTTAATCTTCCTTAGGTACGGCAGCTTTGAATGCTGCCAGCTCTGCGCTGACACCTAACCTCACTGACAACCTTCAGCAATAAGCCCTGTATGTTGAACTGTGTGGTTTGAAGGGTGAGCAAGTCCAGAAGGAATACCTTACTTCTCCCCAGTGCTTTTGCCTATCACCCTGAAATGAAGGGAAGAAAAAGAGAAGGGCAGAGGCAGGGAAAGAAAACACACATTTGTTTCATTTATTATTCTTCATAATAGTCTTCCTTCTGATCCCCCTGGCTTAGTGGATGTAAAGTCATACTGTTTTGCACTCTTATAGCATCAATAATCAAAGCATGTCAAAGTCTTGCAAGTATGAGTCAGTTATCTCTCCGTACACAGGGATCAGATAATCTGTGAAGGTGTTGAGAGCCTTTCTGACACCAGCTTTCTTGCTGAAAGGGCAAATCTTCTCAAAGGTTTGTTTTGCTGGTAACTAGTTTTCTGCATTCCTGAAGATGTGACATGTTTCTGCATAAGTCTGGGGTCATTTTAAGGATGTGGCCTGGATAATACTCTACAATGATCCCTTTCAATGTATAGGAACTATAAGAAGGTGAAGCAGCTCTTGGTCCAAGCATGAAGGCGTTCTGTTATGTTTTAGCTCTACTATGTTGAAGCTGCTTGCCTCAGCAACTCTGCAACAAAATTATGGAAATTTATTTCAGAACTGTTATATTTTTTCCCCCACTTCAACAGTTCTCCTCCCTGTAATCTTCAAATTAGACATTTACAAGGTACTCTGTGCCCAGACTCCATTTCTTTGTACATTGCAATACATATTTATGTCCCATAGATTGCAAGGTGCAGGGTAAGATCATGCTTTTATCATCTTTATTTTTCCTAAAACAAGATAGAAATTCTGTGCACTGGTTCAAAACAAAGCTGAAGTCATTTACATGTGCAGACATAACATATTTTCATAATAACTATATTTTTTACATTTATTCAGTATATCTAATTGTCTCATATAAAACAATCCTGGGCAGAAAGAGCTACTTATTTCTAAAGCAAAGGTGATAATGCATGGCACGTACACAATCCATTTCTTCTGCTTACAGGTAACTGATTATTTGCTTATTTAACAAAGCTAGTGTAACTAAGATGGAATACGTTGCACCCTGGGGGCTTTAATACTGTACCACAAAGAAATATCAAAGAAATTTAAATGTGTTCTCATTAAGTACAATGGCCCAGATTCCAGTACTACACTGAATCATTCTGATCCAGTTCCATTAGGGTGACCTTGCCATGACTTTGGCTTTCCTGCCAGGTAAAAGACTTCCAAGAGGAAGCCCTGCTACAGGTGTTGTGCAGGTAATAATTGTTATTTGTTCTTGTCTGACCACTGTAATCACTGCAGTTGAGAAGAGCCTCTGAAGGATAGCCTCCTTCCCGACAAGGGTTGAGGGTGCACAAACATGTTCAGAAGCAAAGGAAAAGATTCAGTAAATCACTGAATTTGGACCTGCACTTTAATGACAGAGATGCATGAAACATGACAGGTTGGCCTTCAGCACCTCTATACAGCAGACTACTCCTGCGCTGCACCTCTGTCTTGAGCATGTTGCACAGCTGTGTGCATCTCTGCCTGTTGCCTTCCAAAGCGTCTCCAGTAACAAGGTGACATCAAGTCCCAAAACAATAGTGAGTGTGAAAAAAGAAGACATATATTTTGGCCCTCTTGATCAATAGCACATTGACACAGATTATAGGGACAATGCTGTTCACAGTAAACCCACCCCTGCTTTCCCCAGAGCACACAGTGTTATGGGACCACTGCTGTATAATTAGAATTAATTTGATAGATCTCAGTTATGCTTGATTCATAGGTAAAAACCATTTAGTATGTATGCATTTGTAAACTTGCAGAGACCTAACCAGCCCCTCACTCTATAAACTAAGGCATGCACCATGGAACTGTTAAGTTGACCTAATAGCTCTTTGCCACCAAAAGAGGGAGGTAGCCTTGTTCCCTTTGCTCAGGATGCTCAGTGGTCCTGATATCCGTTTGACTCCACTGCGAACAGATTCAGTTCATTAAATTGGCAGAAAAATAAACCAGCAAAAAAAGGGAGAGCAATAGTCTTCTGTCAATGTGCTGTATCCAGGCATGCATGGGTCTCAAGTTAAAAGAGATGGTGGAAAAGAGAGAATAAGATAGGTGAAAAAAAGAAAAAAAGTCAGAGAGAATGCACTGATGAATCAGTTAAAACATACAGTGAAATCAGACCATTAGGCTGCAGGATTTTCACAGGGTGATTACTAACAATCCTTCTATGGGACATTTAATTCTTAGAATTTTGTGTTAAAAAAACAAATTTCTGTTGTAAATATTCTTTTCTAGTAGCAAGAGTCACTTTTGTGAATTCACAGAAATGATCTGGTGAGAAGCTGAAATTAAGATAGCTGCATCCATCGGAACATCATTCATCTAAAAATCAAGCTGGAAAACTTGCCTACAATGTTTTGAAAGTATATAGTGCCAGCCAGCCATAAAAATAACTTTCTATATCTCTTCCTTGCATCTAATTTTGATCTGAGCCATATTCAAAAGAAGCATGTGTAATCGAAGTAAATATGCAGCTAGATGCCAAGTTAGTACTGTCATTTAATATCTATCTACACTGCAATCGCCCACTGCAAGATGCTTCTGAAAGCAAATGAATTCAAAGGACTAGATCCTTAGACGGTTGTCTATCGACATAGCTCCAAGCCTAGCCTAAAGATCTGAGTAGATTCTTCCCATCTCTTATTTACAATCACATATTTTTCCATTACAGGCTGAATTTTTCCCAAAAATAAAGCTTTGCATGGTAAATGGCAGACAGAAGGTAATACTTTCAGAAGAATTTGAGTGACTGACATTCCCCAGGGTGTGTATGCACAGTAGAGATTTTCATGCACCCTGAGGGCTAAGAAGCTGGAACTGACTGGTCTGTGTCATTGGGCTGTGCTTGGGGACTGCATCATGTGAAGGCAGCTCCAAAGACATCTACAGACCTGTCCTGTGCTGGGAGAGCTCACTGATCTAATGCCTGTTAAAGGGAGAAGTGTCTGCCCCACACTCTCTAGTGCAGTGCAGTGCAGTGATACTTGCTGTAACACTCCCTGTCACTCAGACATTGAATATTATCCTTTTACCACAGATGTTCTACTTAAGAACATTTTTCATGGTGTACATTTCACTAAAGCTTTACCTTCTTTTTCCAGTTTATTTCCTTGTTGAAATTAAGATTTGATTCAGGCAAAAAAAATGGAGATCAGTACACGTACTTTGGTTAAAATCTTCTGAGCAAAATTCCAATGAATCATTTTGAACTAATACAACATAAAATAAAAAAAAAAAATTTTTTTTTGCTGCTTCCAAGTAGGTTCTGCCACAATAAACAGCCAAAGGAAAAACTTTCCAAATGAAAACTTACATATTCTATAGTCCCCTTTGACATACAGCTGCTCAGCCACTTTCTGGCTGCACTTTTTCAAAACTCTTCATGTTCTACAGGGGTGGCCAGCAACTGAATTTTGAGCTATATGCAGCTGATGAATGGTTCAAGCAAGGTTCCCAGGTTGGGGCTGTGTGATGTGCCTGGTGACAGCTCTGTGGTGTCACTATGATGGCTGAGCAAACTGTTGGAGGGAAGAGGGTTTTTAGAGACTGACGTTGCTGGGTTTGCCTGGGAGTCACCTGTATATCCAGCCTAACTCTACTGCTTAGATGAGCTTACCTCTACCAATAAAAATTTAAGATTTCTCTTTTCCTGTGTTTTTTGCACAAAAGAGCATCTTTTGCCTCAATAAGGGTCAGAGGTTTCAGGCCAGTGTGCTCCCTGTGTGCACTAAAATCAATGAGTGTTCAGTAAGTGTTAGATCATCCATGATAACGTTACCCCACTGCATCACTGAGACAGCTAGTTTTAGTAACAATAACAGCAGATAACAAGGTTTTCATGCATATCCTAATCTTGCCACCTGCAATATCCACAGATGGATACTAAAACTGAGGACTTTGAAACAGAGTCCCAAAGTCATTACATCAGATTGAGACTATGCCAAGCTTCAATCAGCTGGTGAGACTCAGAGTCCCCCATCTGAGTTTCTGTTATATCAGCCATACATATACGTAATAAATTAAATGGGTCTGGGAACAGCATCACAGAATGGTCGAGGTTGGAAGGGATCTCTGGAGGTCATTTTGCTGACCTGCATGCTCAAGCAGGGTCACCTGGAACCAGTTGTGAAAGACCATGTCCAGATGGCTTTTGAATATTCCAGGGATGGAGACTCCACAACAACACTGGGCAACCTATGCCAGCGCTCGGTCACCTTCACTGTGAAAAAATGTTTCCTAGTGTTCAGAGGGAAACTCCTCTGTTTCAGTTTGTACACATTGCATCTGGTCCTGTCACTGGGCACCACTGAAAAGAGCCTGGCTCTGTCCTCTTTGCACCCTCCCTTCGGGTATTTGCACACATTAATAAGATCCCACCTGAGCCTTCTCTGCTCCAGGCTGAACAGTCCTAACTCTCACAGCCTTTACTCCTAGGAAAGATGCTCAAATCCCTTAATTGTTTTCGTGGTCCTTCACTGCACTCTGTTTAGTATGTCCATATCTCTTGTGTATGGAGGAGCCCAGAACCAGACACAGCACTCCAGGTGTGGCCTCACCAGTGCTGAGTAGAGGGGAAGGATCACCTCCCTCCACCTGCTGGCAACACTGCTCCTAATGCAGCCCAGGATACTGTTGGCCTTCCTTTCCATAAGGGCACATTACTCTTTGATGTTAGACTTAACGTCCACCAGAGCCTCTAGGTCCTTTTCTGCAAAGTTGCTGTCCAGCTAGTTGGCCCCCAGCATATATTGGTGCATAGGGATACTCTTTCCCAGGTGCAGAACTTTGCACTTCACTTTTTTGAACTTCATGAGGTTCCTTTCAGACCATTTCTCCAGCCCGTTGAGGTATGTCTGGATGGCAGCACAATCTTCTGGTCCATCAGGTGCTCCTCTGAGTTTTGTGTTAGCAGCAAACTTGCTGAGGGTACACTCACACATTATCCAGATCATTAATGAAGATGTTGGGCAGGACTGGACCCAGTATTGACCCCTAGGTTACAATGTTAGTTACTGGCCTCCAACTAGACACTGTACCACCGATCACCACCCCTTAGGTCTGATGATTTATCTGGTTTTCAATCAACCTCATTGTCTGTTCATCCAACCCATATTACATCAGCTACTCTATGAAGATTTTCTGGGACATAATGTCAAAAGCCTTGCTGAAGTCAAGGCAGGCAATATCAACTGCTCTCCCCTCATCCACCAAGCCAGTCATCGTAGGAGGTTATCAGGTTGGTGAAGTATGATTTCCCCTTTGTGCTTCCATGCTGAGTATACCTGATCATCTTCATGTCCATCAAGAGTCTGGAAATGGTTTCCAGGACTAGTTGTTCCATTACCTTCTCAGGGATCGACGTGAGGCTGACCAGCCTGTAGTTCCCTGGTCCTCCTTCTTGCCCTTTTTGAAGACAGAAGTGACATCTGCTTTTCTCCAGTCTTCAGGAAACTCTCCTTCTTGATGTACCATTGAAAGATTACCAAGCCAACTTCCAGGACCCTGGATTCCTGAAGTCTGGTCTTGCTAGTAGTAGTGTTCTCGCTAGACATACTCATGTCTAGAATCAGCAGGGCCCCTGCCCCATTCAGCAGTGGGCCCACATTTTCACTAGTCTTCTTTTTGTTACATGTATAGTTATAGATGGACTTCTTGTTGCCGTTAATATTCCACACTAGGGATGGGCTTTGCCTGTCCTAACCATATCTCTGTATGCTCAGACAGCATCTCTGTATTCCTCTCAGATTTCCTGTACTTGCTTCCACCTTCTGTATACTCTCTTTTAAGTTTCAGTTTTGTCAGGATCTCTTTGTTCATGCATGTAGGCCTCCTGGTATTTTTTCCTGACAACCTGCTAATTGGGATGGACTGCTCTTGAGCCTGGAGGAGGTCATCATTAAATGTCAACCAGCTTTCTTGGACGTCCCTTCCCTCTGGACCCTTATCCCATGGGACTTTTTCAAGTAGATCCATGAAGAGAGCAAAATCTTCTCTATTGAATCCCAAGGTTGTGATCTCATGTTTTGCCCTGTTTCCTCATTTCATTAACCTGAACTCCACTATCTTACTGTCACTTCAGGCAAGGCTGCCTTTCACCTTTACATCTACAACAAGCCCTTCCTTGTTTGTGAGTACAAGGTTGTCCTGGTTTCAGCTGGGATGTAGTTAACTGTCTTCCTAGTAGCTGGTACAGTGCTACGTTTTGAGTTCAGTATGTGAAGAATGTTGATAACACTGATGTTTTCAGTTGTTGCTCAGTAGTGTTTAGACTATAGTCAAGGATTTTTCAGCTTCTCATGCCCAGCCAGGGCACCTGACCCAAACTGGCCAACAGTGTATTCCATACCATGTGACGTCCCATCTAGTTTAGGAACTGGGAAGGGGGGGGCGGGGTTTTTTTTCGCCGCTCGGGGACTGGCTGGGTGTCGGTCGGCGGGTGGTGAGCAATTGCCCTGCGCATCATTTGTACATTTCAATCCTTTTATTACTACTGTTGTCATTTTACTAGTGTTATCATTATCATTATTAGTCTCTTCTTTTCTGTTCTATTAAATCGTTCTTATCTCAACCCAGGAGTTTTACTTCTTTTCCTGATTTTCTCCCCCATCCCACTGGATGGGGGGGAGTGAGTGAGCGGCTGCGTGGTGCTTAGTTGCTGGCTGGGGTTAAACCACGACAAAGGTCCAGCAGAACACCTCTCTTTGTTGGGTCCTTTATCACTCAGATCAGGAAGCTGTTATCAGGAAACTCCTGGATTGCTTATGCCCTGTTGTGTTGTTCTTATAGCAGGTATCAAGGATGTTGAAGTCCTCTATGAGGATCAGGTCCTGTGAATGTGAGACTACGTAAGCTGTTTGTAGAAGGCCTCATCCACTTCTTCTTCCTGGTCAGGTGGCCTATAGCAGGTACCCACTACCATATTACCCATGCTGGTCTACTTTTTAATCCTTACCAATAAGCTCTCAGTTGGCTTATCATCCATCCCCTGGCAGAGCTCCATGCACTTTAGCTGTTCTCTCACATAAAGGGCAACTCTACCTCCTCATCACATTGTCCTTTCTAAAAAGTTTGTGTCCCACCACTGCAGCACTCCAATAATGTGAGCCACCCCACCACACCTCCACAGTCCCAGCAAGATCATAGCTCACAACAGCACACAAATCTCTAATTCCTCTTATTTGTTTCCCATGACATCCTTGATACACAGCTAGCATGGGACACCCCATTCCTATGACCCTGTAGCCTCTAAAACAGTGTAGTTGTATGCATATTCCTTAATGATAATGTGCCTTGCAGTGCTCTAAATCCCAAGTAATGTCCAGCTGCAGCAGGGAGTACTTGTGGGCACAAACCAAAGCAGGGTACAGATTCTTCTGGGAGTTTAGCATAGATGATGGTATTCCTGGGCACTGTCTTAATTTGCTAATGTAGACATAGCATCAGATTAATTTTAGTCTGAATGAGGCAAAAGGGAAATTGCTGATTATTATTTTTAATTGTTACTTTAAAAGATAATCAAGAGCGTACATGGCCTTATTGCTCTGAAGACAATCAGCAGTAACACAAATTTGCCTTTCAGACATTTCTGTTTATACACATCCTCAGACTACATGCTGTCTAACCCCGAGGACAACATAATCTCTTGTTTTGCATAGAGACAACAATATTGCAGTGATGAAATTCTTGTTCTGAGATGGTATTTGCTTCAAAGTTCAAAATGTTTCTTGTAAGGTAGATAGGGAAATCAAAACTGTGGGAAAGTAAAAGTATTGGCAGTTCTGTAGACTTGTACTTGTTTAAGTCTTTTTTTTTTTATTTTAAATATATGTTATCTTTTCCTTCCCTGTCTAATCAGATTATAGAGACATAGTCATCTCTGTTCTTTTGTTGAAAATAATACAAACTTATTTTCAGGTGAGTTTAGAAGATCCCTTTATGTTTACACTCCTAATCAAATCCCACAACTTAAGGCACAGAGGAAGCAGTCAGCTGTGTAGGACACAAAGCTGTAAGGGTGGCCACCCCTCCTTGGTTTGTGTCAGTGCCCTGGAAAACCAACCTGGTTGCAGGCTGGGATATGAGAGGGCTTTCACTCAGGTCTCTGTCCTAAGGCTACCCCTTTCCCTTCTGTGTCTCTTCTTTCTCCCACCTGGAGCCTCATGCAACATAATTTTGTCTGTACTGCTGAGAGTCTTTGAATGGCTCTGTAAGTTATTACCAGTTTATAAACCAGGTGAGGAGAACTATGCTGTTATTCTGCCACCTGTGGACACAGTCCAATATAGATTATCAAAAATACCAGAAAAGAAATTGAATTACTATGTCCTTAAACATCTGTAGATCCATATTAGCCCAGTGGCTTATATACCATAAAATGTATGAAGACATTAGGACAGTCTTTGTTTAACCATATGAGAGACTTGAGAGCATGATCATCAGCTGCCACAGGTAAGCACCTTGCCAGAATGTTATATTCACTAGACCTCAATTCAATTTTTTTATTTTTTTTTTCTTCCTTGTTCTGCAGTCCTCATTGTCATTGCAAAGTGGCTCAGCTTCAATGGAAAGGAGGACGATGCTTCCACCCAAATTGTTCTATTCAACTATTTGTTCAATTCAATGATTTGTTCCAAGTAATGATTTGCAACATACCTTGAATTTTTACTAGTACAGAATGTATTTCAATCCTTTTCTTTTATTTTATGGCCACTAGGGTATTGAACAGAAAAGCTGGCTCAATTAGTGGTCATGAATAAGTCTATGATAGTTCTGTTGTGTGCCAAGTTTAGTGCTGCTTGATGTTGGTGGCCTGTGTCTGAACACACCCACGGGTTTGTCCTTCAAGGGGATTTTGGCATAGCAAGAGACATGGCTTCTGAATCAAATATGGGATGAAGTGCTGACAAATCTTCAGCCCCTGAGGATGGTGGACATGCCTGCAGATATGCCCAATAGCAAACATGTGAGCAGCCAGCCAGATTTTGTGGCTGAAATGGTCACAGAAACTCTTTAAGTTACCTAAGGAGTTAGGTGAATCACTGGTACCAAATTCTGCTGATTGGCCATGTTGGGCAACAGAGTTCTTTCTGTGTCTTACTTCTATGTCCCATCACCTATAAAGATTCAATAGTTTCCCACAGAAGGAGTAGAACTGCCTAATCCATTACCATTTCTGCCATTTTTATAATAATTCTGGGTTTGAAAATCTCTCAGCCATGTCTCATAATGTGAGAGGGGGTAATAAAAAATGAACAAACTGAATCTCTTACTTCTTCCTGGGACTGATTAAGGAGCCTTATCAACTGGCAGCACAGAGCCACACATAATCTAGGATTTTAATGCTCCAGTAATCACCATGGTGCCTGAGCATCTCTAAGACAGCCGCAGACAGTTGAGATGCTCTAGAAAGCTGTCCCTGGGTTTAAATGCAAGAAGAAAGTGACAAGGAATTGCCTCCAAGAAGGCCTTTCAAGCTGGAATGCACTTTCTCAACTGCTGTGATAAAACTAGATTTTTTAGGCATTCACAGAGTAGCCTGCTCACCCTCTAGCATTCATTAGGGACCTGCCAGGGGAGAGGAAAGCAAAGTTGATAACTTAGGTGCATAGGAAAAGTGGTCCTTTGCTTCCTAAAAATAATCTTTGCTATTACATGTATTTCTGTCTGACAAAATAACATATACACATTAGGAGCTATGGAAAGGATCATACATCAGTCTATATACCCAACACAGTACTTTTTAATTGAAATTTTTACATGTGATCCTTTTCTCTCAAGTAAACTGCTAACATAAACTGACTAGGATTTCATTATCTGGCCCCCACTGCATGCCTTTTTTATTTCTGTAATGCAAACATTACCATTCAAATAGTAAGCACCTAAATCTACCTGACAGGAAGAGAAATTCATTTAACAGGAAGGTTTTGCACATCCAAAGGAATTTATTTTTAAAAATTTATTTCTTTGTGTGAGTATCATATTTTCATTTGTTTTCCTTCCTACCCGCTACCTTCAGCTGTTTCCAAAACAGCAGTCAGGAAGATGACAGGAGTGCCACAGCTCCCTACAGTACGTGACTGCTTAACCTTAAGCCACCTCAGCTGTGAAAACTGTGGATGCAACTTTGAAAAAACATTTTGAATGTGACAGCAAATTACTTTGTGATGTTTATACATTTTTCATAATGTTGCTCCCAGTAGAACTGATTCCTGTATTTCTTACAGCAACGGTATGAAGAAGCAGGCTTTTAAAAGAATGGGGTTTTGCTGATGCTGCTTTCTCTGTGTCTAGTTAGCTAAGAGACTGTGCTGTAGCTTAATGCAACAGACTAATAACAGTGATGCTTTAGGAAGTCTCAAGAAGCAGAGGTGCATCTCCTTGTACATGGCTGCTCTCAAGGAGGAGGGCATGTGTGCATGTATGAGGGAGCACAAGAGCACTATAGCGGATGGAAATGGAGCAAGACAGCCAAGCAGAGGACTTGGACAATGTGCCACAGAGCTCAATAAATCTATACAGTTCCTTTATGCTCTGCAAGGTCATAGATGACGCTGACACTGGTCTCCTAGCAACCCACTCTACTAACCTACTTTTGTCCCAATCACTGGAGAATGGGTTTAATGCTCTGAGCTGTGTTTCAACATGTGGAGGAAAGAATCAAATTGATGCTGGGTAACTGCTGATGTGCAAAATGCTAAAAAGCATTTTTCTGGTCTGTCTCCTCTCTATATTTGTTGCACAGATAAGGCTTCTTTAATAAAGAACAACAGCATTAAAGAATTCTTAAGCTTCACAGGAATACTAATTTCATTTGAAAATATAGAAACATAATGTGCAAAGTCATACATGTATTTATTTAGGTAGGAGTCTAATACAAGCTCCCAGTTAAGAAGGATCTACCCCAAACAGGAGATGCTTCTGATATTTAAAAAAAAAAAAAAAAAAAAAGTGGAAACTAAGAAATACGCAATTAAAAATTACCTAAATGAAACATCGGTTTATTAGGCTGTAGATCATGTAATCAATTAGTTAAAAACCACTAGACAGACATAGTAATTATTTAAAAAAAATCTACATTTGGAATATCTACCATATAAAACTTTATTTGACATATAGAAAACAAAGCAGGCTTTAGGCAACATCACAACCACAACCATATTGAAAGAACTCTCCTGTATCTTATGAGTAATATGCATCTGGTGGATAGGACACAGCTACATCGTCTCAAAGTAATGATGCATTTTTGCCTTCTTCTTCAAAAATTGTATGTAGACCTATTCCAAAACACATATCAAATGATACAGCAGAGTAAATCATGCAAAGCAAATACATTCAATGAATTTAGCCTTTTTCTCTGCTTGAGGAATGTTCCAAATTCTAACTAACCATAATTTGGATTTATATGACCATTTCTTATCATTTTATTCATCAAATTTCCTGTTCCTGATGCACAAGATTCATTCTTTGCTGGTTAGCTGCAGATATTTATAAGAATCAGGTGAAACTGCTTTTCTGTGTTTTGATAATAGGTATTCTCAATCACCCATAAGACATAAGATTTGAAAAAGGAACAAATGTCTTCATTTTACATGTAGCAAGTGAATATTTCCACAACACGTGAACTGTATAAACCTCAGCTCTGCTCTACATTCAGTAGGACTTCCATTTCAGACAGATGTAGCAATAGGCAATGGGGATATGCCATTGCTTCCCCATATTCAACAAAACTTGTAGGTTTTGATGTCTAAAAAAACCCCATGCTAACTTTTTCCCTGCCCACTGCCAGTAAAACATCACTGTCCTGTTGAATGTGTCACTGGATCAGAGACTACTGAATATTATAGTGATCTTCTTGAGGGACACTTACTGAGCTGGGATGGAGGTTTTGAATTACACTGGCACAGCACTGGTCTCCTCTACCTTTCCCCTGGCCTCGATGAAAGGCACTATTATTACCATAAAAGAACCTGTTCCTTACTGCTAAATACAGTAATTGCCTAACCCTTGGCTGTCACCCATCAGCACACACAGCAGACAGAGGGATATAAGGAGCAGGAATTAAAAGATTATAGGATCATAAACCATGTATATGCTTCCCTGGCCCCTGAATGAAGTGAATGTATCACAAAGATTCTCCTAAACTGTTTTGACTGTCAGTAGCATTGGGAGGCCACAACAAAAGCAAGGGGGACCAGCCTAGTAGAAAAATCCATTCATAGCTGTTTCCCATATAGGAGTCAGAGAATGGAGAACTGTGCAGATTGCCAGCACAGCAACCCCTTCACAGTGGGGTATGGCCCCTCTGGATTACTTTGCCTCAGCACCACAGAAACACTCCTTATGCAGGAAGAGTCTGAGCCAACACAAAAAAACCTGTCACTTCCATTTTTACCCTGGAGCACATTTATACTAGTGGTTGCTGATGTTGTTTGAGGTGTGATTTTCTGGTTTGCCCAGCTGTCATTCATAACCCCAGAATGATGGCAGTGTGTAGACTGGAAGGGAGCTTTGGAAGTCTCTAGCCCAGTCTCCTGCTCAGAGCAGGAGAGCTGAAGAGCAGATTTTTCAGGGTCTTGCCCAGTCAGGTTTTGAGTATCCCAAAGGGCAGACATTTCACAGCCTCTCTGGAACCCTGTTCCAGTGTTTGACCATCCTCATAGTGAATTTTTTTTCCTTACAAGTAACAGAAGTTTCCCATGTTGCAACTTAATGGAAAAGTCTCAGTTCATGCTGAGGACTGGAGAGTCCCACCACTTCAGGAAATCTAGGAGTGATAGCTACCTTCATGCAGGACACATGTGTGGATGCTCTTGTTCAGTGATAGTAGGAAAATGCTAACTGGTTGAAAGCTGAGCCTGAGCATGGCTGAGTTGTGTTGACTAAGAGGTTTCCCAGGTAACAAAGGGAGAGTTTAGACAGTTTTTAAGTCTTTGTACATGGTTAAAAAAAAACCCAAACAAACAAACCAAAAACCCCAAAACCAAAAGCCAAAAATCAACAACCAAAAAAGACCCCAGTAAATATTCTACAGAAACTTGAAGAAAAAAAGCAAAACCTGATCTTTAGAGGAATGCAGGTCACAGTGCAACCCTGACAAAAAGCAAGGGAGAGGGGTCCTGAGCAAAGTTGGAGTTAAACCAGCCTTGAAGCAATCTCTTCTCACTACTAGAAAATAAGATGATTTAGACATTCACTGTTAAGTAAACAGAACTGTACCAAACAATGCAACCACTTCCATACTCAGTCTCTCCCACGTGACTCTGGACTCAGCCAGCTCCTTACGCCTCAAGGGGCTGCACTGTACAGTCTTTTCTTTAAGACAGTTTGGTGACATGAAAATACCTACCACTACTACTCTAATATCTTGCTTTCTGTGTCATTTCAGCTTGCAAAACTCAGGCTTTCAGTCCTCCAGGCATTTGACTTGGATTCTTTAGATTTATTTTCAAACAAGGCGATTATTTAGACTAATAATATCTGTATATTAGCCAACTGTGCATTATTAAATGCACACAGGAAAACAGATGTCTTCTGAAAGCAACAGACAAAGTAAGAAAATTTTACTTACTTTCAGCTTAGTTACTTTGCAGTTTTGTATCAGTAAGGTCCAGCTGTGCTCTGTGGTAATACAGATAGAAAGAACTTCAGTATTCTCACACACTAGCCCTTTTCTATAGTATTGTGCTTGAGAAGTGGGCACATCTGTAAATATATAAGCATGAGAAAATAGGAGGTATTTTGAAATTACCTGTAGAGAAGTGTCTTCCTGCAGGATCCTCTCACTGTAGACTGACATAATACTTCAAATGGCCTATAGAATTTGTTGCCTAAACTCCAATCCTACCTGCAGATTTATCAACACTCATTATGTTCATTTGCATACACTGGTTTAATAAAAATTGATTATGGCACTGTAAGTATAATTTTGATTCCAGTTAAACTGAAGCACATGCAGAGTAACTAATTCATTATCCTTCACTAGTGTAATTGAGATCATAATCTGTGTGCGTGTGTGTGTGTGTGTGTGTGTTTTAAAAGATATTAATATTCTCAGTTTGTACAGTCAATGCTTACATAGGCAATAAGCAACATACTAGAGCTGGAACAATCTTACCTAGAGCAAGCAGTGAAAGAAAACTTTATAACAGTGTGCCTGCTGTATATTTACTTCAGGTATGTGTACATGCGTATGTATATGTATCTATATATAAAAGGATATAAAAAAATGAGGTATGTGGGTGTATATCCCACTTCTCTGTGTAGATCAAGTGCCAGACAGGCAAGCATGTTTCACAGTGAAAACAGGCTATCCCCATTTGTCTCACTTCATATTTGTAATAGGCAATGAACATAGACTTAAATAGCTACAGGTCAGCTGGCTTGTAATAACTTCTTACCCTGTGGTAACTTGTTCAGCTCTAAGCCACATACAGATAGATGGACACTCACAAGAAAAGACTGAAGAAATTTGGTTTGTGTGTTAATGGATGGAAGAGCTATATTCTACAAAACAATGTTGTAAAATATTAGCTGTACCGATGTCTGCCATGCCTTGCCCTTGGGTACACATACTGTAGGTGCTAAAATGAGACAAAGCTGCTACCATCACTTATAAAACCGATAACTTTTTTGATCATCAGGGAAGACAATAGGTTAATAGTCAGATTTTACCTCTTCTCAGGCTGAGAAGAGGAAGCCAGTTTCCAGTATTTAAAGGAATTAAGTGGCTGGTGCAAAAGATAAGCAATCCTTACAAAAGCACTGTCAATTACTTATTATGCCTTCTGTAGCTGTGAAAGGGATCCTCCTTAGAAGCATAGATTAAAGATCCTTTACGTAGTCTTGGTAAAAGCTTGAATGTCTCTCTTACACCTGCTCTTAATTTCCTTTTCCCTTTTTATTACGTGAACTCTGATGCTTTAGGAAGGCAGCACTGTCCACACACCAGTTTGTCTGTGGTAGGAGGGATAATGCAGATAAAATAGGAATCCAAACACATCTACAACTGTTTTTAGGATCCAAAACTTTCTTGTAGAGCTGAGTATCTCTGAAAATGTTCTGTAAATATTAGCTAAAATTAAAAAAACCCTTCAACTGTGTTTATACCCTCTTACTTCTTGGTTTCTGCAAATGCTAGAAAAAAAAATTTCTCTTGGAAGAACATCTATGAAGAAAACCTAATTTTAAACAAATATTAGAGATATTTTCTTATATTGTTTTTTTTTAATCACTGTTCCTACATTGAATAAGTAGCCTAAAAATTCCTATTCCTGTTTGAACTGGTGCACTGTATTAGCAGTGATGGAGAATTTCATGTAAGTATCTCAAACAAGGTGGCAAATAGTAATTAATTTAACCTTGCCGTACAATCAATAGTCACTGTCATATAGTTCAATGGTAAGTGAATCCAGGGCATGATTTAGTCAAACTCTGTGAGAACTTTCTGTAAAATAAATCATGTTCCTCCATCTGTGAGCCAAAAACTTAAGTCCATCCTTCTAATCAGCAGCTCTGAACTTCAGTTGAGAGTCTCACAGAATATCCCATTATATAGTAGAGTAAATATTATTAAATATTATACATTTCTCAGATAAAACCTAAAGACAGCACTTTTTTCAGTAATTCCAACTAGCAGTAGAGTATTGATGAAAATTCCTTTTGCCTAATTATCCATTATATAGCTGACCAAGAATAACACACATCTGTGAACATACACACAACTGCCTACAAATATACATGACTACATAAACATTCACATTATACACAATATCTACATATGGAAAGCATGTCGATGACCAGAACTATCCATACATCTCAGTAAGAATCTTTACTCAGTAAGGAATTCACACACACACAAAAAAAGCTTCTGTAAATTCTGCACCACCAGATACATATTTCTATTTTTCCACTTCATATAACTAATCCATTAAGAAATTTTGTGGTATAATTTTTTTTCATGAATATTATATTAATACTTGACTGAAGACTGAGTATACTAGCATTCAGTTAACGTTCATGTACTTAGAACAATACAAATATTTGAAATACAATGAGTATCAGAATTTTGGGGGGAGGGGGGGTGTTGCTCATCTTTGTAAGAAGAGCACAATGACATTGACAATCTGTAGAGTGTGCATGCATGTGTGTTGTTTTTATAAGATGAGAGTACCCCAGGATAACATTTTGTATAATGTAGTAGCTTAGGAAAGGTGATTAAGACCCCAGTGGCTACTCTGGCTCTATATCCTCAACACACACGTGGCATTATCTAACTCATTCAGAAAAGAAAAAGCAAAGATGTGTGTAGCAAGTTAAACTGGATTTTGATCTATAACCCAAACTAACTTTTGGGTGTGTTAATTTTTTTCTATTCTTCACAGAAGTGCCCAGGAGAAGTGAAGTTCTACATAACTGAGCACAAACCTTGGATTTTGCTCAGCTGCTAAAAGCATGATCTGCAGGTAGGAGGTATGGCCAGACAATAGCATGTCACAACCCCATTCTAGCTTCTCAATATGTTCCAAAATTGGAAATTTCTGACTCTTTAACTACTGAGAAAGTGGAGATTCTCTTGATGCTATGAGAACTAATTAATGGTGTGTAATTATAAGGGGGTTTTTATTCCTTTTTGTATTGCAAGTGTGCTTGTTAACTTAAATGTGTAAAATTATGGCTTAAACTATGGCTTTACTTAATTGAACTATATCCATATAAACCAGGGTTAGAGGTGAATTATGTATGCACATTTTGCTTCTTTGAGTTGGTTTAACTAAGATGACTTAAAAGCATATCCTTAGTCAAGCCAAGACATGAATAAAGCCTAAGTTCATAATGTGTTGATTATGTGCTTTCCATGTAATTACTAATACTGTTTTTTGCTTTTAGTGTGTTGCTAAATCTTCACAAACATTGCCTTTTTAAGGAAAGAATAAAGAAACAATAAACCTAGAAAAATAATGAACCAAAGAAATTTGACTTTAGGATGACTCGTTGCTATTGTGAATATTACACCTAGATATCCATCTTAAATATTCACAGAATTTTAGTCAGGACCCCACACATAATCTTCCATGTCCAGACTGCCTGCAGGTGGTATTTTGGCAGCTGAGTAAAACCCAAGATTTGTGCTTAGTTATGTTGGATTTGCACTTCACTTCTGGCCACTCCTGTGACAATTAGAAGAAATTTATCAGTGGAGGTATCATCTCCACAGACAGTCAGTAGTGGATGGTTGCTCCAGAGCTCTTCCCATTCCAATAATTATTTTATATTAGACTGCAAAATATTTCAAACTATACAAAAACAGGGTTTTAGAATGAAAATCACCGAAAAAGTTTTGTCTGTCAAAATCTGTCTTTCAGTTAAGGTCTTGTCAATTTTCCTACCAATTTTCAAGGTCTCATTTTTGTCAAGCAACCGTGAAGCATTGTCTAAAAATGTAAGGCTTAATTCCAAACAAGGGGAGTAGTGCAGGATGGCCCTCCACATGGTCCTCAGCCTGCTCAGTTCCCCCATACTGATGCATAAATGTTGCTTCTGGCTCAGGAGCGAGGACATTACACACCATGTTGGGATGGGCTGTGGAGACCAACGTGCCCCTTTAGAGCTGGCTCTGATCTTTCTGACACATCACATATTGCAGACATATGTTATGTGACTAGCTAATTTCCAGTCTGAAAGAATTAAATGCAGAATTATAGTTTAAGTAGCAGTCATTTATCTGCTGAATTCAAGAGGGCATGGCTGATGGTACCCTGTTAAGCTAAATATCTGGCAATTCATGTACGAATGATTTCTGTTGCAAGAGCCTTTGCTGAATACCATGTTAAGTAATGCCTAAATCAGCCTTTTCTTGATGATATCAAGCATGCTGTACTGGTAATATACAGGAATGAAAATACACAGTTTAACAATACATGCAGTACAAAATGTCACATCTTGATGTGATTTGGAACAGATCCTCAAAATGTCCTTGGCAACTCAATGCATAAAAAAACCCAGTATTTTGGTGCCAAGTCAGTCACAATTTTGGCTGTGGATTCTATTTTCAATGATTCACTCATATTGGTCTGCTCAGACACTTCAAAGCAATCATGAATTAGATGTCAAAATACATTATACATGAGATCAATGCATAGAAAATATTTTTAGATACAGACAATGAAAATGGTCAAATAAATTGCTAGAAGTTTTTAAATACCATGTTTGCTAAATTGTTTTTTAAATTGTTTGCAAATTCTAATCAATTTTGCTATTACATCTGCCCCCACACTGGGAAAAATGTATAAAATAATCAAAATGTTTGGCATTCTAAATGTATCACTTTTTGTTTCACTCAGAATTTTGACTTGATTTTATTTTAAGTGTAAAAACACTCCAAAACTAGATGAAAGCTTCTGTATATCTTGATGTTATTGTTTCACTTGTATGCTTCCCAGGGTGGACAGGAGGAGGGAGTAATCTCCAGTTGGCACAATATTATTTTTTCTGACATTTCTGGTTCAAGCCAGAAAATCAAATACCTCCATAATTACTTCTCGATGATATTTTCCTTTACTTTTATGTATTTATTTGTAAATGAACAAAAAATGCCTGGGTTTTGTGGTTTCACTTTGGATTTAGAAGTAGATAGAGAAATTACCTAAAAACCAGTGGGGAAATGGAACTTCTAAACAACAGAAGTTTCAAAACAGTTATTGTATCCTCACTTGCATATTTAAAACCTGAGTGTTTTCTGCTTCTATAGTATAGCATCCTACTGTGACCATTCTCTCCACTGAGTAACTGAGGAAGCCACAGCAGCTCATTTTAACTTTGTTCAGATTTGTTTAATGAGAATCTGGTGCACTGCATGTGTGAATAAGTACTGTGTTGCCAAATGTATGTATTCTGCTCCAGCCTCTCACAGAACTTTAAGGACTAAGTTGTGAGGCTTTATAAAGTCGTCAGAAAAATGTTAAGGTGATTCTGAATGTAATCTAGATTATCAGAAGGCAAAATTATATTCCTCTGAAAGTGATTTTGATATTTCCACTTCTTTTCCAAAGTTGGAGATCTCATTATTTTCTGGGCTAGAAGAAGGATGTTTGCTTGATCACTGGTATCCTTTCTCTTTGATCCTCTTCAGATTCTTTTTGCAAGCAAAATCTATAGGATGCAGTTCCATTCCAATACTGGTTTCCCTAACTGGTAATAAGTAAGCAACCTGACAAGAAATAAGCTTAGGTAGTCTAAGGAGAGAGTTTACAAACACAAAGCTCTGAACAATTCTCAAAAGTGATTTTGTACTAAGTCAGGCACCTGCAGGCATTTAAAGTTATCACTTTCAGGTTCTCTTTCTAACCCTGGTCTGTATATAACAGTGATTTGTTTTCAGAAAAGGTCCCACTCCAGCGGTAGCAATAGTGGCAGAATCATGCACTCTTATCCATGATTATCTAAGTTTGCAGCATGGTCATAAAAATTGCACAAGAAGAAATAGCATTTTTTTATTCTTATTTCAGAGATTTTTCAGGATGACAGTAAAAATCAGAGACCATTGTAGGAGAATGAACAGAAATCAGGTTCATAAACAGAATATGGCAGTTCTCAGCCTGCACTCTTCTCAGTAAAACATCAGTAATAACTTCAGGGTTGATCCAAACCCCTGGGAAAAATATATAGCATCAAAGCAGGTGGTGGTTCAATCTTTAAAGAACTGATTGACTTTGGTGATTTTGAAGAATACTTTGTTGGTGATAAAAATCCAGCACACATGAAGACTCATCAAGTGTTGAATACAGTTTAACTTATTTAAAAAAAACCAAAAAACTTTCTGGATATCTTGCAGAAATGGCTTTTTGTTAACAGAAAACCTTTGTTGTTAACACATTCCTTAAATTTCACTCATAGAGTGAGCCAACAGGTAACATAATTGAGAATTAAAAATAAAACTGAGTTTTAGAACAAATATCTACTTAGCATTATATAGGGACAAAAGCTAATTTGATATTAAGCCTTGTCTGAGCAGGCCTAACTTAACTGTTTTTACTTGAATTAGCCCCCATGTTGATAACTTAGAGGTCCATTTAAAAGTGCTTTTTTAAGTTTAAAATGATTAGGCGTTTATCTTGATTAGGCATAGGGTTGAGCTTAATCAAATTAAGATATTCTTGAGGCAAAAAAAAACCCTGTTCAGAAAAGAGTTTGATTTAGCTGGTTTAAAAACATATTTAAAGCCACTTCAAAACAGATATATAAGCCACAGACAGATTTAAAGCCACCACATAACAGACTTGTAAACAGAAAGGTTCCCAAATAGGTTAATGTTACCATTCAGGAAGAAATATGTTGCCAAATATTTCAGGAGATATATCATACACCAAGAATTTCATAATACATTCTCCTTGTTTGCAGAAGCAACTTGTGTTTATGCACAGAGGTTCCACATTTTAAATGCAAGTACCGTATTTTGTTTGCATAACACAGCAATTGTGCTCTAGCTGTCTAAGAGTTTCATAAAAGTCTACTATAATCAGTGGAAGGCTTTCCCCACCCTTCCAGGACATTGTGGATCAGGCCTTCAAGTGCAGGCAAAAAGAAAAATACTCTGCTTCCGGAGGAGCGATGAGATATAAAATAAGTTTGGTCAGGTTTTTTGTCCCAGAACTTTAAAAAAAACCTAAGTTGAATGAAAACCCAATTAAATAAAAAATAATCTTCATAAACTTTTCAAAAGGCTTTAGCTTACTGAATATAGAAGTACAATGAGAAAACAGCTTTTCTGTGCAGTTTTGTTTCCTTCTCTCTTATAAACCTTTTCACTGTGTTTTATTTCATGAAATGGATCTTCTATACAGAAGTCAACTTCTGGGACGGTCTCTGTCTCTACTGTCCATTAGTCACATCTAAAAGTAGATGCAGACAGACCACTTGAAATAATACTTGAACCAAGCACAGAGGCAGATTTTGAGTTCAAATGCAAGTTCCTAGCAAGTCATTTGGTTTAATCCAGATACGTGTTAGTTTGTTAGCTGATACGTTGGTTGTATGTACAGATGGGGAGCACAAACTCCAATCTAGTATAAATTTTTTTCATATCTTCTCTAAGGTTCAGGAAGACTGCATCTGGAAGTCTGAATAGCAGCAAACAAAATGATTGATTCTGAGTCACTAATATATTCTATATGATGTCTCTGTAAATGTGGCTGTCTGACCCTGGGATTATGTGTACATATCGATATTTCAGGAGAAAAGTCCCCAGAAAGTGTAAAAAGGGGTGAAAGTGCAAACCACGAATCCATGTTTGCATCTGGTCTGCAATTGTCTGGAATTACTGTACATCAAGAGCATCCTAGCCAGCCAAATTTACCTCAAGAAACTGGTAACTCAGTGTTCACAGTACTCAGTTCAGTCACTGGGCCTCTGTTAAAGTAGCAAGGGCTTCTCCAAAACTTGTGGATCCCAAGACACAGGACATGCCCTTATTGGCACAGAGGTCAGTGCACATTATAACCAAACCTCTGTGGAATATTTATTGAGAAGTTTTATTTCCACTTTGAAAGAACCAGTTCAGCCTATAGCAAGTTGCTTTATCTCCAGAGACTTCTGACTTCTGAGGTCATCTGTTACATCTATAGTAATTTATTGCATTGGGAATTTGATGGTATTTATGCTTAGCTTTTTAATCACTACCTTGAAGGCACCCTGCCATCAACCCTAAAACTAAACTGAGCTGCTCCAGTAGTAGATTTGGCGTGTGAGCACCGAGGCTCACAACAAAGGTGTCAGCAGGCTAAAGGGAAGCCTAGGTCTCTCTGTTAAGTAGAAAACAAGTGAGGGAACCACAGACCACAAAGCAATGAGACAGAAGCAAACCATTATGATAATAGCGTTTCATGTGTGCCAGTATGGTCAAAAAAATTCAGCTATGTATTTGTACCTACCATATAAGCTCACAGTTAGGTTCCATAGGTCTGGAAATCTTGTTACAAGGCATTATGGTCTCTTCTAGTACTTATTTACCAATCAAATTAAGCCTGCCATTAATTGCTTTGGGAAGATTTTTAAACAATCAGTTGATTGAGCTATCCAAATGTGGTCTTGGATTTTTTGTTGGTTTAGTTTCTTCTAATCACAATTTATAAAAAGAACAATTATCCGGAATCTGAAGCAAGGTTAACAAATGTGAATGGACATTTCTTTGTGTAGATAGATGTATTGCCAAACTTTTCTCAGCCTAACCTTGTAGTGTTCTTTGTAAATACCTCTGTGCATTGGGACCTCTGAATACCTAACTAAATCTCTTCATACCAGTACAGTTCATTCAGCAAACAGCAAATTCAGGAACTTGAGGAGACAATGGTACATTTAGGAGCCTAATTGCTTTTGTTTCTAAGCTACCTGTATAAAGTGCTTGGTCTCCTAGCTCTTGTCACTTATCCTGTCTCCTTTCTTTTTTCCCCTCTGAAATATGTTCCACAGTAATTTGTTGCTAAAGCCAGATACCTCAGTGACTCTTTGAACTGTTGTTAAGTAAAGAAATAATTTCTAACTAGATCATTAGGCATTCCCTACTTTCCCAAAGAATAAAAAAGGTAAACACTAGTCCTAAATTGTCTTTGGTTAATATGGAAATAACTCAAAATAAAGCACATTCAATTTGAGATTTACGATGAGCCAAAGTTCATTAGCTCATTAGCAGGGGAAATAAGTTTTCAGAGGGTTCATGAATCTATAACAAACAGAAACTATGGCACCTAATTTACCTTGTTCTGAATAGCATAACAGGTTACATTGACTTAATTAGGATGCACCACTGAGCATTTGGGTGCCGTCTTTATTGACAGTACAGGATAAACCTAGGCTGATTTTAATTTCATTTAAAGTAATACAAATTGCTGGAAAATAATAGCATTCCTAATTAGTCTTAAGGCCATTTTTTCTTTGAAAGTTTAAGTTCATTGTAAAAAACTTTTGTTTTTTAAAGTCAGCACCTAAAGCAGAGATATACAACATATCTAGAGTTAATAATTCTTTAAGACCTAACTACGCATAAAATAGAAGTAGTAGGCTTGAAATATTTTATCTTGAAAAATGTATCACTAGAAAAATCATTTAAATATTAAACTCTGCTAGCATGAGACAGTCAATTTGTACAGCTCAATCTGCCTGTATATGTTTATGAAGACTGTGGAGCTCTAGAAGGCATCTAATTAAGGGTTGGCTTAATGCATACATGAAGGCAAAAGAACAATCACTCTCCATTCAGTCAGCTATTTTCTGTTCAATCCACATATGGTTTTCCTTTTGAAAAGGTACTTTAAGTCTTCAGTAGCAAAACCACAGTGTAACATCCAGCACATTAGTGTTCAGTATCTAACTAAGTGATTCTATTCCTGGTTTTATAAAGATTATCATATCAGTATTACCAAAAAAATCTAAATACAGATATTGGATTGCCTTGAATAATATCTCTAAGATACACTGAAAATGTGAAGACAGTAAAATCAAAAGGATTCACATCTGGCTTTGCATATGCAAACATAGTTTTCTTTTGAGCTGTGTATACTTCAGTGAAGACAAGGTGAAGTTGCAATTGATAGGCTTCTAAGTGTCACTACTTTTTTTTTTTTTTTTAAGGCAAGATTTCAACATATCTTCATGTCTTTTTTATCACCCCACAGTTATTTTTTGTAGGTCTTCATACCCAAATTTGTAAATGTAACTGATTGGAATGAAGCTGGAGAAACTGTGCAGACTTTGGTTTGAGAGCAGAATTTGAAAAATGTTTTTTCTCACATTTATTTTCTTTGTGTACATGTATCTGTCTAGCATGAAATACTGAATTGGTTTATCAGGTAGTAAAAGCTGTTAGGTTTTAATACAACTGAAAACACTAGTGCTAAATTCATCAAGATCTATTAAGGGACTGATACAACCCGTACCTTGAAGAATTAAAACTGTATGGAAATGGCAGCTCAGTGCAAAATAGACAGAGTTTTTGTTGTCATGTAACATAAACCTGGAACTACCATGCAAAAGCAGAGTAGTTCTTTCTTTGCTAATGTCTAACCTTGATTAGAGATAATAACAAACAGTCATAGTTGTAGCTAGGAGACTTCAGTTCTGTCTATAATACTGTCACTGCTAGGGTTTTCTTTCTACTTCACTAAACCTTTCTGCAGCATTTTTTCATCTTTAGATTCTATTAATTATCCTAATTTGGCAGAGTGTTTGAAATCCTTAATTGGATATGATCATATAAAACCTGATTATTTTATTGCAAGTGGAGCCGGTACCTACTGCTATGTTCAGGTTGCCTAGTTCCACTTATTATTAAAGAAAAAACAAAATCTTGCTACTTTCACAGTTCAAAGCATGCTTTATGAATTACAGGCAAGGCTTTCTTCCTAGCAAAACTCTCTCTTGTCCCACATAATTCCATTCAATTTCAACAGAAACAAAAACTGTCAAAGAAATAGGAAGCCTTGCTTGTGCAGTCAGAAAAACATCAGCAGTACTCCAAGCTAACTTAAGTAACTCTCTTAATTTAGGGCTCAGTCTGAAATACTATAAAAGTAAAGCAGATAATACTGTAGGGAGAACGCGCAAGGTTGCATTGATGGCTTCCTTCTATATATTTTTTAAGTTAGTGTCCCTTCCTCTCTTCAGGTGGGAAAATGCTGAACTGTGAATGTTTCTTGGGTGCTTATAACCAAAAAATACTCCTTTTCTGAATTCAATATGACCGTAAGTTCCTGAATAGTTTCGATGTTTCTTGTCCTGTGCAGTAGGCAGATAGAAAGCTGCTGTTACCATTCTCTGCCTCTCTTAAATTTGAGAGGAAAAATTAAATTTCAGAGGCAAACCTTAAATTCCTTGGCTCCTGGGAAATACAGGGATTGGCTTAGCCAAAACTGTTTACCTGTTAGGAGAAATAGCGTGTCTTCTCACTGGCTGCCATCTGTCTGTGTTATTGTATATAGTAGTATCAAAGCTTTAAAAAACCCTAACAAAACAAAACACACAAAAGAGTGAAAAAAGAAAACAAGAAAATTCTGTTGTGCTTCTAGGTCAGCAGAATTTGATCTTAGTTACAAATGGGATTTAACAAGGGCAAAAATAGAAATCTAAGAGTATGTTTGCAGGAGCTTTTTGTAGGACTTCGAGTAATTTTTTTTAATTTTTTTTTTCTCTTTAAATACTCAGTTCATTTCAAAGAGTTCTGCATATCTTTCTAATTGGATGGCCATAGATCTTGAAAACCTGCACTTGGCACACAGAGTAAGATGTTAGTGTAAACACATGTTAAATAAAATGTTAATTATTCCCAGGTTAAAAACAAACAAACTGACACCAGAAAAAAAAATTTTACTTAATTGGATAGAATCTGAGCATTGTTATTTTACTAGTTCTATAATCATTTTCCTCTAAACTTCATCAACAGAAAGCACGAAAATGCCTTCCTTCTGGTTTTCCAGAAGACTGAACTTTTCAAATTAAGAATGATAACAAATGCTTTTAATATATTAATAGTTTTTTGGCAGTTTACAGAAAATTATTGGAAATTATTCCTCCCTCCAGATATTTAAATCTTCACATAAACCAAATAATGAACTACTAATAATCAATATTTTTCCTTGCAGGCCCTCCTCCTGCCACAATAGATATTTTGAGTAAAAGGACTACGTTAAGCAGGAAGAGCAGGCAGGCAAGTAAGATCTTGTCAAGTTTGGGGAGAGGGAGCAGGAAACAAAACTTGGTTGTGGAAAAGCATTAGTTTTTATTTTTGTGAAATGAAAGAATGTAGGACTACAATATGTGTCAGCAAAATCTATCTGCACACCAATTTATTTGAATGAGATGGGGGTGGTAAACACATATTTGAGATCATGCATCTTTTATATATACATATGTATTTTAATTGGGGCCAGAAGGTGTGCAGTATCTGGGACTTAACTGCCAATTTGGCTATGCAAATGCATTTTTGATTCCTAATGAATATTGCTTCTCTCAAAAAATACACAGGAATGTTTTAGTGTTTCTCTTTCCACTTAGTCATTAAATTTTGGTCATTGAAACACAGTGAAAGGAATAGTTTGTTCAGGAAGACAGGACAGTCTCTTCCAGGGCCTTAAAAGGAATACTTTGGCCACATATGTGATTTAAAAAGCATGTTCTTATGGTGAATAACATCAGACAGTTTCCTAGAACTGGTGATTTGATCTGTGTTTGGAGTTTTTTCCATTAAAAGTGTGATTAAAGACAGGTAAAAAGTTTGTTTTTCATGAAAGAGTTGTAAATATAAAAAATATTTATACTTTTTGAGATAGGTTTCATGGAATCATAGAACCATAGAACATCCCAGGTTGGAAGGGACCTGGTCCAATCTTCCATGGGAGAGGCAGCCTAGATGAGATTATCTAGCACCCTGTCCAATCACACCTTGAAAAAGCTCCCATGACAAGGACTTTACCACATCCCTGGGGAGGTTGTTCCAGTGATTGATTGTTCTCACTGTAAAAAATCCACTTCATATATTGAGATGAAACCTATCCTGGTGCAAGTTGTAGTCATTATCCTTTGTCTTCTCCATGTGGCTCTTTGTGAATACAAAGCCTCCATCCTCTTTGTAGCTGCCCCTTAAGTACTGGAATACCATCATGAGGTCCCTCCTGAGAATTCTCTTTTCCAGGGAGAAAAGACCTAACTCCTGCAGTCTTTCCCTATAGGGTAGGTTCTCTAACCCTTTGATCATTGTCCTGCTCCTCCTTTAACTGTCTCCAGTGTGTCCATGTCTCTTTTTGAATTGTAAGACCCAGAACCAGACACAGTACTCCAGCTGCAGCCTGATAAGTGTTAAGAGTGGGATGATTACATCTCCACCTCTGCTAATAATGTGCCTGTGGTAGCAGCTCAGCATCCAATTTGACTTGGTTGCTGCACTGGCACACTTGCTGTCCACCAGGACCCCCAGGTCACTCTCAGCAAGGTTGCTCCCCAGCCACACAGACCCAAGCCTGTGCTGGGCTCCTTGGTTATGTTGTCCCAGCTGCAGGACTTTGCACTTGTCTTTGTTGAACTTCATACAGTTCTTGCTAGCACACTCTTCCAGCCTGCCCAGGTCCCTCTGAAAGACAGCTCTCCCTTCTGATGTGTCCACCTCACCACCCAGTTTAGTGACATCAGAAAACTTGGTCAGGGTGCTTTCAGTCCCACTGCCCAGATCATTTATGAAAATGTTGAACAGCGTGGAGCCCAGTACTGATCCCTGGGGGACCCCTTTTGTGCTGCCAGTCTAAGTAAAAACCATTGATCACCACCCTCACAGTACTCTCTCTAAGTACCGCCTGAGTACTCTGTCTAAACTATCTGAGAAGCATTTCTTTTTTTGCTTGATAGTTTGGGAAAAGGGATTGTGTGTGTCACATTTATCTAGTCATTCTCAAAAAAAAAAAAAAGGAAAAAAATTTTGGGCCCTTGTGTGTTTTGCTTATGTAAACTTTTTTTTTCTCCTTATGTTTTGGGCCTATCAAGCCAAGTGCAGCCTGTGAGCCAATTTCCTACCAATCTCACAGACCACCAAACCAATCTGTATCTTGACAGTTTGTCCAGGAGAAGGCTGTGGGAAATAACATTGAATGCTTTGCTGAAGTCCAGGTAAACAACATCAACTTGTCTCGCAATCTCGACAGATGTTAGTTATAGAAGGTGATGTTAGTCTGGCATGATTTGCCTTTGGTAAATCCATGTTGGCTTTTCCCAGTCACCTGCTTCATTTGATTTATAATAGTTTCAATTGGTTTGTAATGGGTTTTTTACAGCAGAGAATGAAAACTTTCATAATGTAAGAGAAGTACTTTGGGAGCACAACTTTTATTGAACTTATATTTTAGGAATTAAGAATTTGAAAGCTTTTCATAGTAAAAATTTTGCACATTTTCTCTGTGTTTAAGATGATTCTAATTTTTAAATTAGAAAAAAAGAAGTAGTGGTTAGTATTTTGTTTGTTTGGAGTGTTGTCAAACTACAAATATTATGTTGCAAACAAGCTTTGATAAAGGGCAGGGAGGGAGAAGTTCTTTCTGTGAGCAAACCATCTGCAAACGACACTACAGTAAGTGACAAAATAACAGATGACTTGCCCACTTGGCAGCTTTTTTTCAAAATAACCAATGCTTTCTGGAACATTGTATATGGCAATGAGAGATAAGAACTATGTTCCTGCTTCTCACCAGTTTGTTCAGTAACTTTACAAGTTTGCTAGAATTTCTGTCTCATTGCTGAAGAAAATCTTCCCTCTGGCTGACATAGTTATCCCCTTAGATTACATTCCTTCTTGTTTATGCAGCTTCCCATGCAACTGGTTCCTGAAGATGGCTTCACTGCAGCTCTTCCCCATGCGTTACTTAAAACCTACACAACATCTGCCAGGCACAGGTATTCCTGTGTGTGGTGGGGCACAGAGGTTTTGGGCATGGCAATAATCAGTATTTCCACAGCTAAGCTCCCTGATGAAGCTGGCAGCTCTGACAAAAACTTAATTTTATGTACCAATAGGATTGTAGCATTGATCTTCAATGTGTGAGCTGTAGTTTCCACTTGGATGTTTTATATGATATGGAGAGGAGCTGGGGTTTGTGATTTTGTTTGCTTGCCCTTTCCCGCTTGCAGTGGACCTGTGCCTGTAAGAATAGGGTTTATTCAGCAAAAATGTCTTCTGCAGACATGATGGCATACTTTTCTCAAGTAATTGCCTGCTGAAGCCAGTTTAGATGAAAATAGAACTGTTATATCTGTTGAAAATTATAAACTATAAAAGTTCATTCTGCCTCTTAGAAAAGAGGGTAGAATTAATGAAAATGGTGTATATGAGCATTTACATGCTGCTTTAGCCTGCTCTAAGTGTATTTTTATAGATTACTATATTTATGCACAATATAAGTGAGCACAGGTTTTGAATACTGTGTCTAAACTATCTGAGAAGCATTTCTTTTTTGCTAGATAGTTTGGGAAAAGAGAGTGTGTGTGTCACATTTATCTAGTCACTCTGGAAAAAATATTGGCCCTTGTGTGTTTTGCTTATGTAAACTTTTTTTTTTTCTTCTGATGTTTTGGGCCTATCAAGCAAAGTTTTGGAAAAAAGTACTTCCCACAAAACTTCAACTATAACTGCCCAAGCCACTTGAGCATTATAATGCTGTTGAAGGAATTTAATAGTGTAATATCAAGATAGTAACTTGACAGTAAGACTATAAGGTAGTCCTATTAAACAGAACAGCAAATGCTGTACACAAAATACTTGAAGAAACACCAAACGCTTTTGCTCATTAATGGTAATCTCAGTAAGTAAATTCAGATGGAGGAATTACAAGAAAACCTCCAACGTGTTGAGAGTGTCTATATCAATGCTTGTTGGAAACTCTCTGGTCTTAGCCAAGAATTTGTGTTCCTAGAAAGCAAAGGATATTGTGGTGGTTTAACCATGGCTGGCTGCCAGATGGCCACCCAGCTGCTTTCTCACTCCCTCTCTTTAACAGGACAAGGGGAGGAAATGAGATTAAAAAGCTTGAGGTTCAAGGTAAAGACAGGGAGATCATATACCAATTACCACCAAAAGCAGAACAGACTTGACATGGGGAAAATTAATTTAATTTATATTCAATTAAAAATACAGTAGGATAGTGAGAAACAAGACAAAACTAAAACCACGTTCCTTCTATCCCCCACATCAGGCTCAGCTTCAGTCCTTCATTCCTAACTCTTCTACCTCATTCTGCCCCTGAGCAGTGCAGGGGAGATGAGGAATGGGGGTTGCGGTCAGTCCATAACATTTCCTCTCTGCTGCTCCTTCCTCCTCACACTGTTTCCCTGCTCCAACGTGGGGTCCTTCCCACAGGCTGCAGTCCTTCATAAACTGTTCCAATGTGGGTCCTTCCCATGGGCTGCAATTCTTCAACTACTACAGCATGAGTCCTCTCCATGGGGTACAATCCTTCAGGATAAACCTGCTCCATCATGGGTCCTCCTTGTGTCACCACTCCTGCCTGAAAAACTGCTCCTATGTGGGCCCTTCATGGACTGCAGCTTCCTTTAAGGCATGTCCACTTGTGGCAGTGTTGGATCCTCCACAGGCTGCAGGGGAATAACCTGCTCTACCATGGTCTTCTGCCCAGGCTGCAGGGGAATGTCTGCTCTGGCACCTGGAAACAATTCCTCCGCTCCTTCTTCTCTGTTCTTGGTGTCTACAGGGCTGTTCCTCTCACATTATTTCTCACTTCTCCCTCCTATGGCTGCTATGCAGCATTTTTTACCCTTTCTTAAATATGTTACCACAGAGGCTCCACCACCTTGTCTGAGGGGCTCAGCTGTGCTCTGTGGTGGGTCTGCTGAAGCCAGCTGGAACCAGCTGTGTGTGGTACAGGGCAGCTCAGACCTCACAGAGGCCATACCTGCAGCACAACCCCCATCCCCCCCAAACCTGGGCACCAACACCCAGTACAGATAGGTTCACATGTGATGCAATGGAAAAAAAATTACTTGTCAGCATACTGAAAGGCAAACGAAATAAATGGAAGACTTGAGAACTATAGTTAACTGTTGGACTTTTTGGCTGTATAGCATTACATGTAATTTATTTGCTGGTTTAGACTGTGAAAGCATATTTTACTACATATCCCAGAGAACCCAGCTTCACTACATGCTACCCTAAATATTTAGCTATGTTTTTTAAAACTAACATTAATGGTTCTCAGTGTTTTGCTAGCCTGGAAGTAAGTGTGCTGGATATTTGCCATTTCTGGGAGAGATTATGGTAGGAACAGTTACACTAGTTAAACTGTGAATATGTAGCAATTACAGTCGTGTTTCATATCAGCTAGGTGGTACTTTGTGCAAACACAGTTTTCAGCAGTGGAGCTCTGCTGTTTATACTCCTTTCTCAAAAAGGCTAAGGTGACACACTGACCAGGGTCAGCTTGAGCTTCATAGTTTCTGTAGCACTTAAGGCTAGCCCAGACCAATGATGATTGCAAATGAGTCTGAATGTCCAACAACAGAAGATCCTTTAGGCAATGAATTTTGATTGTTCTGCTCATAAGAGACTGCAAACTATATGAAAAGAGGAACTTTAAATGTCCCCTGATCCTATTAGAGGGTCATTATTCCAGGTCATGAATACATTGCACTGGTGATGTACTATAATAAATGCTGACAACTATAAAGTACCAATTATGGAGAGAGGCAAGCAACAGCCAGGGTTACACACCAAATGATTCATTTACAAAGTAGTGTAGGAAAAACAATTGTAATTGAAAGTTGATATATACGTAAAGAAAAGGGTATATTTTTGTTCACATCTTGTATATAATTTAAGTCCTTCACTTAAAAGAAAGAACCTTCTGTAGAATTTTGGGTATTAATTTGTTCTTGCATATCTTTTGGAGAAGGAGCTGCCATAAGGTCTATAGGGATCAACAACTGTCAGCTGTTTTAAGGCAATATCTGTGCCTTCATTTCCAATGTTATTACTTTAGAAAAAGAAGTATTTTTCCTTTTATTATACTAATGTCCCACTGTAATTAATGTTTTAAAAAAAGTGGCTTTAGGCAGAGCACCACAAAATCAGACTGAAAATGCTTCAGAGATGCTCTGTAAGCACCACATTTCTAAAGGATACAGAAGGTGATGCAAGCTGTAACCAACAATATGGCAGAGGCATCATCCTCTTCATCACAGGATACCTATAAACACATTTTAAATGTAAAACTCTTTTTAAAACAGCACCACTATCCATTCTAATATTTTTGTCTCCAAGGACAGATATTTTAACCTATTATTCTTCTTGGAGCACCTTCTAATTTACTGACAATATCCTCAATCATATTATGAAAACATTTCTCATTCTCTGTTAGATGATAAAGGAAGAAACAGACATATTAGAAGTAAACCAAATCCTAGGCTTTTTCACTACCAAACCAAAACATAGGAAAATTTTGGTATTAGAACTAGGAGTTGAATGCAAGGCTCTATTCTGGTAGCAGAACAGCTGTAACTTTGCTTCTAGTTATGGTGACAGCCAATATCCATATAAACGTCTTTACTGCCTGTAAATGAACAGTCCCCCTCAAGTTTCTAGAACATAGTCTGTCTCCCTCCCAGGCCTTAAAGTAGAGCTCAGGTGTGATTCCAGAGATGCCTGCGCTTTTAGCTAACATTTGGCCTAAGGAGCTATTAAAAAAAAACCTAAACACCTTTATTATTATGAATGAATATTAGTTATGTTTTGTTTTGTTTTGTTTTGCTTTTCCAGGATCAGCACCAACAACATAACTTGTGTGGGAGGCTCTAAGCTGAGTTTTGCAAAGAACTTAGATTTGTCTCCTGCTTTATCTTGCTATGTCAGACTGGGATGTAGCTTCATTACTATCATCTAGTTCATTATAAAAGGGCTTCCAATTAGAATCTCAGGTACCAAGTACATTAGCTTAAAGCCTTTTCTTGAGATAGGTTGATAAAGATGTTTCTAAAGTGTTAGTTTGGAAGATAATGAGTAGCATCATGATTGTCACCTTGCACAAAACCATCCAGAAAAATTGGCTTTCAGGATCAAGTCTAATAAATGAGGCTGTGGAGGTATAGCAACTGCACTTTTAGAACTCAAAGGAAATGCAACAAGATTGCTAGGTGTCATCAAAAAAATAATGTGTGCAAGTGGGAGCAATCGCTACCCTAAGAGGAGAACTTTGCAAATGTTTTTAGGTGAGATGTAGACACAGATATCAATAAATTGTGATGCTCATTGAATTGGAGAGAGAAAAAAGATGACCATCTGTTGGGAGCAACCTAAGTGTGCTACTTGAAGAAGGCAAGAAAAAGTTCACAGTATGTTTATAAGGATTTGTAAGTTTGTTTCTTCCACACTAGATTTAGCCTTGAGCAGAAACATTCTCTTGGTATCTGAGGATGTCCCAGATGTTGATGCACATGTGAATTACCTGGATAGGTAGAAAAGAGCTATGTGGAGGACCAGTCAGATGCAGGTATGTCTGTATGTTGCAGTTTGGCTGTGAGCAGAAACATTAGGGTAAATAAGGAAAGCACAGCAAACTACCAGAACTTTTCAAGTTTCCTGGTGATTTTTTTACTAATCTTATTTTAAAAGGAAAGCATGCATTTTGGAAAGCCTTTCTTTTTCTTTCTCTTTTGTGACAGTATGAGAGAGAAGTAGTGGAAAAATTCATTTCAATTTCCTACTTAAATTCAGATGTACAGATACCAAAGGGGAATCAGAAATCAGATAAGGGAGTGAACTGTATAGGTAACATATGGTCTTTCTCCCAGCTGCCTCATTCTCTGCTTCTTCCTCACAGATGTTTTATTTTCTTCTTAACTAGCATCTGTGAGAAAATGAACATTACAAAATTGCACATATTCTCCCTCCTGTGATTCAAGCACTGGGAAAATGTGCAGAATGGCATTCAAAAAATAAAGTCAAATGTGGACTTGGATTGGAATTTAATCAATATTTCTGTCTGGTTAACAATGACTAGAGGCTTAATCACTTAGAATAAAAAAAACAAAATAAAAATATACAGGAGTGGAAAGATTAGTCAGCTAGGGAACAGTCATGTTGTTACATTGTCAAGCACTTTTTTTTTTTTTTAATGTTCACTGTGGATTTCTTTGAGAGAATTCAGTCTCTGATGCTATTTTTTTTTGTCCAGCAATAATAATTTGATGCTGGAGGAAACTTGATCAAGAACACTGGAGAGCATCAGCTGCACAGTTCCGCTAACATCCATATCCATAAAGAATGGACTGACACCATTTAAAGGCCCATGTTGGCAACCTTACCCCCCTCAACTCTCTCATTTTCATTCAAGAAATTCTGGACAGGAACATACAGTGCAGGCACAGTAAGTTCAGTGCATCCATAATACATCAGTCCTACTGTTTATGTGATACGCCGTTGAGTTGTGCGTGCACAGTAAGTCCAACAGATCCAGAATGTGTGACATTTACTGCAAACTTGTTGGCATCTGTGCCTTCCCAGAAAGTTTCTAAGGTATTGATGCTTCATATAGCAACTGAATCTAACATTTCCAACAGGAAAAAGAGGATGCGGTCAGTTTCTCTCAAGTGATCAACCAAAACTTTAAGACAGAAAATCTCCTGTGATGTTCTGTAGAGCAAAACTCCACAGTGAGGCGGACTTTATAAAGATGTTCTCAACAGAAGAGTTCCTTTTAAATTAAACTCCAGTCACAACTCCTGTGAAACTAGCAGTTGAACTAGTGCAATTGACCTCTGAGTGCTTTGGGTAACTGCATGAGAGTAAAGATCATTTCATTTAAATTCTGTATTTACTTTGAGTTTTTCTTTAGTAACTTTGTGCTCCAGACTACTCAGGGCTGACTATCAGAGCTATTTCTGAGTGACCTGTGTTGACAGTAACTCATACTATTCCTGACCTGCAGTGAGACTGAAGCTGCATGCTGCAATCTAACCTTATGTGATTTGGGGGTTTGTGCTTAAAAGGATTATTAGCTAGTAGAAGGTAGCAAGTATATCTAACAGTAAGGATGAAATGTAGCAGAGATCCCTATATCTAGTCACATAAACCACATGCTCAACTCCATTTTTCCTTGTCTGGTATCTTTTTGTTCTTCAATTGCAATAAATGGCAACCTATAATCTCATGCAACCTGCATTCTCCCTTTCATCATTGTTCTACTATTGTCAGTTTCTGATTACTATTTCTATGAAGCTTGTTAGCTTGGGAGACAGCATAGAAAGCAGACATCAGAATGGACAGCTTTCAATACGTATGTCCCTCACCTTGACTTACACTATTCAAGCACAGACATTCAGCTAGCACAAATGCTCTCCGGCTACTGAACATGAAGGCAATGACTCCCCCTTGGCTTTCTTTCTCTACATAGTTCATAAGATCCTATCAACACAAACGTGTCAGTGCAATTCATCAATCATCCTTGTTGTCCTATCTTGGTGATGCCTGCTTTCTCTAGGCTAGTGCTGCAGGCTATCTCTTTCAGCCTTGCAGAAAAAAAGCCTTTCTCAAACATAATAAAAGTGGTAACTGCACAAAAGAGTCTGCTAATGGCCAAACCTTTCTGTCAGTCCACTTCCCACCAGCTGCTCTGCTGGGTTTAAAATGTGAAGACAGCTAACAGAGATGTGCAAGCTAATGCTCGTGTTATGGTTATTGCTTTGCCTGGTACCTCAAGTACTGTCATGCAGAATGACTGCCTAAAGGTAAGCATAATGGCTACCGACCTGCAAATGCCAATCCCAAGATGTGGCAAGGCACACTGCTTCCTTTCTCTGATTTCACTGGCACTGTTAAACACCACAGCACAGGTAGAAATACAGAGTATTTACCATTCTGACTGTCCCCAGGCACTTTAACTCCCTTTCTGGTGTTAGGAATTAATTTACTAGTTAGTTGAATAAACAATAAGGGCACAAAGCTTGGGCTATCTAGTGGTGTAGATGGTGAAATTGCGGAGAAGGAGGAATACATTTATTTACTGGGCATCAAAGATTTGTTCCTACTGTTCTCTGTCAGTAACCAAACAGTGTCCTATATGTAAATACTAAGTAATCTTTCCTTTAAAACCTAGCACCTTTGCACGAACCATTTAGGTGCACATGACACAGCTGATCCATCTGTAGTTCAGAGCATTACCACAGGGCATTTGTACTACGAAGAATTAATTTGTGGTGGGATCCATTAAACTCTAAAGCAATACTTCAAATAAGTTACATTATTATTTCTTCTCTCCCCTGCTTTTATCTTCTCTCCAACCAATCCTCATGCTTCAGGGCATATGCTGATTACCAGCTGGGCAAGTGGCGAAAAATGATTCCCAGTTGTGTAGATTTATATTATTAGGTGAATTGTGAAATTGTGCAGTTCCTCTGAAATATCCAGCAGAACCAGGAAGAGCATGCTAGCTTAGATGAACTGCTGATCTGGTTTTGCAAATCCTCTGGAATGGGTTCTAATACTGAGAATAATTTGCTCTTGGTATTAAGAACAACTTGTCTGGATCTATCTAATAGAAATAACTGGAAGTTTGCCTCTGGGTTTTGCTGTTCATGTTTGCCTTTTTTTTTTTTTTGCCTTTTTTTTTTTTTTTAATTCGGCATTTGTCTGTTGGCTCTCTCTGAGTTATTCAGATGGGGTAGGCAGTCTGGTGATTGCCAACACAACATGCTTTAGCCTGTACTCTTTCCCCAACACAGAAAAGCTGGCAGGAGACAGCAGCCGTGGCCTGAATCTATTAATTGATTTTAAAGGACTTTGGATCTGGCCAGTGGGCATGGATCTGTCAGGATCCTAATTTAACTGATGTGTACCATTATAAAAGCCTTCATCACTGGAGGCCAGTGGATGAGCCCCAGCTTGCTGCATTGGAGAGTGGATAAGATGCAGATTTGATGTTCTTCCATGCAAGCAGTGGTTACAAGCCCCTTGTACAAGCTTCAGAGCTTCCTTGAGGTTCAACATAAAGTAGGACAGAATTTTCCCTATCCTATTACTCGTTTCCTATTTTTATGAAAAAGCAGCAACATTAATGGGGAAGACAAAAATAAGGTGTGTATTTGTTTGAGAGAGCATGAAAGAAATATATGTCTGTCGATTTATCTCCTCTGCCATGCCTCTTCATTTTCTATTAATGGCAAATCCTTTCATGCCAGCTGCCTGCCTCCTAACCCTGTTTCACATGGGATATGTTTAGAGAATGGAGAGCTTGCCTCTACACTGCTTTTCAGTCAGTGTTTTATGTGGCATTGCCAGTTAGATTATTCCCCAGTGAGACATGCTAGCACTGGTACAGTTCCTAATAAACATTCAAATTGAATTTTTGTGGGTAAACCTGCCAACAGTAAATCACTTTTTGGTACCTTCAGGTGCAAACAAGCTGTAATATTTCAGCTCTGGAACGTTTTTTTTTAGTCCGTGTGGGCCTGAGTGAGATGCTTGCTGAGTAATGGTTTTTTTTCAGTGAAGTACGTGCTGTTCCTTCAAATATAAACTCTTCTGACAGTGCAACAATAGAAGTTTTTTAAGCAACTGATCTCTTATCAACACTGATGCAGACCACTTGTTTGGAAATATTGAAACCTTGTTAAAGTCAATATATGCAAATAGCTAAGTGAAATACTTAAATGGCTGAACTAAGCATGCATATATTTATGTCCCCACAACATGGGTGTAATGATTATGCTTCTGTGATCACACAGTGTTTTCTAGGGTTTCCTGTCTCTGGTGGATCCCATATATTATCCATTTGGCCATGTTCCATTTCCATCAAAGCAGAACGCTCTCCCCCACCCCCTTTAAGCCAAAAGGACAATTTCACTTGCCTGATGACAAGAGGATCCAATGGTAATATTCTGCTCAAGCTTGGCCTAGTGTGCACTGGGAAAAATCATATGAAAGAAAACAGGTTGCTGCAGAGAGAAAGGCAGGTTCAGTCTTCTCCAGGGACTCTAAGGGAATTCTGCTCCCTGAAACTACTTTTGCGATGCACTGATTCAGCTGCCTGCTCACACCTTGGCAAGTGCTGTCCACTTTAATGATGTCTCAGTCCTCTATAAGCCCTAGTGGAAGAAAAGGGTATCAAGCACCATTGCAATTTAGACTCTCAGACTCAGAGAACATCTTCCAAAGATGGTGGTGCATTTCATTAATGGTCTACAGCAAATACTCTGGCAGAGTAAACAAGTCTTTTTCACCATGGCATTTTCCTATGACAGCCATAGCCCTGGTAGAAATGCCAATTCAGAAGGTAATAGATCAACAAATATAGTTGCCTTATGTATTATGGGGTGTGGCTGAAGTTGTGGTGCGGAGGAAGGCTGTATTTAAAGCTTTATTAGATGACCTACCATCCCAGATGTGAAGCTGTGATAGCTCTGTGCAGAGGGAACAGCGGTATCAAAGCTGTTTGGTATTTTTGTAACAGCAAGAAGTGCATTATGTGTTACAACAAAGCTGCTGAGAGACAAATGCTGGCCCCCCTTCCAGAGATGTAAAAGACTCCCATGCTGCTGAATCAAATATTTTATGTTAGGGTTATCTTATTTCCTTAATGCTTACCAAGTTTGTAAGATAAATAAGACAAAGTGGCTGCAGACTTTATGGTTATGGTTTCTTTGTGTCTTCTGATGATCACTTTCCCTGAAACAAGAAAACACTGTCTGAAAGGCCCACCAATAATCCTTTCTTTCTTCTCCAATTCATCCATCATTCTGTTTAAAATAGAAATATTTTTTTAAGAAGGAAGTTCTTTAAATAAGTTCCACAGGTGTCTGTGTGTAAAAATCCTCGGAGCAACATTGGCACTCTTGTTAGGAGCAATATTTTTTTGATTAGTTGGTGCTTTAGAGACTCACCTATTTGACTAGCCGACTAGTGGCAAGAAATTTTATTGGGATATAATTGAAAATAGACATGAACTCTCTGAATTGCTATATATAGGATAACGGGATTACTGTGAACTTAATATCACCTACTAGCACAATATGATACCTGCTATAAAATTTTGCTCACATTAATCATTATAAAGTGCAAACAAATTTATTCCAAAAACAGAGAAACAAATTTTCCTTTTTTAAAAAATAATGAAAATACTTAGAGAATGCAAGTAACTGAATTTACTCAAAGTCTATACTTGCTTCTTCCACATTAATTTTCTAGTTATGTTCTAATTTATATTATTTAATAATTACTTACATTTTTAAAGTTAACTATTCAACATTTCATACTTTTTGTTCTTGTGGCTCCACCTTTTCAAAGGATAGGCCAAGGACATACTTTTACTTTATATTTTACTGGTGCTGATCTGGCCTATTGATGTAGCTCCGCTGCTTAATAGGAAATGTTACTGTACACATAATCTTTTATAGCTTTTCTGTGAACATGTGCCCCATGAAGTGTGATCACTGACTTTTCTGTCTGGTAGTACCTGAAGAGTTACTGATGTCTTAGAACAGATTGTTAATTTTGATGCCTTAATTCACCATGTTTTCTGTAGTGTAGATGTTTAATACAAATATTTGTTCTTTCTCTCAAAAAAAAAAAAAAAGATTAATTAATCGTTGAGGTTGAACTGGTGTTAAAGAAAGCATATTGAAGAAGGAAAAAAATAGAGAAAAATGCTTTGATTAAAAACTCTCTTTCTGCCTATTCAGTTTATATAAATCTCCTGGGATTTTACTTTACTAATCTTCTAGTAATCATAAGGCTAGCCAGCCTAAGCATGTTTTGAACTATTAATTTATTTAGGATGTAAACAAAAATGTCAAAAAGGAGACAACAAAAACAATTAATCTCAGAGATACTTTCTTACATCATAAAATAACATATTTGTCTTCCTTTCATTTAAGGCTACCTACATGCACATTCCAGCAAGTGAAAATGAAAAGCAATGTTTAGCTCACGAATATGTTTGACTTTAAAATATGATGGTTTTTCACCCATCTTCTCAGGGAAAATAAACAGCACCTACCTACAGAAGAGCAACCGACACAGCTTCAATACTATATAAACTGGGAGTGGTTATAAACAATCTAGAAATATCTGTGTACAATCTTCATTCTCTTTCTCTTTGGTGTCATAATGCATGAAAGTTTCAGGCAGCATTTAAGTAAATCTAGAAGTCCTCGAACAGAAACAGAGAGAGGCAGAAATCATCAGATATTTGTCAAGATCCACTACAAAGTGAGGTTGTGAAATTACTATAATTGAAGCCGAGCAAGGCCAGACTTGACATCCGTCTATTAAGGATCAATTAGGAATAATTAAATCATGATGCATGGCAGAGTAGATTAACTCTTCCAACCAGGTGATAATAACAGCATTTCCGCTTTAGCCCACACAGCCAATATTGGGGCTTTGTTTCCATTAGGAGAGCAAACTGATTATATGAGCCTGGAATATTCTTTGGTGTAGTCAAGTTTATTTACAGAGAGTGCACCCAGTCCTGTTGGTTTGAACAAAGTAGAAATAAACTATGGCAGGCAGTTTTCTTGCAAGCAAATCTCCAAGCCTGCCTTTTTATCATGTTTCTTTTCAACAAAGCAAGAGTGAACTTCCTTCCTGCTTGATGCCACGGGCAGACCCAGTTATTTTTCGGTTTTCAGATGTCTTTGAACACATTCAGATAAACACACTGTCTCTCCTGCATACAGAGTTTGTCAGCTATTCCCCACTATGCAACTCTAGGCAACAGAATATCGTTATATCAAACAGCAGACTACTGTGCAGGGACATTCAAACTGGTGAGTCATCATGATACAGTGCTAAGTGACTGTACAAGGTCATGCTGACAGCACGGTCATGTCCACTAAACCTTCCAGTAATCCCAGGTTGGGTGTCTGCATTCAGGATTTTGGCTACTGGGGCTGGCTCATGCAAAACTGGTTCAGAAGCATTCATTTGCTTACATTTTAAAAAGGGCTTCACCTTCCTTCCGCTTACTTGAAACAGAGAGTATTCATGTGGGTTTTAACATGATCATCTGCTGTTCACAAAAAACAAAAAACTAATTATGGCAGATATTAATGCCTAGCACAGTAGCATTTAAGAAATAGTAGAGAACTGCATTGTTAAACAAAGTACTGATCCTTAAATATTGCTTGCTGGGTGGGGAGTAGTCTAAGATTCAGTAGTTACAGCTCCTGTTTCAGGCTCCAGAATAGACTCCTGCATGGTGATAGCAAACTCATTTAATCCCTCTGAGCCTTAGTGTCCATAGGTCAAAAAACTAGAACAATACAACACCTTTTGGAGAGACTCAAGCTGTGGCTGGTCTTATTTGATATGAATTTGACTTAAGGAAGTCAGTCAAAAGATTTCCATTTACTTTCCCAAGAAATTAATCATGCTTTTATGCAATAAGCAATATTTTTTTTTAGGTGGGGTTAAAGGATGTGTTTTCTGCCCAAACAACCTGAGGTGATAGGTGCTGTGCAGATCTGAGGTGGGGAGGGAGAGGAGGAAAAGGGAATGCCATCAAAGATATTAATTGGAAAAAACACTTTTTATAATTAGGCATATTTTCCAAATCTTCAGATGTTGAATTGTGAGCGCTAGCAGAAGAACTGATGTAAGAAATTTTAACAGGCAGGTTATTTGGTAGGAAGTCTGGACTAGTGGATACATAAACTCCGGGCAAAGAGCATCCTTTCTCTCTCTTTCTCCCCTCCCCCCGCCCCCGCTCCCCACAAGTTTTCTGTTTAAAGTACAAGGCAGAATAGGGCTCTGTTCTGTACACTTTGAACAATATGCCAACTTTCATGCACATGCATAAAATGCACAAAGGGATCCTCACATAATACACAGCTGGGGCTTGTAAATGCTACACAAATTACAAAAAGAATATGCTACAAAAATCTTAAATTATATTATCTACAGTATCATGTAAAGTTCATTATAAAAGTAATCCTGTATTTTTTATTCAAAGTAATATTTAAAGATGCTTATCTGAACTCTTTTTACAGTACACCCAGTCTATCAAAATTCAGGTGAAACTTGTGCAAACATCTCTGCATATGAACATTTCTACTGAACAGGATTCAATGAGTGTGAGCTTACTCTCATGCACAACTGTTTTCCAAATCAGAGCAGGACAGCTAAGTGCAAAATACCCTGTCATACACAAAACATAGGCTATTTGCACAGTTAGTTCCTGACCATCAGCCTTCCTCAAAAGCTTGGGAGTGTTCCTTTGTGCCTGAAAAGGTATACAATATGTGCTCTGTCTGATTTGGAGCTTAACGAACTTTTATTGTTCTGTAAAACAGAAGCAAATGAAGAGGGTGAAGAAAAATAATGCAGGCAAGTGAAACTTGAAAGAGAAACAAGAATTGCTACCACATGCAAGAGGGTTGTGGATATCAAACATACGAGTGATTCAGTCACCTTTTTTTTTATTATTGATTAAGTAATTATTAGTTAAATTCCACAGGTCAGGAAGATGAAGCAAGGTTGCACAAATTCCTTCAGAACTATAAAATCAGTTTGAAGTTGAGGAGCGTGCTGCCTGTCAATGCTAGACGATAAAGGTTGCTATTAAGAAAAGGTAACACTGCAGAAACAAAATTGCTTCAATTTTGTTTTCTTTGCTGTAACAGGGAGTGGCTAGAGGATATATAATGCTCTGAGTAAATTCTCCATTGATGGAAACTTGAGAAAACATGCCTGTTTAGATCAGCAGAGAATATGCATACTAAAAGTAAAGGGTAAGGGGAATGAACAGTATTTGTTCCCTAACAGCTTTTCAGAAACACTGAGCCCATTTCCAAGGTTCAGGTCTATGTGTTATTTTATTTTAAAAAAATAAATCTGCAAAATCTTTCTGATTAATGTACACATTGTGCTAAAGCCTTGTGGAAATTGCAGTGCCCTACATTGTGCTGGAGATAATAGGTAAGTGAATTTCTATTATAATGTACAGAGAATAGAAAAACTGTTAAGCAACTTTTTAAAAATGCATCACTTCTTTCTGTTTTGAATATTAATTTCAGTGACAATATGGCTAAGGATTATTCTGCAACCTTCCTGTTAGTAAAGTAGAAAGTAAAAGTAAACAGAACACAATTATTTCTGCTGGAGAGAGCTTGTCTTCTGCTGGAGACAAGCAGAAAGAAAGGAATAGTCACATGCATCAGATTAATATTACACTCAGATACCCTGCTGATAGGCATTCTTATTCAAACTGGATTTTAAATAAGTAGCACAAAAGTACAGAGTAATAAATAAAATTTGTTTCTGCAAGTCATAAATACTTTGCTGTCTTAACCTCACTGAGTTTAAAATTACTCCAATGCTCATGACTATATGCTTTGATTTCTATAAAGACTCCTGGCAGATTGAGTCCTTTTAGAACACTGTTAGCTCATCTGTTCCTATTTTTTTAATTTTTTCTCAAGCTGAGAAATAGACTGGAGGAGAGATCTCCATGCATGCATTGCTTTTTAACTGTGCAATCCCAGAGGCAGGGAGAGCCTAGTGATCATACTCCAAGGAAGGAAAGATTAGTCTGTGGCTCATTTTGACTATATTGACATGATCAATAACAGCCATGCCTGTCTGCAAAACGTGCACATATAAATACTGTATAAACATTGTTAAATAAAAGACTGCTGCATTAAATAATATGACCTTGCTACCTTTTAGTTGCAGTCTTAGAGTGCAAACTTGTTTTAATTAGCAGTCAGCAAGCAGACTGTAACTTCACTGAAGGAGCATTGAAGAATCACTGCCTATTAACAACCCAGCGGTAAGTAAGCCAGTACAAATACTTATAACCAAATAGTGTGCATTTCAGGAGTGGAGAGGATTAGCTATTGGGCACACAACACAGTGGAGGAAATTGCTTTATTCCCAGTACTGCTGGGTACCAGGAGGCAATCACTGTGCCTCTAGCCCATTAACAGCATTCAGAGTGTTGCTTCCCATAGAAGGGGTTATTGGCTAACCACTGGGTGACCAATTAAATGCTATGAATAAGTCCCAAACCAAACAGCATGAGGCCTGTTTGTGGCACAGTGGTATCATTACTAAAGTGAAAAACTTGATGAGAAAGGAACATATTTAATTATAGAACTATACAAATGGCTAATTAGGACCATAAAGTGAAATGAATGACTTTCCAGTGCATTTTTGAATGTTACTGATAACTGCTCAGCTTCTTTGGAGACCATGAAAGTGATCTACAGTGCTAGCCTGCATGTTATGGTAATGGATGGATCTTCATTACCAGGGACATGTTTGACCTGGTTGCTCAGGTAGCATGGGCAGTCCTCGATTCCTCTCCCGGCAAGGGTTCTCCTGGTGAAGCCCCTTGTCTGCCATGGGTTCTGCTTGCTTTCACCCTGCTTCTCACAGGTTGAGAAGCAAAAGCATTACCTGCAATAGAAACTCCCTCTCACTTTGAAATCAAGTCTCTTGTTAATTTTGCAGCAGCTCAGACCCATGCTTAGTTTTGGCCTTTAAAATCACTAATGGGTTTGAAAGAAATCTTTCCCCTTCATATCCCTCCCCAGGATCTTACAAACTCCTGCACCCATACCAGTTATTTTAATCTTTACCACACAAAGCAGAGATTCCTTTAAATTGCTTAGTCTGGTTTCCAAAAGAGACCCCAGAGCTCAATGATTTCTTAACGAGTAGCGAACTTTTCATTTCTTCACTACATGTATCCTCAAAATGAGGAGAGGAATGTTTCTACTTCACAAAAATAGAGGGACCTGATTTTTTAACTGAGCTTTTTTCTAGCTGTGTAGGCATTCTGAGGCCTAGAGAGGATGCTTATCCTTGTAAATGACCCATCCAATTATTTATTGACTCGATTAGTGGCAACAGTAGAAGGAGAGGCTGAATGTTGGTTAGTATGGTGTGCATACTGTACTGCAGTATAAACATTATGTGTTATGATGTATCCATACTAACACAAAGTAGTAAAGGCAGAGCAAAGCCCAATCATCGGAGCCCCTTAAAGCTGACAAAACCCTTGCAAATAACAGGCTTCAGTGGTACCAGGGTTGTGCTGATATCTGGTCTGACAGTGCCCCTAGGTGCACTGATGATGGGCATCTGGCACATTCAGCGTACAAGAAGACCATGGAAGGCCAGGGAGCAGAGAATCTTGAGCGCGTAGATCCCTAGCCAGAAACAGAACTAATCACATCTCTGTTGTTTAACTTTTGGTGAGCTTTGCCTGCATTTCTCAGTCTCCAGAAGAAAACTGCCCCTCCTCCCTGATTTCCAGACTTTTTCACCCTGAATGATCAATGCTAAGGGCTTGAAAGATTTAGCATTACTCTCAATGCTTTATGACCTCACCTTTCATGTCATCCATCATCATACAAGTACACACGAACTTTTCTGTCCTAATGTGTGCAGAAATTAATGTAGTTCCTTGTTGACAAATGGAAAATCAACTAATGTATTTCAATAAAGAGCATTCTCAAGTAGACCAACTTGCTTAAGTTTCCTTTCTACCCTAGTTAAATGATGTGACTCTATGGGTCCTACTCTGGATCTCAGCTATGCCCTATGGAGATGATAAAATACTACCCTGAAGCTTCATTCAAAGTTTGGCTAACCCATCCTATGAATCTATTTCAGAGTGACATCAATTAATTTCTTAGCTTTGACACCTCTTCAAATACAAGACTAGTGCCTAGGATATGATAACATTGGATGGGTTTGGATTTTGGCTGTTTTGGGTTGGGGGTTTTTTTCCATCAAGGGGAGGCTTGTAAACAGCTGTTTGTGGATCTGTTGTTTTATGAGCCTATAAAAGAAAGTAATCTCAGTAACAGGAGACTTACTGACTTTACCTACAATGTCCAAAGACCTTGATGCAGGAATTAAGAAACTTTTCAAAAGCAGCAGAAAATTATCAGCAGAACCCATATGATTCACATTTTTTTAAGGACAGCAACTTCCAGGATATATCAATTCTGTATGGATCAAGTTTTTTCCCTGGAAAAGTCTACCGTGTTGCAGTTTGGCAAAAGATATAGAAAATCATTATTTCCTTGCACAGGGTGAGGAATATATTTATTTGTAATTTTTATATGGAATCATGAAACTGGTCTGTGATTGATTAGTACATGATGATATTGGACAAGGGTGCATCAGAAAGAAACTAATTTATCATGAATCTTTCTATGGGCTGGAAAAAATTCTGACTCTGAAGTTTATCTACAGATGCTTATATTACATAATGAAGAAGCTCCTCTTCATTGAATCAAATTATTTTCTCCATGTTTTCCTTCTGAAGACAGGGTAATGCTGAAAAATAGTTTTGGACACTAATCATAACTGCTATTTTTCTCTAGATCATACTATGCAGCAGCAATCATGGTGTAATTTTTTCATCATTGACCTGAAACTGTGGCAAAAGATCCATATTTAGAGCTGATGTATTGTTTATAAATATGTCTTCTATCGATTTCATTTATTAATTGATATCCAGTGAGAAGCAAACAACAAAAATATCAAGTAACTAATTTTCATAGAAAGTGTGGGAATATTTCACCTTACCATTAACACAGGAAAAGCTATTCTAATAGTGTTATTGTGACCAGGGAAAGCTGTGTACAAAATGGTAAGTGATCAGCTATTCAAAAATTAATATTTCAGCTAGAGCATGGAGAATAATTTTATTTCTACTTTAAGGAGAGATCAAAAACAGTGAGTTGTTCTGAATCTTCTCATAAACTTTTCATTGTTAATATGTTATACATGAGGAAAAAGGCTGGTAACTTTTGTTGTCATTGTCCTTATGGAGAGGCTGCCAATCCACAGAAAATTGGTATGATGCTATTCTCAAATGGACTGTACCAATGCCCATTTCAGACTAACAGAAATATTTCATTTTTGTTATGAGACAAGAAAAGGCTTCTATTTATGCTGAACAGGTGTAGTAACAGAACAGATTGTACACAGTACAAATTCTTAAAAGCAACAATGGCAACAAATATAGCAATATGATCTAGCATGCTACATTAATCTGAATATATAGATATAATTTAATGATGTGGTACTGCGCACATGCTAATACATTACAAAACTAAAGCATGTTATTGTAAGTGCCCAAGCTGACATTGGAGTATTAAGATTTTCAGACATTAAGAACACTAATCAGAATTTTTTTCATCCTTTTGGATCACTAACACAACCTCATGATATATTGTGTTCTGAAATATTACTAACACACATTACTTTTATACTTTTATTTGCAATGTACCCCAAACTAACAATGACTTATCTAGACCATATCCTGACATTTATGGTTAGGAGCTCTCACTTAGTGTTTGTAATCTGTGCGTGGAATGGAAGGAGTCATATAAAATAGTCAGGTAATGAATACAACAAGTACACTAAAGCTTGAAGTAAAATCTGGGTTTAATTAAAATAATATTTCTAAAAAGTACAGCATGTACAGCATCAAGCCATAATAGGGAAAGAATGTAGCACTTATGTACTGATCTCATATCTAAGGCTAAAATGGCTTAATATGTTGTTCATATTCTATGCTATATTTGCTCCAAAGCATACCATATCCCAGTAAGAAAATGCTCTAATTTGCATTATCTCAGTGTGAAACTGCCCATGCACTTAAAACTGAGAAGGTCATTCTCTTCGAGCCTGAATTTCCGGTGAGATCCACTGTTCAAATTCAGACATAAAGTATTTAATTTCCACTATTTTTAAGACATGGGATCTTTAAAGGGACTTCTTTTCATGCTTGTACTATTCAACCATGCTTCAGTGAATTTTTATCAGTCAATAGGGGAAAAAATCCCACATTACCTTTGAGTTGAGAATGAAACGGAAAAACTGCAGGACAGAGAGACCTTGCTTGACAAATCAGAGGCAACTTTGAAAAGATCAGAATTGAAACTGATGTTCAATTTTACACAATTGGCCTTTGGAGTAACATTTAATTAGTAGACAAGAGAGGAATTCTATTAGGTCTTCATGAAAAAAAATGCGAATTTTGTGGATTTAGCTTCGCTATTGGAGATGTTAACATTTTGCTGAGGGACTCAAGTAGTTGCTGTATCCTCTGTTGCCAGTGGATTTGCAAAGCTTCACGTGATCTTCCATTTAGTGTGCTGGTATTTCTTAGGAGGGAAATCATTAGGTTGGAGCCGAGGTAACATCAGACTTTGACTTTTTTTTTTTTTCTATTTTATCACAGCAGTATGCTTTAGCTTTATATAATGATAAAGTATTTCATAACATACTTTGCAGCAATGTACTGTATTTATAGGCCTTCAATGTCTACTCATGAGACTACAGATTTCAATCTAGTCTCTTACAAAGATTCTATGATTATAGGAAGGCAGGAACTGTTTTGCTTGTGCTGATCCATGAAAAAAGCAAAATGAGTGCTCAACATACAAACACTTATCTCAGTGGAGGCATTAGCAGTGGGGAGCAGATAAACAAAGTGTTACATCCAGGATATTACATCCATGGCCAGTGAGGAGACTGACTTTTCTGCTTTGAATCTCTGTGGGAGTTTTATCTTTGGACAGAGATATGAGATGCTGATTCATTTGATTCCTGCCAGCTTTTTGAGTGGCGCAATCAGGAAGGTGGCATAAGAAAGTTTACATAAGCAGAACTCATTCCTGTAGATCAGTTTCTTTTCCTTCTCCTGAGTTTGTTGACCCTCAGAGAAGGTCTTCTATATGATCTTTGGGAAAAGGAGAAATTACACCATGCAAGGGGAAGGATTGCCCTCATCTTTTTGTCACCTCAAGGCAAATGAATTTTTAACCCTTTTCCCCTAAAGGGGCCAAAGAGACAATGAAGTTTTATTACTTGGCTTCATTAGCATGAATCATGTAAATGTAGACATGCTGATCCCTCCTCACCTGTGTGGAGACTGTCGGAGATTCTGGACAAACCTATGCTTCTCTTGAGCCAGGCAGAAATTTTGGAAGAAGAGACAGAATTCATGTGAATGCATAAAGTCAGTGAGAGGGACTCCTGATTTTGTGTAGGCGAAGAGCTAGGTGTCTGTTCTTCAGTAAAAATAAAGAGTTGGGTGTTTTAATCTACAGTCTGTGATGCTGTTAAAGCTTGATGTCTGGCTTTACTTAGAGCACTGCAATCGTGTTAAAGGACTGATGACAGGCATGAAGTAACTAAATGCTCAAAGTGTACTGTGAGCAGCTATCAACAAAAGGAGCCTTGAATTAAATCCCTGCCCCTAGACTTGAGCTGATCTCTCAGTCCTCACTGAGGAAGCTTCTCTGCTCTGCTTTATACTCATCCCTTTCGGCACACATTTTAAGAGAGACAAGGGGAAGAGGAAGCAAGAAGGGGAGGGGGAGGAAGGATGAGCTCACTTGCTGCCAACCACTTTATCTCTCTCCAGCTATTGTTCTAATAAGCTCCCTCACATTATGTTGTAGAGCCTTCATAAATATCAAAATCTCAGTCATCTATTGGAAGCTAAATAGCTGACTATGTGCTTCTGTACATTTTGTATGACATCTGGAACATTTTGAATATGATGAATGATAACAAAAAAAGGGTTTGTGCCTGACTGTCTCTTCAAAGAGACATCAAAGAAACAGCATTAAGGATGCACTGGAAATGTGATGGTATTTTCTACTTGGATGCGTGTTTCAGGAAAGATTCACTGAAATCCTGATCTACCTCTCTTGTTGAAGGAGAGGAAGGGGATATCAAAAGAAACAAATGCTGAATTAGTCAGTTGAATAAACCTTTTGAGAGGATAGTGAACCTTTAAAGAGCCATGCTTTAGTATTCAGAATGGAGTCCCAAGCAATTGGTGTCATTTCTTGGTGAGAATTTGACAAAAATATAACCTGGTCTGAAATCTTCACCAGGACTCTGCTTCCACAGAGCTCTCTTACTAAAGGCAGAGCTAGTCGTATGTGAACAGAAGGTTGGTATCTGGTTCAAATCCCAACACTCCATCTGTCAGCTTAAATATTAAGAAATTGGTAATGCGAGGTCAGTGGGGGCGCTTCATATAAAGCATAAAACAGTGCTGTGTTTCAGATGATTTCCAGAAGGAAAATGCAAGGGAAGAATTGGAGATGACCTCCAAAAAAAGATGTCAGATTTTGTCTGACGAGGCTATTTCACAGTCTGCCAATGTTTATTGTGAGTCTGTTTTGTTAAATCTACTGTGTGGTCTTAGTATTTGCCATAAGATACTGAAACAGTGAAGATAATAGCAGAGTTACCTAGTACTTGCTGCTCTTCTGTATATTCAAGCAAAACTCCAAATTTGATAAAGTTTTGCCTGAAGGAAGGCTGATTGATAGATAAAATTTGGTCTTTTCTTAGTGGAAGGTAGACTGCCACAAATCATAGTTACAACTTTTATACTTTTGTTAGTGAACACTTGCCATACCTGACTCCTTATGACTGTTCCTCCTGCTTCATATGATGAAAATACTTGCCACTGTCATCCTAGTCAGTTGAATAACTCGACCTGTATACTATTCCTTTTCTTTACCATGTCCACCAATTTTCTGCTCTTAAATTAGAATAAAAAGGATGGCAAGCACCCAGATTCTTTCTTAAGAACATTCATGTAAACTGAGTCTGCACTACTGAAACAAAGATGTGGCTACACTGCCATACAGTAGTGAAGTTTCATCTCCCCCAAAACAGTGTGGTGGTTTGACCTTGGCTAGCCACCAGGTGCCCACCAAGCTGTTCTATAACTCCCCTCCTTAGCTGGAAGGGAGAAAAAAATATGATGAAAGGCTCGTGGGTGAAGATAAGGACAGGGAGATCACTCAGCAATTACTGTCACAGGCAAAACGGACTTGGCTTGGGGAAATTAATTTAATTTATTACCAATCAAATCAGAGTAGGATAATCAGAAATAAAAACAAATCTTAAAATACCTTCCCCCCACCCCTCCCTTCTTCCTGGGCTCAACTTCACACTCCCAAATTCTCTATCTCCTCCCCGTGAGTGGCACAGGGGGATGGGGAACAGGAGTTGCGGTCAGTTCACCACATGTTGCCTCTCCTTCCTCCTCACACTCTTCCCCTTCTCCAGTGGAGGAGACAGTCCTCTATGAAATTCTCCAATGTGTGTCCTTCCCACATGTTGCAGTTCTTCACAAACTGTTCCAGCGTGGGTCCTTTCTGTGGGGTGCAGTCCTTCAGGCACAGACTGCTCCAGCGTGGGTCCCCCACAGGGCCACAGGTCATGACAGAAAACCTGCCCCAGGGTGGGCTCCTCTCCACAGGGTCACAGGTCCTACCAGGAGCCTGCTCCAGTGCAGGCTTTCTACAGAGTGACAGCCTCCTTCATGGCACATCCACCTGCTCCAGTGTGGGGTACTCCATGGGCTGCAGGTGGTGCTACCACCATTGCTGATGGGCTTGACCTTGGCCAGCAGTGGGTCCACCTTGGAGCTGGCTGGAACTGGCTCCATCCAACATGGGGGAAGCTTCTGGCATCTTCTCACAGAAGCCACCCCTGTAGCCCCCCCCCCAACTACCAAAACCTTGCCATGTAAACCTAATACACACAGTTATTTTCAGCCAGCAGAGACCAATGGAGGTCATCTTAACAACGTTAAACCCTTCCAGTTCATATTGAGTGGGCTGGAGAGTCTGCTGGAAAGGAGGTATGACTGAAAGTCTAGTAGTTGCCAAATTGCTGTAATTAGGTTGAATTATTGGGAATAGGCAAAGAAATTACAAAGAAAAGCTTAATAGTTAGAAGAATGCACGTCATTCTAGATACTGGTATGTTGGGAAGAAAATAAGATAAATAGACATAGTCCTTTGAAACTTGGTTTACACAAGGACACATGATTTACTGTGTGGGCATTTGCCACTGATCTGGTGCATGTAAGATAACTGAGAAAACATATCAGTAAAGCACTAGGCCTCAATGTCTGAACCCTGTTAACAAGTAAGAAATGTTAGCTCAGACCCAGTTAACATAGTAATGCAACTAGATGTCTTCTAGACAGAAACCTGATCAAGCCTGGCCACCTTGGAGCAAAGGTCAAGAAGCACAAAACTAATTTGGACAATGGCACCAAAACACTGCAGATTTTTGAGATGTTTAAAATTTTGAAGTTATGGCTTGGTCTGATGAGATTAGCTCTCTCACAACAATGTAACAACTTGCCTTTTAGCTAAATGGATGCATACCTACAACTTCTTGTAGTTGGGTCTGTGATCCCATTATTTTTTTTCTCTGGACCTACAATTTCCCCAGATTACTTTAATGAAGCCTGTTAGCAACACTTTTCTGACCATAACTGAACTTCTAATACCAGATATTTATTAAATGGTTTGTACTTTTGAACTGACTGAATATAGGAAGGCTTTTATTCTGCACCTTAGACCTATTTAAAAAAACATACAACATGCTCTTTGCCTTCATACCTGAGATCCCTTCTGTTCCTAATATGCTGAAAAAAGAAGCCTTTTTATATTTCCAACAATGTGCTCTTCGTGCTTAAAGATACAGACCAAAAGTTGAGATGTGGTGGGAACTGCAAAGTAAAGCAGGCTTTCATGTCAAGTTATCATGGTTTTAGTGATGGTACTACTATGTGATGATATGTTAGTCAAAAGATCTTCTGTCAAGTAAATTCAAATGTCGTCCATTAATTTTCAATTTAGTCTTCAAGCTTTTCAGCATCTTTTTCTGCCGGTTTTCTTTGGAGGGGGCAAAGTTTGATGAACCCTCTTCCTCAACAGTTCATCTTCTGACACCAGCCAGAAGTTGTCTTCAGTAGTCTGACAGGGAAGGAAACTTCAAAGAGAAGCACAACACCCTTCCCTCCCTGTGTGTACACAAGCCCCTTCAGAAGACACTCAGTTATTGACATCTTCCTTTGCATACCATGGTATCTTGTCAAAAGTGATAGAAGCATACTGTGTGGTTTTCTGAATTCCCTTTGAAAATTTAATTTTGACTTTAAGTTCTAAATAGCACAGTCAACCTACAATATCCCACCTAATACTGTTACAGTTCAGCCTGACAGTATTCACAGTGACTCTTAAGGTAAGTTGAATAGCAACAGTTGCAAAAATGAGATCTTCCATCAGTTTGCTATTCTCTCAATTTTCACAATGGTTACTTGAAAAATGCTTTTCTTTTTGGCCTTTAAAAATCTGTGAACCATTGTTTATTATTATTGATAGAGAAATATGATTTTTTAAGAATATTTAATGTTTTCTTAAAAAATATTTTTATATCATTTCACTTCTTGAAATTTTCTCTTTGGTGTTGATACAGATTTGTTTCATGGCAGAGCAATATTGGCCAATTGCCCTTTGTTGAATGGTGGTGGTGTTGCAGTTGTTTTGTTTCTTGTTACCTGTGATAGGTACAAATAATAAGAGGGTTTGTGTTGAAAGTTAAGGGGCTGAGACAGGGTAATTATTGTTGTGTCCAAATATCTCAGAATCTGCTTGATGTAGCTGATATTTCTACATGAGAGAAGTATTGGAATTGCCATCAAGATATTTGGCATTTGACAGTCAGAATAAACAGGACAAGGTATCTTATTGCTTCCTTAAACTTTCATTGAGGTACTATTATTTCACCCTAAATCTTTATTTTAAGCAGCTTATTTGTACTCTACACAGTGGGATCCTTTTTGTGCCAAGCCATGAAATAATATTACTGGCTAAATAAAAGGGTGTTTTTTAAGGCAACTTTAGAGAATGTGGTAGTCTAAAACAAAGGAAACAAGAAAACACACAGTTTCAAGACACTGTGCCTGCTAAGGGAAGCTTAATGACAGTCTGTAACATTTACATTTCACAAAGAAATTATTTAATTTTCTGTATCCTCAAATCAAGGTTGGAAGGTAGAGATTCTGGCCTCGAAACCTGAGGTTTTTCTAATTGTGGAAAAATGCCTTACCATTGTAATACACTGGGACTTTGAGTTGCTTTGAAATGAGAAGAGTTACTTTCAGTGCAGCAGCAGTATGGTTAGAAACCTTCCAGTTAGAGGAAACAAGACTGATCCCACAGGGCAGCACAGCTCTTATGAGTTTTGGCAGTTGCAGGCATTATGAGATTTTTCTCATATGGTGTATGGGCTATTAATTCAGGAGCTTTATTCAAATTTACTAAATCTGCAGTTGCTGGCTGCTGAAGGAAAAGTGAAGAAAGCATGAGCTTTGTATCTGCATTGCTTTAAACAAGCTTGAAGGGCACAGCTGTAGGGCAAGAATAGGGAATGACGGAGCAACAGTACTGTAAGCCCTGCCTTGTTTTCACAGTGAACTTAAGAGACCACCTGCTTCTTCTGAAAAACTTTTGGTGTAAGAGATGCTGGGATACTTCATTTGCATTAAATACTCTGGTGTAGACGTACAAACTGCTTTGTAAAATATGTTTTAGTAGCAAGTCCCTCAGAGATCTGTAACAAGTATCAGCAAAGGTGGTGCATTCATTTGAACCCATGCATTTGGAGATTACACTGACTAATAATAGCCTATGATGTACTGTAGACTATGATAAAGGTAGTAGATGGACTCTTAATGCTTCTTTCAGCCTGAGCTGAAGGAGAAAGAGCTTTAATTGGGTTCAGCTATCAGCCAAGACTGGTTAAACTTATGATCTGTGTGCTCTACCAGTCTGGCAGCAGCAGTAAGAGACAGTCAAAAGGTTGCTGGACAAGGCACAATACCTTTACCAAAGTCACGCTTGGAAACCTTCATCAAGGAAAAATGCATCACCAGTCATTTTCCTCTGTGCTTATGACAATAGGGTATTGCACACAAATAATAAAAGTTGTACAACAAAGAAAAACTAATGGACCAGTTTCAGCACATGCCAATCTCCAGGGCAGCAATAGTGGATGACTGCTTGGGAAAGAAATGATGCAAACAACACTTGTAGAATTGGGTCATCAAGAAGCCAATGCATTTAGGATGCAAGCTTTTAGTTACATGTGCAGTTAGAGCAGTTAATCACAGCAAATTTAGCGCAAGTAAGTTCTGAAACATTTTATCCCCGGAAAACATACGTTAGATGAAGATCTGGAGTAGTACAACTATATTAAAGTCTTCAGGTACATCCTACAAGTAATTTCTGGCTAATGAGAAAGATACATTGCTAGTAATTGAAAGATTGTATCACCATTTGTTATTATTCATGTCTGTCCTCATGTTCTTTTCACCTGAATGCAAATGAAAAAGTAAAGTATAAATCAATTAAAGTATAAATCACATCAAGCCTAGCAAAATGTGTAAATATAAACAAAACTAAGGTACTTGGAGAGGTTATGTACTATATCAAAATGAAGAAATATATTACTGCTTAGATGCAGTAGAAAACATATGAAATACTGTCATAAATGTGAAATTTATAAGGAAATTTGCATATATTATCATCTGTAAATTAGCATGTCTAAAAGTAAAATTAACTCAATTTTGAAAGTTGTGATTTTCATATTAAGATCTGCATTCTAGTTCTGCACTGAAAATGTCATTGCAACAGTAGATCCAAAACAGGAAAGGAGAGTGAAACTCCGACTCCAAAGAAATGTAGTCAGTGTTTGTTATTAAGGATGTTATGTTCTTTTTATGAACTGCCTTAGATCCCTAAGTGAGATGTGTTCTAGAGCATAAGAATTTTTTAATGTGCTTTATTACATTAATATCAAGAAGGTACTTGCCTAGGAAACAAATATACCAACAAGTGGTATATGCTTGCGCTACCACTCTCCAAGACTAAGGAATTATGGTTTTACTGCAGCCCTTAATTTCCATTTTTCCTGGGAAAAAATGATTACCAGATGGCACATGGCTATTTTTACATGTTGTATGGCAAGTTTCCAGCTGATAATTATGACATTACTGCAACAGTCTATGTTTTGTGTTATGAATATTTGGCACTTGGCTTAGTAACTACTCCTTAGAAGTGGTTACTTCTCCTCCTCTCTTTCCTCCCCTGCCTTTCTCTCCTCTCTTCCCCTCTTTGCCTCTGTCATGCTCAGCTGAGACAGAAACAAAATTCAAGAAGCACTATCTAAGAAAGCAATAATCTTTTCCTAAGTCTATAATTCATCCAGGAAAAAAAAAGACAACATGCAACTAAAAATCCCTTCCATTAATCCATTCTCACTGCCAAAAATTATAATTCCTGATTTTGTATAATTCGTTTATATTTTCATGCTTTAGATTCTATCAAAGGTAAGTCAGGAGAAATTGTCTCATTCATTGAACATCAGAAGAGCCGTGTACCTCAGTAGTCTATTTGCTGCTGATGCTTTCAGACCTGTCATACAACATCTATGTTACAGCATTCAGTCATCTATTTTATTAGCTATCTTGCTTTAAAGCCTCCCAGGGAGGCTGTGTAAGAGAGGGAGAAACTGGAAGCAAAGGTAATTGTAATTACAGTCATTTTGTACTATTTGTAGTAATAAATCTAGAATTGCAATGTAACACTCCGGAGTAGAGCTGAGTCTTAAAACATGCTGGAATTAATAGCTGTACTTTGTTAGTGCACCATCTTGCATACATGGAAACAGGAAATCTCAGAGGTGAGGAGGGAAAATATCTTATCATTTTATTCCAAGTCTGGAAGCCTGTCTTGATTACCTTAACTACTCTGAGGATCACATAATTTACCTTGAATTTCTTAGAATCCTGCCTCTGTCATCCTTTTAACACTTTTCAAAACATAATATATTTTTAAGGAAGTATATCTATAAATGCAATAAAAATGTTCGTATATACAGTGATATGTGTAAGCAAGAGACAGGGAGGGGGAGCATAACAAGAAAATGCAAAGTTAGTATGTTTCAGGACTGTTGCTATCGAATGTTTTTAAATGGTTAATTAAGATTCATAAATGTTTGCCAGCTTATTTCCCAGTTTCAATGATAAAAATAAAATGCTATGGGGCTTAAATGAGAATTAGTCCCTTGTGTATAAAGAAGGACTTGGTGGAAAGCTGAGCATTTCCAAACTGTATTTTGCTGCTTAGACAAACCGAAAGTGAATCATGCATAATTTGTTACTGTTGTTTCTTTATTTATTTGCTTTTAGCACATACTTTAGGCTAATTAATCATGTAGTACTATCCTTTGCTATTCCCCACCCCAAATAAATTAACAATTTGTTTTTCTGGAGATGAAATGCAGTAATTTTCTCTGAGTGAACTGAAAGTACAAAGCAAAGCCAAATAGGAAAAATACCATTTGAAGACCTGCTTAATTCTCCTTTACTCAGGGGGGGGAAAAAAAAAAGAAAGAAAAAAAAAATTCAAAGGACCAATGTTCCACACTTCTTTTAACTACCTAGACTTTGAGAGGGGAGCATGATCCAGTGGCAGACTACATACGCTCAATCCAGTTCATATGCGCATTGGCCAGAGGTAGAGAATAATTCTGAGGGAAATAAGGAGCTTTACTTAAAGAAAGCAGGAAAAAGCAAGTTTCAGAATGAGACAATCTTTTTGAACATTAAAAAGAAAAAAAATCTGTTGAATAATATGAAGAGACTATGCAGCCAGGTTCCTCTTCTCATTAAAAAAAAAAAAACTGGTGTCTGTATAAATTGAAGCTACAATGCAAGTATCTGCAGAAAACTGAGAGCTTTATTAAAAACTTAGTTAAGTTATAAGAATAAAATGAAAATAATAGGCAAAATGTAATGACAGAACAATGATTCTAAATTCTTGTGCTAATGAAAATTTTAAAGTAAAAGCAATTACACATGCTAGACATCTCAAGTCAATGGACTGTTCTGCCTTTAATGATGGATCTCATTACAATTGAATGTGGCTTTAATCCTCTTGTCTCTTGCTGCACTGATTTTGAAGATTAGCATTCTGGGAGACTGAGTCATCAGGTTATTCTGAACAAGTTTTGCAATCATTGACTTCGAGCGGAGTTCTGATCAGTGTAGTACAAGGTTAAGATAATCCTTGCTCTTCTTGACATTTTGCCTCTCATTTTCTGTTAGGGAGACAATCAGCTGGCTGTGAAAGATTTAACAAGTGAAGGTGTTTTAAAGTATTCTCTAAAACCAACTTAATGGCACAAAATAATGGGGAACCAACCTATTATAAGGCCTAATTTAAACATACTTTGCCAAATTAAAGTGTAGCCTTTCACCTGTAGTGCTGAACATCCTATCTACATTTGTCTTTTCATTTAACTTCTGCAGGACAGCGCAGTTCGACATGTCTAAATAACTGAAGCTGAAGACATGTAAGACTGATACCAGACAATATTTTTTCTCCAGTAGCATGCTGCCTTACTGGACATGTGTGAAGGAAGTTCATGTGGTTCTGGTTTTCCAAGTGCAAGAAACTGGTATAGTGAGGATTTACGTACCATCTCCGCAGTTTATCGAGATTTGTTTTCCAAACTGAGGGTCACTCCTTATGGTGGTGTTTTAAAGCTGAATCTACTTTTGTTCTTGCTTCTGCAGGACTGGGATGATCAAAGGCACTAGGAGAATTGGGGGCCAGGAATTAGATGCAGAGTGGATCACTCATATCTGAAAGTCCTAGAGAGACATATTCTGGAGATGAAACTTAGTCAAAGCTTCCCGCTGTTCTTAAAAACTTCTCTTGCCATGTTAGTTTTTAATTTCACTAAAAAGTATTTACAGCTTTACCTGCATTAATCTGACAAATATTGCCCTAGCTAAGCTTCATGTCTTTGTATGTCTACTTGAAACATACTTTATTTACAAAGAGCAAGCAATGCAACATCTAGAAAAATAAGGAATACCTTAATACAAAGAAGAGAACCTTTCATCTCTTGACTTCGCTACACTCATCTTTCTCTTAGAGTGTTTCACAAGATGCTAATTTCTTCTGTGCATTGCTTCTTGCTGCATTTGCATGCTGATTTTTTGGCAGAGAGATTTTGTAGGCTCCTTTTTTTTTTTTTAATTTTTTTTTTGTGTGCCCCTCTTTTCTGTGCAGTTTGTTGGGTGATGTCTTTCCTGGGTGATGGGTCAGTTTTCTTGGTTCTTTTCTTTGGCATGAATAAAAGAATTCCTGCTATCTCTATTTTTCAACTAAGCATCAGTAACTGCACCATTTATATGCTTCTTATAGATAAATGTCTATATAAATTAGTTCCTTATACTCATTCAGCAGGCATCATGATAAGGTAGACAAAAGGATGTGTTATACTCATACTCTCAATTCTTACATTTAAGTAACCAGATATTATTCAAAAAGACTCATGAGAATAAAAACTACTCTAATGACATATTCCATATAGGAATATCAGGAATATGCAGCTACTGCTCTGTATAATTAAACAAGATCATTACACATAAATGCAGATTAAAGAATATGCTCTGACATATGACTATGTTTTGCAAAAACAGGAATGGATACATTGCTTAGAAAAAAACATCAAAGACAAGCTTGAATCAAAACTTCCTTTTCCTGCAAATTAACCTCTTCAAAGCTTCAATTATTCTTTGGTTCTTTCCATTCTTGAGTTATTTTTTCTAGTCTGATATCTAGCATTAGAAACTTGGAGATCTTGAGAAAAACTAGATACTGACAATAATATATTAATTTTACAGATTTTTCTTGACCAGAAATTACTAAATTATTAATATTGTTTAAAAAGTTACTGAAAAGGAGAAAAGTAATATTTAGGATAAAATTTTAAAGAGAAGAATACTTACTGTAAGAAAAACTCAACAGAATACAGTCAATGCAATGCACCTGCAACTCATTGTATATGCTTTAGCTGACAAGGCTTTCTTATTAATAAAACTTTTTTGTTAATGAAGATCATTTGCAAGGTCTTCATTGAAAAAGATTGCTTTAAAAATATTTTATTAAGGTGTTAAAAAATCTTTAAAACTTTCAAAATATTTGAGTTTCATACTTTCATAAAAGTTTGGGGTTCTGTTAAAAATGGTTTCCCATTTTAGACATATATTAATTACATCCAAAGAAAGCTGAGCAAAATTAGTATTTACATAAACCCGAAGATTTTAAAAAATGAAGCAAAGTACTTTATTTACATTTTTGATCACTCAGAACCTTCAGGTGTTCAACTTTTCAACTGAACTGGAGAAAAGGCTTTTTAGGAAAATCCTACAGAGCAGAAATACTGACTCCTATATAGCATACATGTGTCTTTTCACTGTGGGGATGTTCATAATGTTAAATTCACAGCCACTGTCTCTCTGTCGTGATTGAACCATTGTCTATAACTGATTCAGTTTTCATTGTCAACTCTGACAGTTTTGACTTCTAATACCAGTTTCGTCATTCAGCATTTAGGATGGTTTTGTATATGATGCAGGACAACACCTGTATGATAAAAAACCACAGGTCTTCCTTTTTCTTTTAAACAGATAGGGACAGAACATCTGTAGGGAAAAGCTCCACATGATTTGGTATGAGAGGTGGATATATTTTATGAGTGTATGCATGTGCTACACTATTTTTCTTTGATTGTCTCATCCAGAATTTATTGCCTTCTGAAGCATTAGCTGTGCTGACATTAGAAAATTTAACAACAAAACAAAGAATATAACCAAGGCAAATATTAAATCCATATAGCTGAGGCACGTGTATTAACCTTTATATCTCACTTCCACTGTTCTGTACTCCTTTTCTACCTTTTATCATCTTGTTCTCTGTATGGTTAGTTAATCAAATAACATTTAATAAATATTTGTAAATGGTATATGCAGTTTAAAAACAATTATTTAACAATTGCTTCCCTGATTTTTGTGGTCTATTATGTTAGAACAAAATCTGTGAACAGCAGAATTACAAATACCACTGTCATTATATTCATTTTAAGCTTTTGCTTTGTGCATGCAGTCATTTTGTTTGTTGCATTATTATTATCAATATTCACAAACCGGTTTTAAACAACTTAGAGGAGACAGCAGAGAAACTGCCTTCTTTAACTGCCTGTTTACAAAACTTACATGTTTGGTAGCACATTTCTGAAGACTGAGTTGGGGTAGCAGGAGACAGCAAAAGCTGCTGGTTGGGAATGGAGTGTAAAACCTCAGTGTATTTTGGATGCTTACGTTACATCTAGCATGGATTACTTCAACTCCACCACGGAAATTTTAGGAATGTCTTTCTATTTGTGTCACTGTGTGTCTCTCCATGTACACACATGCATACACACACAGAGGTATATACATATATGTCTTTCCACCAGCTATCCTTTTTAATTGTGTTTCTGTGTGCATGTGTACCTTCATATTCCATTTAAAAATGCAGTGGAATTACTATTGTGGCAAAGTGTTATCACAACTACCAGAATCAATTAACTTTATGACAGAAATCTGGACAGAGTACCACACTTGTTTTTATACATTACTGCTAATTCTAAATCTCACATTTGTCCTTCAACTGTCTTTGAAACCTGCTGTCACTAGGAAAGATGATTGTAAGTCCTTGTCTCCCTGCTGGTGCATACATGGGTGTTTCAGCTTAAGGGGCAGCATGTAAAAAACGCCCTTTATCATCAGCTAAGTCTACCAGCTTTTCATACCTTTGCATTTCTAAGACTGAAAACGGGGCAGTTGTTTGTGAAATGACCATTGCCAGTAAAACACACAAAATATATCCCTAAAAAGTTAAGGGCTCAGCTTGAAGTTGCAAAGAAATTAAAGTGTCTTATACAGCTTAGTAAAGCATGAGTATAACTAGGAGTGAGCTGTTTCTCATAGCCAACACAGAGACTGGCCTGGACAGTCTGCATATACAAAGACATGCAAATGCATGTGGACTGAAATTGTGCACGGTTCTCATCATTTCCACCTCTATTTACATGCCAGCATGTACAAGGTGTGCTATAATGTGTAGCAAGCCAAAGTCACTTTCATGCAACTGTAGGTATATCTTGTTATGAGTACAGAGGAGATGTTACTTCAGACTGGTCTAGACTGAGCTGGGAGCAAAGGAGAGCAAAGCAGATCCTAAAGCCAAGTCTGCTGCTGGCTGGCTTCTTTCCTCTTTGCTAGGTGTCTAACAACTGTTGAAAGGAGATAAGGGCTTTACTCCCAGCACCAGCCCAGCCGGCAGCATGCCAGAGGAGAATTGTGAAGCTGAGCATCCCACTACTTGGGGTCTAGCTGCCTTTCTAAACCTTGACCCATATGGGGAGAAAAACTTGACACCTTGGCACCAACCCTGTTTTAATCTGTGGGGAAGGGTAAAAATGCTTCTTTCAGTGACCAAGAGATATCATCACGGGAAATAAGAGGAGAGGGAGGGATGAAATTGGACAAAGGGTGAATGGAAGGAGCATAGTGAAAATATAACATAGCTTTTGTGGTGGTAACAAGAAGAGGTGGGAACATAGATGGTAACAAGAAGAGGTGGGAACACAGAGGGGACGTTCACAGAAATGAGGCATATTAAAAAAAAAAAAAAAGCGTTCCTATTTGTTATTTCTATCCTTGGACTTTTGTAGATTTTCTAACTGTGAATTTATGACCGACAACCGCAACCATGTGTGCATATTCAGATATATACTCATATACTTAAGTATATAAATAAACAGACAAATAAATGTGTGTATGAATATCTCCATGTAAGTATCGCTGTGTTCTTCTGTGTCTGTATGTATGCATCTGTGTGTGTGTGCGTGTGTATAAAATGTGTGTACACTTATTTTTGTTGTTTCCCTGATTGAATTGACAACAATATTTGTTCTACTTTGCATATGGCTTTATACATTCACAAGCCTGACTGGAAAATAATTATTATTTCTTTATTAGTGTTTTGTTTAGATTTTGACTACCATGTTTTTTTAAAAGCAAGCCCATCCTTGCTGCTTATTTTCTTGCCCTTGGTTCTCCGAGCAATCTGAGTGATCAATTATTCTAAATTATGTTAATCAAAATGCTGAAATACAAGATGGGCAAAGACATTGTTACTGTCATGGCAGCCAGGTGAATTCCCCAGTGACCACAAAAAGAGAAACACCACATGTATTTTCAAAAAGGGTTAAAAGGAGGATGCTGGAAACATTGACCAATCAGCTTCACCTCTGTGCCCAGTAAGATCATGGAACAGATCCTCCTGGAAGATATGTCAATGCATATGGAAGACTGGGGAGTGGTTAGAGACAGCCAGCATGGCTTCACCATGGGCAAATCATGCCTGACTACTCTGGTGGCCTTCTGCATTGGAGTGACTGCATCAGTGGACAACAGAAGGGCTATGGATGTCATCTGCCTGGACTTCTGTAAGGTCTTTGAGATGGTTCCCCCCAACATTTTTACCTCTAAATTGGAGCGATATGGGTTTGATGGGTGAACAGTTAGATTGATAAGGAATTGGCTGGATGGCCACATCCAAAGAGTTAGAGTCAATGTCTCAACATCTCAAAGTAGAAACCAGTAAGGAGTGGTGTCCCTCAGGGGTCCATACTGGGACCAATACTATTTCATAGCCTCACCAATGACATAGACAGTGGGATTGAGTGCACTTTCAGCACCCTCAATCTATAAACCGCTGAGAGCAGTGTGTCTGAGCGAGCCACACTAACTATAAACAAGGCTAAGGAATAATCCCAGACTTGTGACCTATGTGCCACGTAATGTCATTTGGCAAATGCCAAATCCAATTCTTCCTCTCACACATGGGTTGCAGATTCATGGAGGAGTGGGAAGGCCATAGCACAAATAAATGAAATGCTGGTTTATGACCATGAGGCAAAACTCAAACCTGTTGCTCTTACCTAGACAATTGTCAGAATTGTCTAAGTGGAATTAGGAAGACCTATAACTTCTAGCACACATTTTTCTTCATCCTAGGTCATACATTATGCAGTTTCTTAAGATATTTATTTTTTCTTTTGCTTTACTAACCTTTAACTTCCTTTTTTTCATATTTGCTGCTGCTTTTATTTTCCCAATTTTGTCTTGTACTTTAGCATAGTGAACTTCTGGCTTGCCATATTATGCCTTTAGCCTCCTCTAAGTTTCAGCATTCAGCTTAAATGAAGATATTTTGTGATTATTTTGGTTTTCAGGATAACAAAAACATGAGGAAATTAGTTGGAATTTTCCATGATACAAATATTTATTGAAGGATTTGGGCTTTGCCTTTAGGCTAGATTCACAGCATTGAACCTTTCTTTTCACAATGGTCTTAAACAGGCTTTGACCAAACTTTGAATGCAACCATGACCGATTCTTGGGGATATTTGCAATGTCTGTCTTCACAGTGATTTTAATAATAGTAAAAAATATCTAAGTCTCAATGTTCTTGTAAAATCTGATACTCGAAGACCTGACTGAGTGGAATGAGTACTTGAAGTTCTAGGGAAGAAAATAGAACAATTATTGGGCTTTGCAAAAGAAATGTAGATGGCAAGTCTGCATTAGTGTTTCAGTTCACAGTAAAAGAAATTTTGAAGTGGATTTTCCAAAAGTCCTCACTCAAAATTTCTCAGTTCACATAGAGTAGTCTTGGTGCATATGGACAGGGTATCTTTTGAATATGACAAAACTGATAGATACATTCTTGAAACACATCTAATAGTTTCCAAACTACTAGTAGAGTGTATTTAGCCCATGGGACCAAAACATATCAAGTCTGAAATAAAAAATCCCTGAAACACATTTAGTATAGATATCAGATCCTCAGCACCAACTCTTTCCCTCTGTAGATCTACTAACATAGTTATGATCTTTTCGTATGATTATATAAATAATTGAAGGCATATCACTCTCTGAAAACTGCCGTTATTTCTATTTCTTGCAATGAGAGAGCTAATATGTTTCCATAAATATATTCAATATCCCATATAGCTTTGATAATTTTCATCATCAATTATAGAAATTATAATTTTGGACTCTGAAACAAAATGGAACATTTTTAGAGTTGACATTTGGATGTTTCATTTTTTTTACTTAATTCATGCCTTTCCAGTGTGAGAACAGAGCCTTTACAGAGTTTGCATCAGTATGCAATGTTGTTATGGAATATATTCAACAATTGGGAAAGAGATGGCTGGTTTACATTTAAAAACAATAAGAGACAATTGTAGGCCTCATTAGCAGCAACAGCCTATAAAACTTAGCTGGGCCATGGGAGTACAAAATGTATACAAAAACAGAGAAAGGTCATGTTTCTTGAAAACTGTGAGATTTGAAAATAGATGCATGGATTAAAAACAAAATCATCCAAGGTTGAGAAATTAAGTACCAGGAGTAATTTTTTTAAAAACTTCAGGAGCATTCTCAAAAGCAATTCCAATTCATTTGTGCTTCTAGATAGTATGTTTGGAAAGGCAGAAAACTGTTCATTTGTGATGAATGGAGGGAGGTAAAAGACACACCAAAGCCCTAGCTGTTGTTTTTCTACTTTGTAAGTGATGCAGTGTTTGACATAGTGGCTGGCAATCAGAGCTGTAAATCCCATGTAGAAATTGGCACCTTCACTGTAGTCTTCAAAAAGGTGTTTTAGTTCCAGAGAGAAACATGAAGTTTAAAAAATAAATCTCTGTCATTCTTCCCTGATGGTTCATTTAGATGTTCCCTCCCTGAACATGCAGACCTGTGCATATCTGGTTTTTAAATTGCTAGTTTTACACCATCACACAGGTAGTTCAAGTAATTAATTTTAACTGGGTAGTAGGAGGCCACGCACTAGTTGCTAATAGTGCAGAGATGTCTACCATTTCATGAATAGTGCTTTTAATTTTTTTGTCCTACTCATAGGTAAAACAGAGATGTAGGAAGAGGAAAGATTCCAGATCTCTGTTCAACATAAATTGGAATGTGCTTCCTACTACTTACCTGCATACTTATGACAAAAGACAGAAAATTGATAGTACCAGGCATAATTCATAAATCACTAATAACTGTAGAAGGAGTGACAATTTTTAAGTCAAAATCCAAGACTTCAAAATGGTTCTTAACACTTGCAAAAAAAGCTTATAAAATATTTTAACAATATCTTTTAGTAAAGCTTGAATGCCTGGACACCAACAGGAAAATTAATGGGACTGATGTTTTCCTCCTATATAAATGAACATTTGTATATTTTGCTGTTCCTTGTTGTAAGCCTGAGCCAAAGTCCATCTAATTCAGTGGGAAATTTTTATTATTTTTTTTAATCTCTAAGGACTTAATTTTGTGATTGCTACAGCCAGGGGTCCTTTCATTTTAATGTTTGTAAGACCACAATCTGCCTACACTACTGTGTTTTTAAGAGTGAATCTTTTGTGATCTGCTATCGATACAATCATGGCCAAAGCCAAGTTTACATTTGACTGAGGAACTCTGAAAATATGAAATTTCAAGTGAAAATCTCTTGATTCATTCTGGTATTTTCTCACAGCAAAATGTAACTTGTAAATTATTTTAAGTTTTTAGTCATTCCTGTTTTATTTTTCAGTACCATTTCTCCATTTGTATGGTATACATTGCTTTTTAAGGCTACTTTGGAGAATGGTGAGAGCTTTTCAGGGTCATCTCAGTGGCAATAGGGACAGCTGGACTCCAGACATGGAAAAATACACAATTGTTTCTTTACCTGGCCACTTGAGTGGTGATAGTTTCCATTTTAAAGGACACAGTTTATATATGGGCTTAGAAATGACTGCTGTCAGATTTTTTTTGTCAATTTCTCAGATCCACAGCCATGACATGAATCTATTAGCTGAGAGTGGCAAAGGGTAAAAGGTGAGTAACTGAAGCATACCATTCCAACTAAAATAAATGAGAACTAGGTGACTAAACACCCTATGTAGCTTTCTGCATTTCTAAACCCCTTAGCATTTGCATGTAACACAGAAAACATTGATTTTCCTCATTTCTTGCACAAACATTGCAAATGATATTGTACAGCATCAGGAAAGACCAAGAGCTGTGAGTGACATGATGCTGAGTGAAACCAAGGTAGCTGAATTTATCAGCCACAAACATCACAATGTATTCAGCATACAAAAAAGAAAATGAAACCCGTCACATAAACAGCACTTTAACTCTTTTTAACATCCAGCTGTTTTCACTTTTAGAACCATGTTATAAGACAACGGTCTGTTTGTTAGTTTGTAAGAAATAGTCTTATCCTTGACTAGGAACTAAGGAGTTACTGTTGCCTTTACCCAAGATGCTTAGGGCCATTTTTCAATTATTAATAGTGCATTTATTTATTCACATTCTCACTTCCAAATTAAAATATGTGGATGAAAAGACATACCGAATTTGCATGTAAGAGTAGATAGATGGTGATTTTAAGCTACTTTTTATGTTAAAAAACAATCACCGTAGATTCATTCTAAATTCTGAAGCTTGGTCGCGGTTCTAGAGCTCACTCTGGACTGAAGTTCACTGGATTTCACAAACACTCTGTGTCTTTGTCTCCATTTTCATAGCACTCTGCTTACAGTTCCTAGTTAAGTCTTCAGAAATCTTTGGCCAACACCCAAGACTATAAACAGCAACATATTCGATTAAAGTAACCAGCCTAATGTTTGGCATTATCACTCTTTTTTTTTTTTTTTTTTCCCTTTCCCCCTCCCTCTGATTGCTCCTCTCTATCAAGATCTTCTTCTGAAGATCTATGAGCAAGTTATGTATTCAGAAGGCTAACACATTTTGGCTTAGATACAGTTGATTAACAGCAAGTCCCACTAAACCAAAACAGCTACTCCTGCTGTAGAGTAAGTACATAAAGCCTTGTTTACCGGTTTTAAAGTGTCAAAAATTCATCTTCTTATTGACACTCCTGATACAAAAGTTATCTGGAATATAGGTACAGCCACCAGTACCTGCTGGCAATAATTGGTCACTGTAAGATACTACTTCCTCACCTAAATTCTTCCAATAACTCTTCTCAGGGTGGCACATCAGTCTTCTCTAGAGCCGCACCTGAGGAGTAAGACATAAAATAGCCAACCATTTGTTCAGGGACTTCAAAACATCAGCTTCAAGATTTAGGGCAGATATGAGGTGTCACTATTGATGTGGGACAGAGGAGTCGAGACACCTCATACTTCACCAGATAAAAATTAAAACCAAAATGGTTACATTTTCTTACCTACAATTTAGTCTTAAAACAACAAGACAGCATTAAGATTACATTTAACATTAACAATTGCTTGACTACTTCAAAACCTCTGTTGGAATTCACCTCTCTTGACAAAGGAGGCATTAAGCTGTTTCTTTTGTGAAAGCAATGTTTTCCAAAGGTGCATTTAGTTATAGATTTCTTTGTCTAAACACTTACTGCAGTTATAACTGTTAAACATAAGTTACTGTTTCCTCCCTTCTTCCATAAGTCCTTCCAAATAATGGCATCAGAGGTCTGTCTCTGAAATCTCTGTGTGGAGAATGTCTCTTATGGAAGTAAATGATTCCTTCCATCTTGTAATAGCATATTCACATGACTTTGACTGATTGATACTCATAACCAGTGTTATAATTGTAACAAACCAGCAATTGCAGAAATTAGAAAAGTTGTCTCACTGCTTTTCTTAACCACAAGAGCAATGACAGTCTCATGGTAACCACTGTAAACATGAACTGGTGATAAATTAGGAGATTTGAGACAGCTGCATTCTTCCTGTCTCTTCTAGTACGGCAAAGTAAAGCTTCGTTATGTGCTGGCAGGCAGAAAACAAATTCATTTTTTCACTTAGACTACAACCTTGTATGTAAAACTGGAATCAAGATCTCCTGGCGCACTGATACTGTAAGAAGATGAAGCACTAAACTGATGCATTGAACTTTCTACAAGCTGATTTTTTTCATTCCACATGGTTACTGACTTGGCTGCCAGCAAGACGTTCAAAGCACATAGGAATGGCATATATCAAAACTATTAGAAGCGGATCTGAGTGTAAAAGCTGAGATTTTCATCTGATTATTAACTCCTTCTTGGAAGATGTCATGTTAAACAATCCACTAAATGCCCCTCTCAACTACTGTAATGCACAATACAAACTAAAAATCTTAACAAAGGAGCATCTTTCAGTACACATAAACTATTTGGCCTTAAAAGATCCTCAGAAAAAGCTGCTAAATGCTCTCTAAAAATGAATTGCAGGTAGCTCTTTGTGCAGTTCTGTTTTCTTTGGAATGGTGAGCTAACAAAAATAGGTATGGACGATAATGGTGCTATTTCTATAATATCACACATTAACATCAGCATAAATTGTTAGGGCAGGTGTTCAAAAGACTTCATTCTCCATTTTGATACATAAGCAAGCATTCAGTCTTTTACAAACAGCAGCCCTTGCCAACAGAATGAGATGGTGACACTTTATTCACATGCAATGAATCTGCACTATATGTAGGTAATACTGGTATGGTACTGCCACACATGGGACAAGAAGTGAGATTTTCTACCTTTGTATGAATTAGATCCCGAAGTTTATAAGTCCTTTTTAAAACATAATTTTACATTCTCTCCCCTATTCTCCTTCCAGACTATTCTGCCCATCTTTGTGTACTCCAGTGAGTTGTGCTTGTTTCTCCAAACTTTTGGGAGACTAGGTGGCCTGATGAGAGCTTCTGGATACTGTCTAGCACTTAATTGTGTCCCCAAGACTCCCATTTTCCACATCTGGTAGTTTTGTCCCTTGGATCCCATATGTATGTCCCAGCTTCATCACATCAGAAAGTATGAGAGTTGGATACAGATGCTACTGCAGAACATAATTCACTGGTGTCACCAACAGTGCCAACATAGAAATTTCCTTTGATGGAGCTTAAAGGTCTGTGGTTGAACATCTGAGAGAAGAAGAGGGGAACTGAATTTCCATATTGTACAGTTCTGGCTGTGAAATTGAGCCATTACTGCTCTTCAGTGCACAGTGGGTTCAGCACAGGCTCGGGCTAATGAAGCAAAGTTCCACATCACTCTACTAGGGTTTCACTCCTCCAGCAAGAGGTGTGCATACAGCACCCACACAAAGCGATGTCAAAGCATCTAACTGTGGGAAAACCTCATCTGGTACACACTGAAAAAGTGTTGCTGCCTCTGCTCTCCCTGCCCTCTGAAGCACTCGGCTGAAGTTCTTCTATAGGCTACACAGGGTGCTCCAACCCATCTGTACAGCAGGAAGGTTTGTTTTATCCCCTGAAAGATGAGGGTGCATTTTTGTTCACTGTGCCTAGTTTCTTTCTTTTTCTCGAACCTAAGCCTTTTTGAAACATTTACAGTCAGTGCCACCACCACTGCAATGACCTTGGGTAGCAGGAGGCAATATTTGTTCTTCTGCACAGATGTACCTTTCATATTAATAGCACTTCTCATTTTCTCTGTGAGCGATTCCAAACATCTTAAATCAAGAAAAATATAAAATGTTCAGAGGCAAATAGAAAGAACCGTGGCTCAGGTTCAGTAATAATCCAGATAGGAATTTTAAACTGAATGATTTAAAAAGTGAAGATATTATGGTACTGTAGAAGTAGACACCGTTTTTCAGTGCAACACAAGGCAGAAATAAGAAAATACCTAGTTGTTTTTTATAGTATCCCCAATGTTTCAAAATTCAAGCAAACTGATATTTTGTTTTAAAGGAGGAAATTCTCAATGGATACAAAATGCTTTGTAAAAGCCCAAATTCACTGGAAGTATATTCCTTTTGATTGAAGTTTACCAACTTAACATTTTAATTTCTGGACTTGGTTGCAGAATGAGACACACATCAGCAACTTCTAACTAGAGCACCTGTGTGAATACAGACTAGGAACTTGAATCTGAATCTAAAGTTTTGACCAAGACAGTAAACAACCTCTGGGAACATGAGTGATATTGTGGCTTGCAAAGCATAGGGAGAGGAAACTGAGTGCACTACATGCAAATTTGAGAGAGACATTTCAGACAGAAATTTCCACCTTCAGAGGTCATTACAGATTGTTTTTCCATTGGGGGAAAAGAAAAAAGGCCTTTTTTTTTTTTTTTTTTTTTTTTTTTAAGGGAAAGCAATGAAAAAAGCACAAGTCAGTTTTCCATGGGATAAATACACTGCTTCCTCTGTGAAAGGATGCATCTGAATTCAGCTGGGAATGGGAAATGACTTACATAATTGGAAGGCTCCTAGAAATTTAGATCTTTGGTATCTTAAAGGATAATTGTAACAGCTGTATAGCTGTGTGCTCCTAGCAAGGAGATAATTCTGAAAGGGAAGGGTACAATACAGAATCAAAGTAAAATAAATTAGAAAAATTAAATTTAATCTGCTGGAAAAAAAAAAATCTAACACTTAGCAAATGCTTACCTAAGTATAGCAATTAAGATGGCAGAATCAAAATTAAACAATTATGTAATTGAAATCTCTGTATGCTGTAAATTAAAATCACATCAGGGAAAATTTATACTTATCTTTCACAAACCACAGTCTACAGCTGTAAAGATAGCTATACAGTCATGAAAGGGAAGACATCTCGGATTTAATGGGGGCAAGTCTGAACTCAAAGGCAATTGTGGATAAGAAAAGCTTTCAGAAGGTCAGAGAATAATCTGCTTTTATCTCTGTGAAGGTAGTGACAAATTTCTTATTGACATGCAGATTCAGACCATCTGTTTTGGGGAACTAGTGGTTGGTTTTCAATTCATTTTTTCTGTCAGAACAAAAACTATGTGCATTTCACAGATCTTTCTTTGACTCACCTATTAGCACATCCAATCTTTTTTCCCTGAAATTAAGGGATGCATTTTGTTTCTTAACTTCAAGAGCAATCAGGAATGCTGAGTTAGACATCAGTAGAGAAATACCTCAGGCTGACTTTCTTCAGTGACCCAACTGACAGAGGTCACCCATTCTTCTTATGTATGATATAAAGACAGGCAGACACATATGAAAACAAATGAAAAAATCACTCAACTTTTTTGCATGTGGGTACATGTAAAACACACTGCTACAGAAAAATTCCAGCAAGAAATGAATTAATGAATGCTTCAGAGTCAAGAAGCATTTCCAAGTTTTTCTCTGGCATGATGTCTTATTTGCACGGCACCCTCTGTCATACCTTTGATAGGAACTTTAGCATGTCCCTACTGTTTCTGTAACTGTGTGTCTTCCCTTGTGCATATGTCAGAGTTATAGATATGAATGACTGAAGAATCCTAAGGATCTACTGCAAGAGTTCTGGTTCTCTGTTTTGTTCCAGGGTGGATGAAATTACAGGTACGTAACTTGCGTACACATATCTCAAGTTTCTTGTTTTATTAATTTCATAATGAAGTGTTTTCGAAGACTACAGGGACTTTGTTCCCACCAAGACAAATTAAAACCTTGAGGAATGTTTCATTCTGCTTCTGTTACTTTTTTTTTTTTTGCTACTTATAACACAAGTCATTAATAAACCCAGTGGTTCATAACCACTGGCTCGTAACTATCTCCAGCATTTGGGGATGTAAAGGTCAAAGACAGCCTTGCCTACAGTGACTATGAGATCCTGAGAGAAGGGAGCAGGGCAAAAAGCAATATCACAACCTTGGGATTCAGTAGAGCAGAATTCAGCCTCTTCATGGATCTACTTGGAAGAGTCCCACAGCATAACGCCCTGGAGGGAAGTGGGGTCCAAGAAAGCTGGTTGATATTTAAGGATCACTTCCTCCAAGCTGAAGAACAGTTCATCCCAATGAAGATGTTGTCAGGTGAAGATAACAGGACGACTGCATGGATGAACAAGGATATTCTGACAAAACTCAAACACAAGAGTATACAGAAGGTGGAAGCAAGTATGGGAAACTGAGAGGAATACAGAGACACTGTCCAAGCATGCAGAGATAGGGTTAGGAAAGCTAAAACCACCTGGAGTTGAATCTGGCAAGTAATGTTAAGGGCAACAAGAAAGGCTTTTACAAGTGCCTAAGTAGCAAAAGAAGAAGACTAGTGACAATGTGGGCTGATTGCTAAATAGGAGAGGGACTCTGCTGATACAGGACATGGAAAAGACTGAGGTACTGAATGCCTCCTTCACCTCAGTCTTTACTAGCAAGACCATCCTTCAGGAATTCAAGGTTTTGGAAAACGGGGGAAGTCTACAGCAAGGAAGGCTTTCTTTTGGTGGAGGAGGATCAGGTCAGGATATACTTAAGCAAACTGGACATACATAAGTCCATGGGCCCTGATGGGATGCACTTGTGTGTGCCAAAGGGAACTCTCTGATGTCGTTATACGGACACCCTTGGTAATCTCTGAATGATCATAGCAACTGGGAGAGGTGCTTGAGGACTAGAGGAAAGTCACTTCTGTCTTCAAAAAGGGCAAGAAGGAGGACCCAGAGAACTACAGGCTCATCAACCACACCTTCATCCCTAAGAAGGTGATGAAACAGCTAATCCTGGAAACTGTTTCTAGGCTCTTGAAGGACATAGAGATGATCATGAGTAGTCAGCACAAATTCACAAAGGGGAAGTCATACCTTCTACAATGACTGGTTTGGTGGGTGAGAGGAAAGTAGTTGATATTGCCTGCCTTGACTTCAGCAAGGCTTTTGACACTGTGTCCGAGAAGATCCTTGTAGAGAAGCTGATGAAGTGTGGGCTGGACAAGCAGACAGTGGGGTGGATTGAAAACCAGTTGAATGGCCAGGCCCAGAGGGTGGTGATCAGTGGTACAAAGTCTAGCTGGAGGCCAGTAATTACTGTTATATCCCAGGAGTCAATAATGATTTGGATGATGGGGCAGAGTGTACCCTCAGCAAGTTTGTTGATAACACAATACTGGGAGCAGCTGCTGTTCTACCAGAGGCTTGTACTGTCATCCAGAAAAATCTCAACATGCTGAAGAAGTGGGTTGACATGAACACCATGCAGTTCATGGGGGTTCTGGTGGACATCAAGTTGGACATGAACCAACAATTTTTTGCCCATGTGACAAAGAAAGCCAGCAGTATTCTGGACTGCATTGGGAGGAGTGTAGCCAGCAGGTCGAGGGAGGTGATCCTTCCCCTCTCCTCAGCACTGATGAGGCCACATCTGAAGTGCTGTGTCCAGTTCTGGGCTCCTCAGTACACAAGAGATATGCACATACTAAAGAGAGTGCAGTGAAGGACCATGGAGATGATTAAGGGACTTGAACACATCTTCTATGAGGAAAGGCTGCGAAAGCTGGGACTGCTCATCCTGAAGAGAAAGGAAGGCTCAGGGGGCATCCCATCAATGTGTACAAATACCTGAAGGGAGCATGTAAAGAAGATGGAGCCAGGCTCTTTCTAGTTGTGCCTAATGATAGGACAGCAGGTAATGAGCACAAACTGAAACACAGGAGGTTCCCTCTGAACATCAGGAGACACTTTTTCACAGTGAAGGTGACCAAGCACTGGCACAGGTTGCCCAGTGTTGTTGTGGAGTCTTCATCCCTGGAAATATTTGAAAGCTATCTGGACATGGTTCTGGGCAACCAGCTCTGGGTGGCCATGCTTGAGCAGGGGGCCTGGGCCAGATGACCTCCAGAGATCCGTTCCAACCTCAGCCGTTCCATGATTCTGTGATATCTAACAATGTCTGTATGTTGACACCGTCAATATTATCTGTCAGCGATGTGCAATTCTAAACTGTCTGTGACTCTAGGATAATTCCAAAAGCTATCCTGAAATACATATTATTTTCCAAAACTTCCCCTCTACTTTTAAAGTCCTAATTTTTTTCCTCCATTGGATAGGAGTGACATTTTTATATATATACACACACACACACACATACATAAATATATATAGGTTGCAATTTCTGTGCAAAAAGGTTTTTTTCCCTCAGCTAGATTCTCAGGACTGTGTATAAAGTGAGTTTTCCCGATTCAAGAGTTTGAAGGTCTGGAATCCAGCCTTGCTTGCAGAAAGGAAATGTTCCTTGTATGATCCATCTGACTTCACCACCACAAAAATATCTTTAAAAAAATCACTAGTCAGAAAACATGTAACTGGACTTATAGCCACAGATAACCCATTTCCTGCCATCCTATTTGTCATTACTTTCCTTACAGTGAAATGCTGTATACACAAGAGTAATGTGTAATTTCTGAAAAACAAAGGGGCATTTTGCTTGACTAACCTGATCTCCTTGCTTGACCAACCTGATTTCCTTCTATGACCAGGTGACCCGCCTAGTGGATGAGGGAAAGGCTGTGGATGTTATTTTCCTTGACTTCAGCAAGGCATTTGATACTGTCTCTCATGGCATACTCCTTGAGAAACTGGTGTCTTGTGGCCTGGATAAGTGCACTCTTCACTGGGTGAAAAACTGGCTGGATGGACGAGCCCAGAGGGTTCTATACAACAAATATGTATCTATACAACAATGTATCTATACAACAAATGTCTTATGTAACGAAAAAGTAGGTGGGAAAAACAGTTGCAGCCACCTCAGCAGCAAGAAGTCTTAATGTTTATCAATCAAATCTAGGAGATAGATTCAACATGTGTACATTAGGGAAAGCTCCGATCACCACAAGAAATAATCAAATTCAAGGTTCATTGACTCTTTTTTTGGGTCACTTCAGCATGCTATCTCATTGTGAAGGAAATGGCCAAGTACTATGAGATATGGAGCTGCAGCACATCTTCTCTTACTCTTACCTATAGGTCTCTTGTTTGTTTTCAAAAATCTTGTCATTATTAAGAGCACAGATGTACCTGAACTGCCATCCCCAATTCCTGTAAGCATCTGAAACATGAGGACCAGGCCAGTGAAGATCAGGGTGTAGATGAAGGCCTATCTAGGGAGATGCCTAGGCCCAGCTGGGCAGCCCCACGCATTCTCACCTCCTCTGAAAAAAGAAAAAGGAGGGTAATTGTCGTAGGCAACTCCCTTCTGAGGGGGACAGAGGGCCCAATATGCAGACCTGATCCATCCCACAGGGAAGTCTGCTGCCTCCCTGGGGCCTGGGTAAAAGACATTACCAGGAAACTCCCTGGTCTGGTTCGGACCTCTGATTATTACCCATTGCTGGTTGTGCAGGCTGGCAGTGATGAGGCTGCAGAGAGAAATCCAAAGGCAATCAAAAGGGACTTCAGGGCACTGGGATGATTAGTAGAAGGATTGGGAGCACAGGTAGTGTTTTCCTCAATCCCTTCAGTGGCAGGGAAATACACTGAAAGGAACAGGAAAACACACCTGGTTAATAAGTGGCTCAGAGGCTGGTGCCATCGGTGGAATTTGGGTTTTTTTGATCATGGGGAGGTTTACACAGCACCGGGCTTGCTAGCGACAGATGGTTTCCAGCTATCTCAAAGGGGTAAAAGAATCCTCGCTCATGAGATGGCAGGGCTCATAGAGAGGGCTTTAAACTAGGTTCGAAGGGGGTAAGGGATAAAACTAGGTGCACCAGAGATGAGCCTGGAGGCAGCATGCTGATGGGGTGGATTCGATAACCCAGCTCAAATGCATCTATGCCAATGCACGCAGCATGGGCAATAAACAGGAGGAGCTGGAAGCCATCGTGCAGCAGGATAGATATGACTTAGTCGCCATCAGAGAAACATGGTGGGATGACTCCCATGACTGGAGTGCTGCAATGGATGGCTACAAGCTCTTCAGAAGGGATAGGCAAGGTAGAAGAGGTGATGGGGTGGCTATCTATGTTAGGGAATGTTTTGACTGTACAGAGCTACACGATTCTGATGACAAGGTGGAGTGCTTATGGGTGAGGATGAGAGGGAAAGCCAATAAGACAGATATTGTGCTGGGAGTCTGTTACAGACCACCTGACCAGGTTGAAGAGACGGATGAATCGTTCTACAATTGGCTGGCAGTAGTCTCAGAATGGTGTGCCCTTGTCCTCATGGGGGACTTTAACTTTCCAGACATTTGCTGGAAATACAACACAGCAGTGAGTAAACAATCTAGGAGGTTCCTGGAGTGTGTGGAAGATAACTTCCTGGCACAGCTGGTGGGTGAGCCAACCAGGGGAGGAGCCTTGCTAGATCTGTTGTTTACGAACAGGGAAGGATTGGTGGGAGGTGTGATGTTCGGAGGCCATCTTGGGCTTAGCGACCATGAAATGATAGAATTTTCAATTGTTGGTGAGGCAAGGAAGGTGGTCAGCAAAACCACCGCTATGGACTTCCGGAGGGCTAACTTTGGCCTCTTCAAGGCACTGGCTGAGAGTCCCTTGGGAGACGGTCCTGAAGGGCAAAGGGGTCCAGGAGGGATGGACATTCTTTAAGAAGGAAATCTTAATGGCTCAGGACCAGACTATTCCCATGTGCCGCAAGTCGAACCGCTGAGGAAAACGACCGGCCTGGCTGAATGGGGAGCTTTTGCTAGGACTCAAAAAACAAAAGGAGAGTTTATCATCTCTGGAGGAAAGGGCAGGCAACTTGGGAGGAGTACAGGGATCTTGTTAGATCATACAGAGAGAAAATTAGAAAGGCAAAACCTCCGCTAGAACTAAATCTGGCCACTATTGTAAGAGACAACAAAAAATGTTTTTACAAATATGTTAACAGTAAAAAGAATCCCAAGGAGAGTATCTATCCTTTAATGGATGCAGAAGGGAATGTAGCAACCAGTGATGAGGAAAAGGCTGAGGTACTTAATGCCTTCTTTGCCTCAGTCTTTAATAGTGAGTCCAGTTATCCTCAGGGTACTCCACCCCTTGAGCTGGAAGGTAAGGATGAAGAGCAGAACATACCCCCCCTTAATCCAGAAGGAAATAGTTAGTGACCTACTATGCCATCTGGACACTCAGAAATCTATGGGACCTGATGGGATCCATCCAAGAGTACTGAGGGAACTGGCAGACATCCTTGCCAAGCCACTCTCTGTCATCTATCAGTGATCCTGGTCAACAGAGGAGGTCCCAGAGGACTGGAGGCTTGTCAATGCGACTCCCATTATAAGAAGGGTTGGAGGGAGGATCCAGGGAACTACAGGCCTGTCAGCCTGACCTCCTTGAGAAACTGGCGTCTCATGGCTTGGATAGGTGTACTCTTCACTGGGTGAAAAACTGGCTGGATGGACAAACCCAGAGGGTTGTGGTGAATGGGGTGAAATCCAGTTGGCAGCGGGTCACAAGTGGTGTTCCCTAGGGCTCGGTGTTGGGCCCTGTTCTGTTTAATATCTTTATTGATGATTTGGATGAGGGGATTGAGTGCACCCTCAGCAAGTTTGCAGACGACACCAAGTTGGGAGGCAGGGTCGATCTGCTTGAGGGTAGGGAGGCTCTACAAAGAGAGATGGACAGGCTGGATCGATGGGCCAAGGCCAATCATACGAAGTTCAATAAGGCCAAGTGCTGGGTCCTGCACTTCGGTCACAGCACCCCATGCAGCACTACAGGCTTGGGGAAGAGTGGCTGGAAAGCTGCCCGGCAGAAAAAGACCTGGGAGTGCTGGTTGACAGCCAGCTGAATATGAGCCAGCAGTGTGCCCAGGTGGCCAAGAAGGCCAACAGCATCCTGGCCTGTATCAGAACTAGTGTGGCCAGCAGGAGCAGGGAGGTGATTGTTCCCCTGTACTCGGCACTGATGAGGCCGCACCTCGAGTGCTGTGTTCAGTTTTGGGCCCCTCACTACAGGAAAGACATTGAGGTGCTGGAGCGTGTTCAGAGAAGGGCAAGGAAGCTGGTGAGGGGCCTGGAGCACAAGTCTTATGAGGAGCAGCTGAGGGAGCTGGGGTTGTTCAGTCTGGAGAAGAGGAGGCTGAGGGGAGACCTTATAGCTCTCTACAACCACCTGAAGGGGGGTTGTAGTGAGGTGGGTGTTGGTCTCTTCTGTCAGGTGACTGGAGATAGGACAAGAGGAAATGGCCTCAAGTTGAGGCAAGGGAGATTTAGGTTAAATATTAGGAAAATTTTTTTTACTGAGAGGGTTGTCAAACATTGGAATGGGCTGCCCAGGAAAGTGGTTGAGTCACCATCCCTGGAGATATTCAAAAAGCGAGTAGACAGGGTACTTCAGGACATGGTTTAGTGGGCGTGGTTAATGGTTGGACTTGATGATCTTGGAGGTCTTTTCCAACCTAAATGATTCCATGATTCTCTGATTCTATTTTTTTTCCTTCACCCATAGATATGGAGACTATGGGAGGGATGACAGCTAATTGCACACAGGAAGGAGAACAACAGGTAACTGCTACTCTGGACAGCATAGCCTTGCTTAACACCAAACAGCAAATCCATGTGTGTGAGTCTGCTGAACTGTGCCCAACAGGCACCCACACACAGTAGTGCAGCCTTTTTTCTTCTACTGCAGTGGACACTCTACAGTCAGGTTCTGTCTGAGTGGAGCTGGGTCTTCCTGGTCTTTAATAATCCTAACTGTCTCTGGATTATACAACTTGGAACATCTCAGTAAAGCATGTGGAACAGAATTATGCCTACTTACATTATGCTGCATTAAGAATTTGTTTATTCAAATGGGTGAATCAGTACATTGAAAATACTTCTGTACTATTTTAAAGGAGTTCGATTATACCAGCTTTACTTGACTGCTCACTTTGTATTTTAGTTCTTACTTTAATATTCCAGAAATCCAAATAATGGTCACTGCTCAGACTTAATAATAAAGAACAGAAAATTCTCATATCTGTTTAGTAAAACCCCGCACTACCAGGAATCATAGAAATTTAGTCTACCGCAGGTTAGTGCACCTAAATTTTTACGTTTGTATATGTTTCATGATTTGTCTTTGGTGAGATCTAAGTGTCATTTACATCTTCTTGATTACTTTTGCATGTTAGACACTCACATGACAAACATGACTAGCAAGAAAAGCATATAGGTCGCAGTTGGAATGGGTACCTACATTTGGGGATGTACAAGAAACTCTGTGACTTTGCATAGCCAGTCCCATTCAGCATCTTGCAAAGTGTAGATCACTGCTCCCTAGAGGACTGCTGAAGTGTTGAAAGCAGCCTCAAAGTATTAAATAATAGCCATTAGTAGCAACAATTTAGTTTCTGAGGAGCAGCAAATTTAAACTGTAATAACCAACTTTAAATACTTTTACTGGCTGGAAACTGTTAACTAACCCTAATTGCTGGCATCAGCCAGCATGTTTTGTACCTGCAGCCACTGATTCTGGCATGTTCTCATTCCTCCAACACGGGCGGGGAAGAGGTGTCCCAAAAGCTGTAAGGAAGACTGATCTAGCACCAGTGTGTTTGCAACTTTCCTTTGTTAGAGCTATTGATTGTTATGTATTCAGTATCCATGGATGACTGTGTGCTGTAAACAAAGTAACAGAATACATCAACATTCCCCTTTCTCATGGTTTTTGTCTCATGCAGCCCCTTTTTCTCCTTCCTACATAGCTTTAATTTTTAATTTTTTTTTCACATGAATTTCATGTGAATTACAGGCTTCCATTATCACTTTAATCTGCCTCAGTTTCTCTTTCCGTATGCACTCTAATGTAAGGCCTGCCTTGTCATGTTTTCTTCAGCTTGAAGAATTCATCAAGGTCATTTTGACCGTACTTCTAATCCCACTGGTTCTGTTTCATCCTTCTTCACAACACTTATCTGTGATTATTTTCTGGTCAGAGGATGTTAAGGATTTGCTAAGGACAGCTGTTTATCAATGCTTGGAATTTAGACAGTAACATTTTTATAAATAACCATAAAAGAGCTATTACACTGGAATTCAATATAAGATGTTTACTCCAGAGGATAATATTGCTCTTTTTTTCGGGTTATTTAGGGTTATAAAGGCATATCTGGCTTTCTCTTTTCAGACAAAACTTTTTGTTTTGCTTAACAATATTGCTGAAGTATATGAAGTTCTGCCCCTCATCTGTGTCAGTCCAAGATATTGTTCTCATGATTTTAGTTTACACTGTTACTTTAGGTGATTTCTAATTGCACAACTATAAATCAGTTTGTTTTGCTCCGCCTTCCTCTGAAGGATAGGAGGTTACGGTCACCTGAAAGTCTGTATGGAAGTGTACCTCATTCCTTGTAGTTATCCAATTATCTCCTAGCCTCATCGAAGTCATTATGTGTAACAAGAGTGTACTTAGGCTAAGACACTCATTTCTGCAATTATCTGAAATGGGGAAAAACACTAGCAATATCACACAATATATCTTCAACAGTCTGAGAAGGAGAAAATACATGGCTTAACATAAGATTGGCCCCAAATCATAACATACGAGTCTGAAGCAACCTTCAAAGTTAGGGTATTAGTTTTTGTTAATTTGAAAAACATGATTTCAGAGAAAAGTGCTGTAGAGAAAATCTGTGACCATATAGAAGCAGACATGCTCTACTGTGCTCCTGCCTTTCAAGACAAATCATCAGCACTTTTCAGAGTTAAATTATCTGGACCAGCTGGTCTAGAAGAACAACAAAGAAAGTCTAGAAATAAGAGTAAAAGCAGTGGGCTGGACAGGTTTGGGGACTAAATTTAACTAGTACTAATTTACTAAGCAGAACACTTATTATTTTATAATAAAGGTAGAGAAAGTTACTTCTAGTGAGCAGAGTGATTCTTCTTTCTCTAACTTGTTGCACCTGAGATGTTAGATTGTACACCAGTGTACTGTATTGTACAGTACTGTGCCTCCACCACATAAAACATCTAAGTTATTGTACCTGGCACATTTAAGCACAATGCATGAATTTATGTCAGGGTTAAAGAACAAAGGTTAAACAGGGCTGAAATGACTCAAAACCATCACTAGACACTGTGCAGGCCCTCTGCTGGAAGATTAATTTCTCGTTCTATGTATCTTAAAGTACAGTTGATGAACCAAAGACTAAAAGCTTAAGCAAAAGTTCTTCAGTATATACACTTCAATATTATACATAGCCTGCATGTGTGTGTACATATATTATGACATGTATGTGTGTATATATATGCATATTTATATGTGTCATGTATCTGTTTTCTGAGGAGTATGAATCTCAGCCATTTGAATGGTAATGTAAGATGGTAGAAAGAAGACTGCTTAAAACTTTTTCTATAGGAAGCATTAATTAAAACATCAAACCAGTATGGAGAATTTTTGAATGAAGTCAGTTTATGTGATAATTTCTGAGCCAATGGGAAACATTGTAGAGTCAACTCATTCTCTTTTTTTTATTATTATTATTAATACTTGAGCTTGTGAGAGATTTATTTTACCCCTTGTTGATCCACACATTGACCTCTAACTTCAGAAGAAGCTGGACAAGGTAGATCCTCATGGTCTGATATCACATTGGTTTATCTCAGTGCCCATTCACATCAGAGAAGCAAAGAGAAGTCAAGAAATTCTGCCCTCAATCACAAGGGAGGTGAGGCACTCTCCACTACAGAAAGCAGAGGTAAATCTATTTAAATACAAGCAAAATGCAATTACACATCTGGTAATCAGTGTTGGTGCAGGTGTTGCTGGAATAAGATTCAGGCAGATTAATTATTTACACAGATTATGTCCATGATTTGCAATGGACTTAAGGGAGGCTTCCTGGCAAGGATTGGAGGAGGATTGTTTGTGATTAACTTAAAAGCAAGGATAAAGCAATGCCATTATTAAGTAAATACTGCAGTCTGAATCAACATTTACTAACTGCTTGGTAAAGTCTTGCATGCTGATTGACTTCAGCAGGCAGGCCGGAAAGGAGGAAGAAAGAGTATGGGCGGTGGGAAGGGGCAGGATAGGAACATATCAGCTGAGTATGCTCAAATTCTGTGTTTGTGGTTTTGTACGCACTGTCTAAGAATGACTGTCTCACAGCAAGAGAGTGGGAATGAATTAGAATTCTCTAAACACTGAGATTCTGTTGCCATAATGTGCTTACAGGCATTATAGTGGAAATGAGTATCTGGAGGCAGATTGAAAGACTTGACCTAATGCCCTTATCTCTCAGTCCTCCAACTCCAATCTAATGAACATATACCCATAATTATTTCTCAAATAGTTTTTATCTAATTTTAAAGTGGATAATTTATAGCACTTGTAGAAAAATGCTGTAAGTTTTATTAAAATATTCAGCATTAGGAGAACTTTGAGCAGAATATATTTCCTTACTGTTCTACAAAGTCATACATATTTATAACATTAAAAACTCTTCAGTTGCTTTAATAATAGCATTCTGTTCCATAGATCTGAATACTAATGTTAATATATCTGCTGCATCCATTGAAGGCTGTGCACAGGATAACATACATTTTATACTCCCTATTTTTTGTGTATGTGTTTCGATTTTCATTACTTTGCCTTTAATTAAGATTTGTTTTGTGATAAAAAACACATTGTAAGCAAGAAATTAAAAGGTTGGGAATAAAACTAGTATTTCCTCATAGCTCTGTTGGGCCCCAGCTTGCTAGTGCTCAGCATTTAGAATAGAATCATAGAATCATTTAAGTTGGAAAAGACCTTTAGGGTCATTGAGTCCAACTGTAAACGTAACACTGCCAAGTCCACCACTAAACCATGTCCCTAAGAGCCACATCTACACATCTTTTAAACATCTCCAGGAATGGTCACTCCACCGCTTCCCTGGGCAGCCTGTTCGAATGATTGACAAACCTCTCAGTGAAGAAATTCTTCCTAATATCCAGTCTAAACCTCCCCTGGCCCAACTTGAGGCCATTTCCTCTCATCCTATCACTTGTTCCTTGGGAGAAGAGACTGACATCCACCTCATTACAACCTCCTTTCAGGTAGTTGTAGAGAGTGATAAGGTCTCCCCTCAGCCTCCTTTTCTCCAGACTAAACAACCCCAATTCCCTCAGCTCCTCCTCATAAGACTTGTGCTTTACACCCTTTACCAGCTTCATTGCTGCATTTCATTATTACAAAATGCTGCAAGTCTGATTGCTGACAGCTGGAGATGCTCTGCACCTTGCAGGACCAGGTGTTTGGGCTGCAAACTGATTTTACTCAGCACAAAGGCAGGTCAGTGGCAGTGGGTGGGCATGAGGAATATGAATGTTCTCATCTACCATAGTTGTCCCTGCTTGGGGGGTGGAGTTGGAACTAGATGATCTTTAAAGGTCTATTCCAACTCTAACCATTCTATGATTCTGTGAATCTACCTGATGCAGTAACTAAGCAGAGCTACAGTTTTCAAAATGCTCTCTGATTTTTACACCTTTGCTCCATATGATGTGCAGAAACAGACAAAATCTGAGGCTGCTTTTGAGAAGGAAATTTTAAAATAGCTGAAAAAAAACCCAACAACAAAAGTGTGATGTTAAGTTAACCATCTAGGAGTATCTTCTCCTTGGTCATCTTAGCTTGTCAGCGATCTCAGCTGAGGATGGTATAGGGATGTACGTCCTGAAAGAGTGCCTCGGGAGAGCGATTACAAAAATGATTCCGAATTGTACTGTGTCTGGGAGGGTAGTTATGTTAAAGCTGGATTTTTTACTGTTAAAGTTTTTTAAGTTAAAGCTGTGCATTTACCACCAAAAGGTTCAGATTTGATGTCATCAATGAAACAAACAAAAAAATATTGGTGCTTTTCTGTGAGTGCAGTTCTGCTGTTGTTCATAATCACAGCAATGGAGAAGGCTCTATTTCCTTATCTTCCCTGAAATGGTCCAGTCAAATGAGACCACATGTGCCTAAGACCTGTGAAGTAGCTGTATAAAGTGTTTAGGCAAGCAGATAACAGCCTAGGCCTCGTACATCCTTCTCATATTTAAGCTCCTGTTTCCAAGCAGTTCTCCCACCCTTACATAAACAAGTCAGGGACCTAATGACAGGGAGGAAAACTGAGTTGGCACAGATCCAGGAGTTTGTCTGACTCACTCAGAGCCAACACATGGTAAATTATGCTACCTAGTACTAAGTATAAATAATGAGTTTCTTTGTGCGGAGCAAGAAGAGTCCTGTCCTGTTGGATAGGCTAACTTTGTTTTCTAGCCCTGGCAAGATCAAAGTTGTGACCTTATATGTGTGGCCCAGAAAGCAAAGGGGTCCAAACTCTAATCTTACTAGTCATAGGGAATGCTTTGACCCTTAGGAGACCAATTTTAATCCAGTTTTAATTTCTGCCTATGTTGTTATTCTCTCTCCCATCGGTAAGAGATTCCTGATTTATTTATTCTGAGTTTTCCTCCTTTTTTTTTCCCCTTCTCCAGTTAAGTATTTACTCAAGTTCTATTTTAGAGCTTGATCCCAGATTGGACACCAAGTGTTAATGGCATGATGTCTAGCAGATAAGAGAACACATAAGCCGGTGTATGCTTCTAGTACCAGGGAAACTAAGGAAGTTTTAGGTTTAAAGCACACACACAAAAAGTACCTCACAGTAAACTTGGAAATGTTGTCTGCAGGCAGAAGCTTCAGAAAAGCCTGATTCAAAATTAAAATTTGCCGCTGCTTGAGCATGCTTGTATTTTCATTGAATCTCCTTCAGTTTAATATTTGGCTATTGGTATGTGTGAACATGTGCTTATGTCTGCGCCTAGGTCAGTGGCTTTACCACGTCACTGGACATAGCGGACAAATGGAAAGTAGGAAGAAAGGATCTTGAAAGTAGAGTCTTTCAAGACAGAAAATTAACTAAGGTTTCTGTTAGCTTATTTTTACCAAATACTTGTAAAATGGCCTGTTTAGTTTTGTTTTTTAAGAATGTGAGACTATGATCTTTTGACAATGCTGTACAATGACTACAAAACAGATTGTGAAGTGGAGAGTTTGAAATCAGAAAGAGAGAAGAACTTGGGAGAACAATCACTAAGGAAAACAGAGAGTGTTAGAAGAAAAATATGTGTGCAAAACCAAGTGGTATTTAGTAATAGGCACAGCAGGAGTAAAAAGACCTGCAGTATATTGCTGAATAAGGAGCTTCACAAAGGGATTAAGGGAAACAAATCAGCTTAGCACAAATATAAAATATTAGAGTAGGATGGTGAAAACATAAACATCAAATGAGGGTTTATGTAAGTGTATGTCCATCCCTCATCCATCTACCTGTTTATGTAGACACAAACAGGCCACATTAATTCTTAAAAAATGCAGGAAATTTTGAAAATGTTTAAATGCAATTAAGTGAAAAAGATGAGTCAGCAGGGAACTCTACCACCATTTAGTATAGTCAAGCTGTATACACTTGCAATTTGACAGCTAGCAGCAGCAGGAGTGGAGTGAGGTGGTCTATCAGGACTTGCCCAGGCTCACAGGAAAACAAGAGGGCACACTTAGATGCGCAGATAATGTTATACAAGGAATGCAAGGGCTGCAGTCCAATTTTTTTTTTTTCCACTCCATTTCCAACAGGTATGAAACTACTGAGCCATTTTACACAGCATATCTGTCTGTTCCCACAAAACATGGAGCTCTTGTAGAAAACTCTGTTCCCTTTGTTGAGAAATGTCAGTTCAATAAAACTAGGATTCTCTTAACAGAGGAAAAACATTTTGGAATAATTTTTCAGCTAAGTAAGCATTGAAGAAAATTTTAGCAATAGTTGAAAATTTCATTTCAGCTTTTCCTAAATGAAAAATGAGGATTTTATATCTTAACAATGCATTAATCTGAAACTACTGTATTTTAAATGTTCAACATAAACCCAGTAAAAATCTAAATGAACAACTTCTCAAGTGATCAAAAATGAAAAAAAAAAAAATGGAATGAAGTAAAACTGTTTCCCTTACGTGAAATAAAACTGTTTCCCTTCCATGTCCTACACCTCCATAGTTGTTTGCTGAGGTTTTTTTTCTTCTGAAACTGTGTTAATAATAACATCTTCTGAATTTAGGATAGAAAGTTTTTAGGATGAAAAATTTGGGGGCTTTTTTAGATTCATGTTTTTTCACAGCCACAGAATAACTTACACACCTTTAATCTCCACCCACTGCTGTACAGAAAGCAGCTGGTTTTCTAGGTAGTGGTGTTAGCAAGTGAATCACAGAGGGAAAAACTGATATAGACATAATAACATATACATCTATGGTGCAAGATATTTATAAAAATCCCATTATCAAAAAAGCTGGTGAGATATTTTTTGTGTTGACGATTAATTTAATAGAAAATGTGCTCACTGAAAGATCAAAATTTGGGGGGTGGGGAACATGAGACATGCGGTGGGGGGGAGCATATTTTTCCATGAGTTGTTCCTTGTTTTATCAGTCCCGGAAAATTCACAAAAAATGCAGCTCTCAAGCAGAAGTGCAGCATTATGGAAAAGTAAAAACTTTAGGGATAGGTCAATGAAATAGAACAAACCATAAAAAATCAGTTTTGAAATGTTCTTTCCTCTTTGGAATCTTACAAATTTTTCCTCTTAACAAAAATAATTCAATATTTTTGTAACCTAGGATTAGGACAAAAATAAATGTCAAATACTAGATTTTATACCAGATTGAAAGTTATGATAAGGAATGTGTATGTGTAGTATTGACCTCTAGTATCTTTTCCATTTAGGAAAAAAAAAAGTTAATGTTTGAGAGCTTTACCTCAGGTATTCTATAAAAGGTAATGACAGCAACATCGTCACAGTCAATGTCATATAATTCATTACCAAATCAGAACAAGCCCAAGATAATGCAACACCCACCATGAAGGTTCTCCACGTCACAACGCTCAAGGAAATGGTAACTGTAGATAAAAGCATCATAAGTCAGACTTTCATATCTTTAAAATTCAGTGCCAACTTTAAGTACTATAACAAGAGAGAAGAAAGCATTGGCAGAGATTCCTGACAACGTTCCTTACCTAAGAAGGAAAGTCAGAAGTTCTAAAGTTGACCTAGTATAGTATCAATGTTCAGTATCTGGTTTTAAAGAATCACAAAAACTTTGGCTTTATTTAGATCCTTCAGATCTGAAAATTTATCTCAAAGCAGCTCATGAAGTAATGATGAATCAAAACCAATATAATGCAGAAGTTATTTGAGCAAATGAAGTCTTAGTGGGAGAAGAAGAAATATATAAAGAGATAGATTTATGCAACTAAGCAGCCCTTCAAGCTAACCTATTTATCCATACTCATGTTGAGTGCTTAACTTGCTGATTTCCCCCACACACACAATGCTCATTGTTTTGACATCTAGAGACAGCACAAAAATATGTAGCTGTACAAGAAAATATTCTGCTCAGAAAAGGGTAGAGCACTAAATTACTACTTCTGCTATTACAGAAAGACAAAATGCCTGCCATAATAAAATCTTTATACTGTCCTGTTAATATTAACACAGATGAAACCACATACCTGCATTTCTGCCAGATCACTAAACCTGTGTGGTGGAGAACAAGTGTTGCAGATGAAGGGTTTCTCCTGACAGTCTCCATTCATCACGACTGCTTTAAGAGCAACTAAGCCAGGAGACTCCTTGTATGCTGAGCTGTTGGTCAAGCATGAGGGCTTTTGCAGATGTTTTGCTTTGCTGAACTGATGTAAACAAGAATCCATCTCCTATTCTGTTATTGTAGGGTTTTTCCTGTAAGAGATGAAAAATAAAAGGCACTTTTATTAGTTGGTGAAGGAAGTTTAAAATTTCTGACATCAGATACGCAGAGAGCATAGATCTTAGCAGAATGAGGCCCTAATTAGGCCTGTGCAAAATCCTGAAAGAAGAGACCCACATTGTCACTAAGGCACTCTTTAAGATAATAGTTTACATAAAAACAGATAATGGATTGATGTTAAAGAAAAGATTAATCTATAAAGAGTTCAGACAGAATTTCTTTATGCAGAGGGTTACTGTATAATGGAACAAATTGTCAAAGGCAGTGATAGAAGCAAGTGTGAATTATTCTGACACATTTCTGGAAACGAGAATTGGAAAGTACAGTTGCAAGCTAGATTTCCAAAATGATAAATGGTGATACATGAATTGATTTAATTTCAAGCTGATGAGGCTAAGGGTGGGACGAATTGCTTTAAAAAGTCCCAAGGTTAGTTATAGGAGATCTTAATGGACAATGTGTTCCTCCTGGTTCCCTTAAAGGTTCCTTCATGCTATTATGAGGCAAAATTTTATATAATTGATTAAGAAATGGACTAGCTAGGGAGAGAGGAACCAGCTACTTATTGGTAAAGACATAAAAGATTAAAGGATCACAAAACATTCAGTTGCTTTGCTTTGTACAGACTCTTTCTACTGAAATAGATTTGTAGGTATGATCTGAGAACTTCAAGTATATAAAGAAAGAAAAGCATGCATTAAAAAAAAATCCAAACACTAGATAGGCAAAGCACTAAACAATTCTTTCAAATCTAATATGGGTAGCCCTGTAGTCATACTGTCACTTCTGTCGAAGCCATTACCACCATCACAAATAGGTTTTCAGGTGTTCTTAACATCATAAGAGGTTGTACACAAAATGGCCTAGAACATTTCATTTCAAAAAAGAACACATTAATATTTAAAGTTAACACAGAAACACTACGCGTTATTCACTTTCATACACAGATTAATAAGGAAACATAAAATGGGACATTAATTTGGCTCTTTTCCTCTGAAAGCCTAGAAGTTCACTAACAATAATGAAAACTTTAGCTGGAAGAAAATAAAATCTGAACACTTTGCTTAGAAGTAAATAAAAATTTAATATGCACCTGATGGAAAGTAACTGTCTTCCTTCCCAGTCCTCAAGTCAAAAGAACGCTTACTAATAAAGGTTTTGCTAAACCTGAAATTGCACATTAAAGAGCACATGTGATACATATATCATGTCAAGCCATGGAAGAAAAGTCTGTCATAAACATCTTGTTAATTTGTTATTTCTTCTTAAAATAGTTATGCTGGTGTTGATTTTTTCCTTAGGTTATTTTTGGCATATAGCTCCCATCATCGGGAGAAGGTATATTAGCACAGACATGTCACTGCTATAACTTCTGTTAAACTAAATATGACTGTGTCCCAGAGGATTACCCAAAATCTAATGAAGTCTGAGTAAGAGAATGCATGGCTGTGCAGTTCTTGCCTGAATCATTCTCCTGTTGAATTTATATAAAAACCAGAGTGTACAAATTTCTCACAAGGAAATTAAAATTATGACTCTATTGAGGGCTGTGTGCATTTGCTGGTTCTCATATCAGGTTTACTATAATGTCATGAAGTGGTTTTAAGCAGGTAAAACAAATTTGCAACCAATCTGTATTCATTAAGAAATAAAACTGTTTGTTAAACTTAGCAATGTTAGATTGGTGGAATCCAGGAAATAATATAACCCTCCACATTACTATGGGAGGCCCTTTGCTTAATCACAAGGAATGTGGAGCAAAACTACTAAAAAAATGAACCAGTTCATCCCAGACTAGAAAAGCAGCAGACCACAAAGCGTTTGCTTGTTCGAGAACTGTTTCAAGAGCCATCTTCAGTGACAAAGAAGGATGGGCTTCAGGGTTTCTGTGTGGTTTTGTGAGCTCTGGAGAAGTCTCATTAGATCTTAGGCAGGTCTAATGAAGCAAGCTCACAAGCTACGGCTGCTAGAGAGGACTGTGTTTATTAAATACAATTCTAAAGATATTTTTTGGTATTTCATCTAAATTTATTCCACTACTGAAAATATATGCTTTTTTAGTGGAATATAAACTTTTGTCTTAAACCTGTTCTCATAATAGGTGCAACTGGATCACCTGAGATTTATGAGGTATTCTGGTCTCCTGACGTTAACAGATCCACTACTCTGCCATGCAAAGGTAAATTTCTAGAGACTTTCTATCCCAACAGACTGTCAGATATGTTCAAGAGTCTGTTGGACAATCACCTAATAAAGTGAAATTTCTCAACAGAAGATTATTAAAATTAGATATTGTGGGGAGGCATCTTGATTAAATGCCATCAGTCCCTCTTACTTATACTTGTGTTCTTTCTTCACAACCATTGAATACATGGAATACGTCCTACTTTTTTCCTCTCCATTTGTCTGCAATACAAATAAAACCATCTATTAGTTGCTCCTCCAACCACAATCATTCCTAAGACGTCTCCTGAGTGAGCTGAGTCAACTGTAGATTGTCCTTAAGTCCTGGCCTGGTGACAGCAACACCAAGGATGAGGAAAAGAAAAACAGGATGAGTCCGTCCTTCCCCAAGCCGCTTCACACAGGTTTTTGCACTTTTTGTGGGATATATTTCCATATCCCAGTGAAACCCATTATCTAGTCATTATTTATCATATCAAACATCCCTTTTTAATTTCTACTTCAATAGATTTTTTTTTTCCACACCCCCCACCCCTCCCCTCTGTTTTTATAAAGTTACACAACCTTTAGGGAAAAGGGAAGTTGTTTACAATTTGTAATTATAGCACTAAAAAAGAAATCAAACTGCAAATTCATTGCAGAGTGTTTGATCCAGAATATTGTTAGAAACATAATTAATAGCTGAAAGCGTTTGAGACAACACTCCTCAACTTAGTCATTAGACATCCAGAAAAATACAAACACCCAGCATTTCAAGCTTTAATGTATTCATATTTGTTTTCAATTTCAGTATTTGAAGAGTTAATTTGGTGGATCGGTTTGTTTGCTGCTATAATGGAAAACAGAAATTATCACCACTTTGTAATCTCAAAGTACTGTATTTGTTTAAGGGTTGTCGATAGAAAAACATGTTGAGTTTCACTGAGGGCTTTCATTTTGCAGCCCCCATCTTCAAATCTTCAGAGGGTCTCCAGAACCAGGAAATAGAAGTGGAACAAAACATGCAGGCTGGGATCACCTACTGAGCAGTGAGCTACCTACATGACAGCAGCACCATTTTTTATGTGCTTCTCTGGCTGGTGCTAGAGAAGCTTTGTGGATTTGTGCAGTACCATGTCAGCTTACAGGGGTTTGGACCCTGGCAGAATACTTTTCTTCATGGTTTCCTTGCAAGTCTCTCCTTTGTTAGTTTCCATAGTTTTTGTTGTAGATTAAAAAAAAAACAAAGTTAATACCATTAGGCTTCCTACTGCTTATCATTGCTGATCCATTCACACTCTGGTATTTTTAGTAATTTTTTTGGTTTCTGTTATTTATTTTGTTTTATTTTATTTTGAATTCAGACGATATACGGGTGAGTCCATCTTAACAAGCCCTAATTGTTCAGAGGGATTATTTTCTGCTCTTTTACTTTCCTCCTTCTGCCCTCACTTTCTTGGGTTTATTCACATTACAGTAGTGCCTCTTCATGGAAGAGGGTCTCAATACATGAAGAAAAGTGTCTTAGTGCATGACTTGATATCCCCCAGATATGAGTGGCTTAAGTTTATACCTGTTATGTTTGTGAAGGCATAAAGCTGTGAAGAGTATACTGAGGAGGCTGGGAAATGTCTGCAGTTTCCAGGTCCAGTGCAATACTGGACGACTGAAGCAGGAGAAAGGCTTGGCACAGTGTTTCAGCACAGGAGTCAGGCTAAATCTTTTAAACATGGAATAAGGTCTAGAGCAGGTTTCCTGGTGCCCAGATACCATTGCTTCACACTCAAAGTAGAGAATGACCAGGTGTTTTTTTCTTCTCTGTCACTTATCCCCTCTAACACCCATGTCTAATGATGTTTTCCAGGCAATGGAGGTTCATCCGGGCTATACAGTGTTGATCCACTGCTGCAAGACTGTAGGCATAACATGATCACTTTGTGCCAGGTGTTACACACAGGCAGCACCACGGAAGAGCATTTTGCTTTAGGCTGCTCTGTCCAGTTCTGCCCTGCACACATGGCAGGTCTGGAATTGCATGTCCTTTCAGGATTGTCTCCATGGCATAGAGTTCAGCACAGTATTTATCAGGAATTTTCAAATCTTTGTAGTCTGAATTATAAAAACAGAAAAGGGGAGGAAAACTAGAAAAAATGAAAATACTCTAAACAAATTTTCTTCTTTCGTTTTGAAATATATTCTGTCAGCTTCTTTAGCAGCATTCTTGGTAACAGTGTTTTGTCACAAAATTCTGTATTGTGAATGGAATTGTAAGGTTTTTACTTAATTTACAGATTAGAGATTCTAGGGTTACTCGTCTAACTGATCCTCGTATGTTTCTTACTCATTTCCATTTCAGTTCATCTCAAAATTGCCCTTATATTGGGAGGATTAGAAAACTGACGTTATTTAGGCTGGGCTTCTGTTAATTAAGTATATGAAAGTACAGTGATTTGGGAATTTCACCTTCTATAAACCAGCTAAACTTTAATCATCTCCTAAGCTCAACATAACTAGTAAGCTTTAAAGTGCAAATGCCTCTTGCCTTTCTCAGAATGCTTTGTTTCAGTGCATCACAAATAAAGATGCTGCAAAAGCTCAAACTATAGTTAAAATTCAGTTGCCAGACAAGTTTGCCTCTGATATAAGTACATTAATGATCATCGTGTGTGTGTGAGTAATAATGATTCAAGTATTCCATTGGGATTTTATACAAACATATGGCTGAACGGCCTTCTACTTGTGCAGCAAACTGATGAGAAGTGCTCCTGTTTGTTATTAAATACAAGCAGATATTGTTATACAACAAAAGCAGGAATCGGGTTACCTCCTGCCTCTGCCATTCGCCCCACAAGAAAGCAAGAAAACAGTGAGTGCCTTCCAGCTCTCCTGTCTGTTAAACAGAAAAGCTGGGGTCTAAACATCCTGGTGCCTCAGTAGGACAGTTAGAGGGGTCTAAACCAATTAGCAGAAACATCCAGCTGGTGTCTTTACTAATTCTAGTCCAGATTCTGGCTGTCTGTACTGGAAGTAACAGAGAAAATCCTACAAGCCTGTTATGTGCCTTCTGCAGGAGCCAGCCATACCCAGTGGACTTGCCGAATCTGGTGTGCGTTTTGATGAGCTATTGCAATAGGTAAGAGACCATGTTGACCACTGAGGCTGGAATATACATTCCTTTTCCTCCACCCTCTATGGCACCTGGGGGTCCATGGGGGAAGTCTTTTTTTCCCATTGTTTCTGCTTCTGGCTCTACAAGTGGCTTTAATAACAACCTGAGTAAAAGCACGAATCCTAGCTCTTCCTGGAGCTATGATCTGTACCTGGCAAACAACTCCAGCTGACTGGGGAAATGATTAATAAGATGATGAAGAAACAGTTTCATTGTCTTTTTTGAAAGGTATTTCTTACAGAGTGAGTGCACTTGGGATACCATTTGGCTCACAGAATCCCTGAGAACTATAGATGTAGCAAAAAGATTCTTTATTTCCCAATTTTTACTTAATTTAATGACTGTGTGTTATTTTTTCAGAAATGGACCAAGACACGGGTACTTATGCTGTTGTAACTAGGTGCTCTGTAGGGGTTGCTATCTTTAGAATACACCATGGAGTTGACCTGGATGAAAAATAATATCTGAATGAAAGTGAAGTTTGCCATAGCACCCAAGACTTAAAGAAATAGTTCTGGCCCCTTTATCCTTTTTTATTTTGCATGGTTTCATTTATAGCTTGTGCATTATTCATGCTGGCCTTTCAACCAGAAAGCTTCTGCTACCAGACTTGTAAATAAAACACAAACTATATGCAATGAGGAACATTTTGGACCAATGATTGTTAGCCTAGGAAGTTTGCAAGAGGCATGAATATGGTCAATATAAAGCAGTTCTGCTGAAGTAGTTTCCTGCATAAGGACTGTAGGCTAGCCTCATAAATCACTGTCTACCTATCACTGCCATTGCATCTGAATTATCCTAAGAAACTGCAAATTTTCTGTATAAATAACCCTCAAAGCCATCTTCTTCTAGCTGACTCCATTCCTTTTCCTAGTACAAGTTTTTTCTCTGTTTCTGACTTGTATGCTCTCACCTTTGTGAGTCCAGTGAGTCAGTTCCCTCACTTGCTACCTAAACTCCATTATAATGTGTCAAATAGTCTGTAAACTAAATGAGACGGGGGGGGGGGGGGGGGGGGAGACAGAGGGGGACAGACACGACACAATATGCAAATAGTATGCAAAATAGTAGGAGGTATGTTTGCTTCCAGTTGTTTCTACGAGAAAATTGTTGCTCCTGGGAGTCTTTTCTTTAGCTATTAATGTATTAGGTGTACCTATTCTTTGGTTCTGTAACCAGAAATAGATTTGGAAGTTTCTCTATGGCTGAAGAATTTCTTGCAGGACTTTGTCTGTGTACTTACTATGTGAACATTATTTGTCATTTAACTAAAATGTGCCATCAGCATAACTGAAGCAGAGAATATTATAAGATCTCAATCCTCTAAGCAGATGTGCTGGTTTGGGGGGATAGAGTTAATTTTCTTCATAGTAGCTAGTATGGGGCTGTGTTTTGGATTTGTGCTGAAAACAGTGTTGATAATACAAAGATGTTATTGTTATTGCTGAGCAGTGCTTGCACAGAGTGCAGACCTTTTCTGCTTCTCACCCCACTCCACCAGCAAGGAAGCTGGGGGTGAGTGCACAAGAAGTTGGTAGGGGACGCAGCTGGGACAGCTGACCCCAGCTGTACATGATGTTTTCAAACTTACTGGCTTTGAACAGGGATACTATCTCCAAAAACATTTCTCTAACCTTTCATTAAGGCACCGCCACAAACAAATGGCTACCATCTTACCCACAATCAGGTCTGGTTTTCAGATGCTTCATATTTTACCCAGGTCCAGTATGCATTTTAGAGGGGAAAGAACAGAATATGTGAAGTAAGTGTTTTACCTTGCAGAAAAGTAAATAATTAATGAAAAGGAATGCAGAGTATAGCTCCTGTGTGTCTTAAAAATACATAAGATCCTAAAGGGACTGATTTCATTAGATAAATTCACCTAAATGTCATGTTTCCAAGAAGAAATGGCAGGACTGGGCAATGCACAGAACAAATGTTCCATGGTAATAACCAGGGGAAAAAAAGATTCTCAGAAGATGTGGCTAGATTTCAGGAGGTGTGTAATATTTTTCTGTCCTATAATATTTATTCTGGACTATATTAGCAAAAATAATCCTTTCTTTTTGTTTTCTTTCTTCTTTTGGCTTACATATCCATTACTATTGAATTTACAGCACTGCTGGTTAAAAGTGTATTAAGTTGTCCAGCACGTTTAGCTTGAAATTTCATCATGTCTGAACAGCTTAACTGATAGAAGGCTGATAACTCTTTATGAAGCAGGTTTTAATAATGCTTTCATGTTTCTGGTTTATGATGCCATTAAAGTCATCTTTTGTCATATTACTAATAGAGATATTCTCAAAATAACCCAAGCAGCAATTTAGTATAGCTTTTAATGTCAGCATAAATTCCTGTAGTCCTAAACTTATTTGAAATGTTAACAGTGTTGTTTGCATTTCCAAATATATGTTTCATATTATTATGGAATGCAAATCCCTTAGGCTAACAAAAATATCCATTGTCTGAAAGTCAGGGTAAATTCAGTAATACTTTAGGCACGTGATTCTGGGGCACAATTCACTGAACAGGAGAATTATGGATTTGATGATCATGTTGTAGATCAGGTAGGTATCTATATGAAAAAGCTCAGATTTTCAAAATGATCAGCACCTAACAGATCTCTTGAGGATATTCAAATCAGGTCAAATCAGTAGTCTAAACTTGGAGCCAAACGTGATGCTCTGATCCTGTTTATAATTAATTATGAGGAAAAGTAAAAGGCCTTATAGCATAGAAGTAAAAATTATTCCATGTTGTTTTATCCTGATAAGCTTATGGAAAGGCCATATGTACCTGATGTTTGTCTCTTTCCTGTCAAGAAACATGGGATCCAAGCATTTGTTTTAATAGAATTTATGTACAGTCTCAATATTCTGTCTTCTTTGCTAGACTGAAATCAGAAAGCTGATGAAGTGTCGTGCATAACAAGATGATCTCATGCTTACAGAAAAAAACAGGTTTTGAACAGAGTGTACCTTTTATTGTCAAAGCTGTTTTGCTATACTGGTCTCATGAAACAGAAATCCTCCTGCAGAATGAAAGCAGTCTGGATAACAATGTTGTCCTGGTTTGAGGGAAGAAACACACAAGCTGCAGAGCTGTGTAAAGTACCAGCTGCAGCTGTACAAGGCACTATACTCATTAAATACCAAGAGGCCAGCATGAACCGTATTCCGCCCTTAGTCTGCTTCTGTTGCAAGTGATGGGAATTCTGGCCTCAGTCCAACAGACCGCTGAAGCACATGCATAATTTTGAGATTGTGACTAAAACCACTGATTTCAATGACCTTATAAACTGAACTCTTGGTACATACTATAGGAAATAAAAAATTATAACAAGGTAGTCTCCACTGGATAGCCATTCCTGAAAAAAAACTCTGGCATTTTTTAAAACAAAATTGTTAAAAAAAAACTCAATTAAGAAACAAGAACATGCATTAATTAGCTATACCTTAGTCAATAAAAAGCACTACTTTAAATCAGTGGACTTTCCTTAGTGTTGCATATGACAGGACTTGCTTTAATAAACTAATTAGCAGAAAAACAGGTCTTCCCCACAAGAAAAAAGGACATCTCCCACTTTACCTTGTGGGGTCAGCACATTCTGTTCTTGTTGAAGCTGAGAACTTAAACTACCTGTTCTAAAAAGTGCATATTTTTATGAGGAAAAAAAGACTATACTTTGTGCTTCTCTAGAATGTGATTCCAGTCCTGAAGAAACAGTTGTTTTCATGAGCACAACAATAGAAAGGTAGAATTATAGCTGCTTTAATTAAATGTCACTTCTCAAAAACTTAATAAGGTAAAAAGAAGATCATAAGGTACGAAAAAGGGAAAAAGACTTCTAGTCTTTTCTGTTTATATATGCATACTGATCATTAAACTGTATCATGTGGCCTAGAAAAGGATTTAAAAGTACTTTCAAAAAACTGTGTCTAACTTGAAAGTTATGGATTCAGCATATCTGTCTTAGTGACATCTGCAATATAATTTAGATTAAGGAACTTGCCCTGTATTGGATGAGAGAAGTATAAATAACCAGAGAGTACCACGTCCTGCATCTTGCCATTCTCACTCACATTATGTTGCATAATTCAATATTCCATAAATAATAGTTTTATCAACATTTAAAGCTTGTCTGTATTCTCACTCCTAGAACAGTTATTTCCAAGATTTAGAGGTTTTTTTAAAAAAGGACCGGCAAATACATTTTCGTCCTCATTTCAAGTTTAAAAGTTTTCAGTGAACAGATGATTCTGCTAAAATCTGGCAAAAAGTCTGAACAGTTGATATTCCAAAGTGTGTGTACTACCTCCTTTTAATGAACCATTTTAATCAAGGGAAATCTTTACATAAACTGAGTAGTTTTCTTCAAGGTCATTGATGAATCAGAAGACACTTCTCATTTGTTTAAAGCATAATTTATGTCTTTGTATAACACCACACCAAGGATGAAGCCTGTACAGGACACAATAATATAAGTTATAAAATGTGTATGTACTGTCTATTAATAATTCTTTGCAACCTTTCATACAACTGAGACCTGTACTATATTGGTTTCTCTGAGTTTGACAAATAGTACTGTATGATGAAGACTTGTCAGCTAATTTCTGTCATGACAGGAATGCACAAAGGCTCAGAGGAAAAAATTGTAATGATATTTCCAGCCATTTTATATGTGAAATAGAATATTTACGGTATCAGCTTATTTGTGAGGGAAGACTATCCTCTTCAGAAAAGCTACATTGTCACAGGGGCAAAAGCTAATTGTCACTCCAATTACCTTACTGATATTTTACAAAACTATAAGTAAAGAAAATACAATAACCTCCCTGTATCTGGGCATTGGTAAACACTATAGAGTGAAAAGGGGAATGATTATCTAGGTTAGGAAAAAGGATCAAAATTTATACCATGAGTAAAAGCTTCCTGCAGAATAAGCAACAGCTGTTCAACAAGTGTTCTTTCAGTTTAGATTGGAAATAGGACACCAATAGAGTTCATCAGAAACAAATTCTGGAACTGATCTTGCTGGATTTTTTAATAGAGATAAAAAGTAGACGTATCCTGATACATACGAAGAACTGGATGACCTTGAGGGCCATAATTTTATATATATATATGTACTAATGAGAACTACTATTATAAGTTGCATGCCTATCATTTGGGAATGACAAAGTAAGAGAAAGAGAAAAGTATAACTGGCATTAACAAGATTTTACAATAATTCACCTAAATAAAGAAGGTGTGAAAGGTGAATGTGATCATAAAAGATGCATCGTGCAGTATATTCCCAGCAGAAAAATGACTTGGTAATAATATTGCAGAGACTGTAGTAGGCAACTTTGGAGTGCCTATTGTACAACTTGGAGAAAGACCCAAACATCAACAGAGACCAAAAGATGGTTGAGAGATTCCCACAAAGAAGACTAAAAGAATCAGGCTATGTTGTCCTAGTAACTGAAGACTAATTATTAAATATACTGACACACTATTAATAGGTTTATTGCACAAGGGACATAAAGGGGAAGCAAATATTTTAGGAAATATAGATACAAATTTTATAAGAAATAGTATTTATTTTTTGCTCTTGAGGTCACAGAGGTGGGCAATTAGTAGGATTCGGGCTACCAGAGGGGTTCTGAAAGAGCTCTCCAATATAAGTGCCAGGATAAAAAAAAAAAATAAATAAATACAGAGTGTAGCAATCTTATGGACAAGATCACGTCTGCTAGAAAACAAAAGTGAAGGCCCATTGTTTCTGTGAACTTGTAGGGGTGTGGGGCAGAATTTCTTCTCTGATACAGTATTGAAAAGAAAGTTTCCTGTAGAAAAAAATAACTTCAGCAGTTTAAAAGACTTTCAGATAAGGAGGGTCAAGCTACATATTTTAATGCATTTCTCTCCACCTATTTCAAAATCATAACTATTTTGCAGGTATGCTGCACAAAACTTATGAGAATGCTTGAATATGCTGAAATTATCAAGTCATATGTGCATAGTCGTTATGCATGTTTATGCACACTGTTTCATTTAAATTGGGAGTAGAGTGTTTATGCACAGAGACACACTGCCTTCCCTACTTTTTTTTTTCTGTGAGAGCATGTTATGCTCTCCGTAATGTGTGAAATCAGTGCCTGATACTCCTTACTAAAGATTGTGATTCCTAATGTACATTGTGTGATGTGTACATTCAAGACATTGATTAGCCATTAAGAACATCATGTGAAGCTCAGTGAGATTATTTGGAACTTTTTGACTTTAGGTTGATTCTTAAAAATTTATTCACTTGAAGATTCACTTGAATATGGGAAATAATTTTCATGAATACAGGAAATAATTCTCATTAAATATTAAGCTATTATATGAGGTCATTAAAGTAGATCTTGGAAACTCAAATCTTAGAGTTAGCACTGGGAGATTGCATGTTGCTGTTCCAGCCTAAAAAAATGGGTTAAAAATAATCTGCCATCCAAGATGCACAGTTGTTATTTGTTAGGTCTTTTTACTTATTCAATATTTTTTAGCTTTCCTCATTATGGAAAAAAAAAAAAGTGGTCTGGCATCTCTAAGGATGTTTTGTTATATTCAGAGAAAATTAATTCAACTAAACCAAAGTGTAGGCAGAGAGAAAACTTAGTGCTGATGGAGACCACTGTAAACATATTTTGGGAATCCCTCATATCCTATGAAAACTTTTTCAAGTGCCATTTTCAAACTGAAAGGGTTACTATGCCTTCTTATTCCTATTATGCCATCATTTGAATAAACTCTCAAATTTAGGTTGAAGATTTTTTGACACGACAGTGAAAATGAATAAATATGAAATGTGATATATTGCATTAAGAAAAAGCTACTTCTGTATCATGTAGTAATAGATGACAATAGGAACATTTTTCTACTTTGACAAAGAAAAATAATAAAAATGGCAATAGCAAGATGAGCATAGCAAAGAAATAGAATAAATCAAAATGCTGATGTTGATCATCTCTAACTTGTTTCCTCTCTAATTTTTCCTGTATTCTCTACAGAGGTTAGTCACTGAACTTACTACCAAAATAGTATTTTTTCTGACATATGGAGGGTTTTAGAAAGCAGCCAGGAATGTATTTCATAAGCCCCTTTGCTGTCCAAGCACTGTTGCAAGTCATCTAGACTTAGAGGTCGTCCTTTTCACAATGCCAAGAGAGGTGGTGTCATGGCCAGCATACTGATGGGGGATGGAGGGGATGGGAACTTGCAGAAGCTGAAGTCAGACTATAATATGAAGGCTAAGAGATCCATAGCTATGTAAATGAACACTGGCTTCAGTGTAGCTTCACCATTTTGTGCCAGATGAGATTGGCACAAATCTTAGAGGATATATCTTAATTAACGATGGGATGGGGAGGGGGAGAGGCAAAACAGTTCTGCCCAAGGCTAGTGTTAGAATCTGAATAATTCTTTCTAATTCTCCTGTGCTATAAAACTATTTGTTGAGGGAAAAGGAAGAAGTTGAAGTGTGAAGCAAGAAACAGTGGTCAAACTGAATTCAGGTATACTCGATACAGTGTTGTTCCCATGAAATAATGAACAATTTCAAATCTACACAGCTTTCACCTTCTGTTTAAATAAAGTGCTATTCCGTTTGCCAGGCTTTAATGAACAAGATGACGTCTGGTATAGAGGTTAAAGTTAAGCATCTGCCTTGAGCCATTTATTTCCATACAACACAACCTCAAACTGGATTTTAAAATCAAAGAATGAAAGCAAAAGATGAACGACAGTGGTGCATGCATTGTGTCTACAGTCCCTCCTTAATCTACCACCCTGTGGCAGCTGTGGGTTGGCAGATCTCTAAACAGCAAAAACAACTGGCTTTCATATCAAATTATTTGATTGTATTTCCCCTCACTGGGCACAGAATGCCTACCATACTTTACTAGTCAGAATTAAGAAAAGAGATAGTAGAAAAATCTGTGGTGAAGATGATTCTTGAAACAATGGCACAGTTAGATTTCTGTCATCTTATGTTTTTGCTGCTGCTGTGTTATTCACAGTATTCAGACCCATATAAAAATATCCAGCCTGCAGGTTTCTCTGGAAAGGATGGTCCTCAGACCCAGAGCTAAACTGCTGAGCAGAGCTGAGGGGTGGAAAATGGGTGACCCTGGAAAGAAGCTCTTGTCCTCAGGAGCAGCTGTATTTCAGCAGGGGTGAAGTGTGGCTCTGGGTATTTCAACACGCAAGACACCTGGCAGCCTGTGAGGTGAAACAGGGAGGCCCATGATCAAATGCCAAGATTGTTACTCAGCTTTACCCAAAGCTCCTCAGGTCAAAGGGTATGACCACTGTATGTCATCTTATGAACCGTGTAAATACATCCAGTGTGTGTTTCATTTTTTATTTAAAAGGAGAACTCTTTGTTTCAGTTAATGAGAAATCTCTTCCCAAAATATTAACATTGTGAATGCTACCAATCCCTTTTATTGTGTACAGAGAGTCAATAATGTGTGCGCTTAGTTCAAAAGCAAATGAGATGATGCATCTTCCCCAGGGAGCTCGTGCTCTAGTTCAAATACAAAGTATTTCAGACACGGACAGTACATGGTGTGCCAGTACAAGGTGTTTGGAGGTAAAGTAGGAACTGTCCTGTTCTCCTTGTTCTAGCTCTGATAGGTGTTCTCTGTGTACTTTCTAATTTCCTCATTAGTGCTGAAAGATTGTCAAAGCAAAGAGGGATCAGTAGCTCCTCTTTTTTATTAAAGAGGCATAAGAAATAACTGAGGTGCAGGCAGAACAAGAGGTACTGCTGGTCAGCATGTTACAGTGGCTAGTTACAGAAAACAGCACTGACATATGCACACCTATGCAGATTTTTCTCAGTAAATATGCATGCCAACTTTCTAATTGCAACACCTGAATGAATGGCTTTAAAGATGGGTTCAGAACATGGATGAAGGCCTCAGTTTGGGTTTAGGAATTGTACAATGTCATTAAATTAGAAAGAGATGTCTAAGACAGGAAGTGTGGCAAGTGTGTACAGTATTTGAATACAAATGTGTACCTGGTACTCTTACTTTTTAAAGGTCTTCTCTCACAGATCCTTAATCCATTCTGCTGATAAAGCATTGATGCTTGTGGGGACACTTTTCTTTTAACAATTAAATTCGGGCTTATGTGTGGGAAAATGTAGCACAACGTACACAGACTTTGTTTTATCCACAGGTCTCCAAAATGCCTAGCAAAGAAGGATAACCTTCATTAAAGACAACTTGAACAAGAATCTTGTTCAGCTAACCTAATATGATGGCTGATACTAGGATAATTTTTGTGGCTATATCTTCAAAGTGTACTTGTAATGACAAACTATGACACTGATGTGACACTGCACAGATCCTGATATTCATAATTTGTTTGAATATAAACTGTTATGATCACATTACAAATACTACCTCTGGTCTTTCTATCTCAATAAAGGGGAACAAAATATGTCAGAGATGGCACTGATAAACTCTTTTCCTTATAATTTCAAAGAGTAATATATTTTTCCTTTCAGGAGAAGACATACATGGGATTTGTAACCACCCTGTACAAGTATACTTTCAATTGAGTCTTGATAGAGCTTGTATTTGTGAATGAATCCTCATGGGGAAAAGAGCAGTTCAGTAGAGCAGACCTACTCTATTTATAAAAAAAAGAGAGAAAGAAAAAAAAAAGAAACAAAACGAGTTAAACAAGTTTCAGTTACACAACATATATTTTTGGCTAAAACTGTGTGAGGTGAGAATGCTGCTTCAATTACAGGCAGTAAAAAATAACTTGGTAAAATCGCACAGGAAGTCCTTATTCAACACTTTGCTTTGCTTTTCCATTTCTTTGAGTAAATCTGACGTTATAAGCATAACTGACTCTCTGAGGACCTCTTAAATAATTTAAAGATGCTGAGCCTCATATTCTACAGGCGAAAGATGCTGACATTATTTTAAATTAGGTTTTTATACTTAAAATATATTGAAGTGCATTTTGGGGAAATGAAGTTTTGCTACCTGTGCTTTTTCTGAGACTATGTGTAGAACAATACAGACACTGTGGATAAAATAATGTCCACATGTATTTTTTTATACATTTTGAAAAAAATTATTAAGCACAATACTCTGTTTTTCAAAGATTAGTTTGAAATATCTCTGTTATCTTCTGGAAAGGTATTAGGTCTGGGGTTTCTTTTGCAAGTGGTTGTACCTGATAAAAGGCAGGCAGTATTTAAATCGAGTTTTTTGAATAATTAAAAATACACACCAGGTAAAATCATACACTGGCCCATCTGAGGGATGCTTTGTTTCAGTGAAAGTCCAATTTGTTTTTTTCCGCCCATAGCTTGAGCGCAGTACCCTCCCTGTTATTTATGCTTCTAAATCTTGATGCTTAAGTTATTTGTCACAAGCAGCTGGCCTCAATCTTACTCTCCCACATTGTTCTCAGTTGTCCTTCAAGTCACAATCCAAGTGAGAACATGTAAAGAAGAGACTCATGGATAAACAAAACTTCATCCTTAAAGTATGGGGAACACTGAGTGGAAGAGTTGGTGTTTGTATGGCTTGTTTCTCAAGTTTATTTTTATCTTCCTATGGCTGTTGGATAGTACTAGTCTAATGAACAGACCCCTGGTAAGCCCCTAGTAATTGCCCTGAAACAAACCAAAACCAAAAGTGCCCCCAAATTGTTTTCACTCTGCTGCTTGCTAAAATCTAATGCATGCTGGGATTGGACATTTGCCAGTGAGTTTATTGATCACGTCTGATAGTGCAGACGTGATCAATAATGCCAAGAGTTGTGCATCTCCATATCAAATGCCATTGCCTCATCTGTGAAGTCCTAGAGATGAAAGCACACCATAAAAGCAGCATCCTATGCTCCTTCTCACATTTGGACATGAGCTCAAAATAAGACAGCTTTTAAAATCATAGTGACGTCAGCCTTACTGTGTTTGCCATCTGATTTTGGAGCCATTGGAGTCTACCTGCTCTGCATTTTCAAGCTTTGTTCTGAAACTTGGACAGTTAAATTGTCTTTTCTTCCTTTGTAAAGTGGTGCAACTCTCCTGTACACGTTGCCTGATTGGCAAAGACATAGAAAATACCTCTACAGGTCTAGTTTCCACCTTGAAGACAGTGGACTTCCCAGGAGAGAGGGTGAAATCATTGTTCACCTAAACTCATCTGTTACTTTATGCAGTAGTGTAATTAATGTCACATTTGGCCACAGGACTTTGGGAAGTGAAATTCAGACGGTAGCAAAGATACCTCCAGGGTAGCTTAGTCCCTCTGCACCTCTGTTTGGCACCTTTCCAGCAGTCCTCCTGCTACCTTCACTGATGGCCACCCTTGGTGCTGGTTGTGGCTAGTGGGAAATGCAAACTGGGTATGAGAGTGAAGGAGGTAGAGGCCAACATCACTTCAGAGGCTTTGATAATACCCTACCTCTATTTCATCAGTTTAGTCTGTTTACTTGTACTTTTCAGTGAAATCCAAAACAATTTTTCTCAAGGATGGTAGAGCACTCACAGCCAAAGAACTCAGAGCACTTCCTTGTTAATGAAGTTGGCGGAGTAGGTAATGGAACACTTTTTCCTCTTTGTTTTTCAACTGGGATGCCCCAAGAAAAAGGGCACTTTATTTTTTTCCAGCTTTAATGGTGATGGCAGCAAGCTCACAGAAAATATGATATGAACTCTCTTACTGGCCAATGGCTTTGTGTTCAGTCAGTTCTAGATGACACTAATGACTGTTGTCACTTATTGATGAGTTTGAAGAAGAGAACTACTTTCATCATACCAACAAATATGCCATGCCTGCTGCACGCTGGCTAGACTTGGACTAAACAGATTAAAGAAGCTCTATGATTCGAGGTTATAAACTCAGTGACCTGTAAAATGCAGCTTTCTGAAGTCATCCAAAAGGGACTTCCACTCTGGTCAGGGCATTAGAGCTGCAATAATAATGTCGTGGATGGAACTCACTTTTCTGTGGTGTATAGGCTAATATCTCATACACATACACACACACAAGCACACACACACAAAATCAGCATTATGAGAGGTAGCCATTCATCCTGGATGCACCATCTGGCAAACTGGAACAGAAAGCAATCAGCACTTCTGCATAAGACTCTGTTCGTATGATGGGGACCATCAAATCAAGAGGCTATGTGAAAATTTGGCTGAAAGTCTTGGAAGTCCAGGCAGGGAGGGCAACAAAGAAATTATAGGATCTTTTCATCATTTATTAAAGTCAGTATTAGAGAAGGGAGTAAACCAAATGTTGTTGCCCTAGGCATGCTTTCAGTGTACTTTTATTTTGTTGCTGCTCGGTTCATTGAGCTGGTTTGATTTTAATGGTTCACTAAGCTTTGACTACTGTAGAGATTATGGTAATTTCTTTTACTGTAGTAGCCTCCTGGACTGGAGAATATGTTGGTGCTTTCAAAGCATCAAATTAGGTAAATATCAATAATGAAAAAAGTTTTTTCAGCTGACGCTACCTCCTGGACTACGAAATCACAACGTTGTTAAGTGACAGATGCCAGTCCAGGAGGACAAGATATATTGTTTATTCAGGAATTTATGGTCTGTTTTGGATAGTTGGTGTTTCAGACACCTTGATTTGGGATTTAAATGGGCTCTAAACCATAGAAGTTTGTCTGAATTGGAATCAAAATGCAGAGAAAATGTTATTTGGAGCCACCAGAACGGTAAGATTTCAAAGCCAAACTATGTTCCCGGACCTTTCTCTTAGGAGTACAGAGGTCAGGTGTGTTACGTGTCAATCCTGTCTTCAGAAAGGGCAAGAAGGAGAATCCAGAGAACTACAGGCTCATCAACCTCACCTCGATCCCTGGAAGGGTGATGGAATAGCTAACCCTGGAAACCATTTCCAGACTCTTGAAAGACATGGGGATGATCAGGCATAGTCAGTGTGGATTCACAAAGGGGAAATCATGCCCCACCAACTTGATAATACCATGAAATGACTAGCTTGGTGGATGAGGGGAGAGTATCTGATATTGCCTGCCTTCACTTCAGCAAGGCTTTTGACTCTATCTCCTATAAGATCCTTGTAAAGAAGCTAATGAAGAATGTGCTGGATGAGCAGACAGTGAGGTTGATTGAAAACTGGCTGAATGGTCATGCCCAGAGGGATGTGATCAGTGGTACAGAGTCTACTTGGAGGCCAGTAACTAACATTGTACCCTAGGGATCAATACTGGGTCCAGTCCAGCCCAACGTCTTCATTAATGATCTGGATGATGGGGCAGAGCCTACCCTCAGCAAGTTTGCTGCTAACACAAAACTGCGAGGAGCACCTGATGCACTTGAGAGTTGTGCTGCCATCCAGAAAGACCACAACAGGCTGGAGAAGAGGGCTGGCAGTTCAAAAGTGAAGTTCAGCTGAAGTTCAAAAATGTGAAGTGCAAAGCCCTGACCTGGGAAAGAGTATCCCTGTGCACCAACATATGCTGGGGGACAAATGGCTGGAAAGCAGCTTCACAGAGAAAGCCCTGGGGAGTTCTGGCGGACATCAAGTTGGATGTGAGCCAACAACATGCCCTTGTAGCAAAGAAAGCCAGCAGTATTCTGGACTGCATTGGGAAGAGTGTAGCCAGCAGGTCGAGGGAGGTGATCCTTCCCCTCTCCTCAGCACTGGTGAGGTCACACCTGAAGTGCTGTGTCCAGTTCTTGGCTTCTCAATACACAAGAGATATGCACATACTAAAGAGAGTGCAGTGAAGGACCATGGAGATGATTAAGGGACTTGAACACATCTTCTATGAGGAAAGGCTGCGAAAGCTGGGACTGCTCATCCTGAAGAGAAAGGAAGGCTCAGGGGGCATCCCATCAATGTGTACAAATACCTGAAGGGAGCATGTAAAGAAGATGGAGCCAGGCTCTTTCTAGTTGTGCCCAATGATAGGACAGCAGGTAATGAGCACAAACTGAAACACAGGAGGTTCCCTCTGAACATCAGGAGACACTTTTTCACAGTGAAGGTGACCAAGCACTGGCACAGGTTGCCCAGTGTTGTTGTGGAGTCTTCATCCCTGGAAATATTTGAAAGCTATCTGGACACAGTCCTGGGCAACCAGCTCTAGTTTGCCCTGCGTAAGCAGGAGGGTTCGATCAGATGACCTCCAGAGATCCCTTCCAACCCCAACCATTCTGTGATTCTGTCTCGGTGTGCTCAGATGTTAAGGTTGGCTGTGAGGTTCAGAACACAATGGAAACACAAATCACTGAGCAGGCACTGTGTGTTGTCAGCATGAAGTAATGATCTCTTCAAGCATAGCCTGCCTTGGAGGGCAGGAACAGACAAGATGATTCCTTGAGACCCTGTCCAGCTCTGTAATCTATGGTTGCAGTTCAGATAAGTCTAGAAGAATTCTTTCACATTTCCAAATGATGGCAATTTTAACCACCCACACCCCCCAAATCGTAGTGTTTGGGGTTTTTTGTGGGTTTGTTTGTTTGTTTGTTTTTTCCCATTGACAGTAGACAGTATTAAAGATCTCATATAGCAAGCAATTTAAATAAGGTGACCTTCTGGTGATGCTGAAATCATGCGGTAAGTGACACACAGTATTCCAGTAGTCTTGCAGCCCCATCTCATCTCTCATTCTACACTAGCCAATCCAAATGTCTAGTCTTAGCCCCATCTGATTAATATTGCTAAACAGATTTACTTTTTTTTTTTTTCTCACAGTGATCATCATGATTTTTCTGCCTTACAATGAGTAGAAGTAGAACAAATTTTCAGGTAAATTTGTTTCTTAATATTATATATTGTGAGGTGTTTTTTTTTTTTATTTTGGCCGTTCAAATGTTTGATTGTTGTTTGCTTGTGTCTCATCAATGTAAGCAACAAAGCTTTTGCTTTTTTTACCCTAAATAATGCTCTGCCTCCATTTCATCTTTAATTGCACTGGAATTTGTTGAAGTTTTTAAATACTATTTTGAGTGTTTCTTGTTTCCAGCCAGTACTTGCAGGCATCATGAGAACAATTTTCCTTATAGCAGTTCAGAATTTAGAGTCCTTGCTGAACTTTACAATTCTCAGCAATCAAGCAGAATTCATACTGTGCAGAGATTAATCTTAAATTAAAAAAAAAAAAAAAAAAAAAAAAAAAAAAACCACAAAACCCATGGATATCAGCAAAGTAAACAGTTTAGCAGAACTTTGAGGACTGAAATTCTGTAGCAGTTCTGGGTATTCATCCAGTTCAGCTGTCCAAATATTTCTCATGATCATGTCTTCCTTAAGAGTAATGAGTTAAGCTTAAACAAACCATGAAGCTGAATATTTTCTGAAATGTTTTAGAGATAAATCTAAAATTTGCATGAGTGCCTCTTAAAACTGCTTTATCTTTTTATGTAGGACAGGAAATAAGTGTGGTAAACAACATGTTTTTGTGGTGCCTAATCTGGCTGCCCAGTATCCTAGGCCCATTGACTGCTTGTAGGCTCCAGTTTTCATAACCTATAATTTTTTTGTGCAGTGGTTGTTGAAAGGTGTAAGATTAATTGCCTAAAGAGAGCCAATTTGTATGTCATCCCTGCAGAAGACAGTAGCACATTTTTAACTTACCATGAGTGTTGAAATATGTTTCCTTTAAAATTAGTATGATAGCTAATATTGTTGATTCTGGCCAATGTGCTTCAAAATATTTATGAGTAGTTTGGCCTGAATAAATAAAAAGGTAGCCTAGCAAAAGTAATTTCTAATAAAGCCAACTTCAAAAGAATATTCTAGCTGTTTCAAGAGCTACACCAAAAATATGACTATGAATATGTGGCATAGTTATTATTGAATATTATTGTATTGCTATCGCACCAAAATGCATTTCCTACCTTAATTAGGTATAATTGTCCCAAGGGAACGGTAATAGGGAGTCAGTTTTCTTAATCTCAAGATCCCAAAAAAGCATGAAAGAATACAGGAATAAATGGAATAAAATTCATGCCTACTTTTGAAATCTTTTGCCTTTTTCCAGCCCGCTTCACTGCTATCCCTAGAACTCTGTCATGATGGGTTTGGATGGCATAATTGCTGCCCTTGTGCCATTTGAAGCCTTTCATTTTATAAAAGAGAAACTACAAACGGGAGGTTACATTCCCTTGTTTTGATTTTAGAAGTAAAAGTTTAAAACAGTGCAATAGGCAGCAGAAATGAGTTTTGAACCTGCAACGGTGTTGACACTAGATCTTCAGAGATGATCTTGAAAGATTCTCAAAAATGAAATGCATTTAGAAGCTAAATCTGTCTCTTTCTTTCTTCTTTCTTTCATTTTTAAGTTTAGCTTTTATTTTAAAGATTTAGTGTTCATTAATTAAACGTTTTATGCACTGATACATCCTTTCTGCTTAAACAGGAGTGAATTTCAATGACTGGTACACCACAATCATGCAAATTTACTGCTTTTCATATTCATAAACTCTACACCTAACATATCCAACTTCACAGCCTCACTAACACACCTCAAGGGTGTACAACTGAAAAAGGAGGCAGAGTCAGCAACTACTTTACATGACTCTTTTTTTTAAGACTTGGAAAAGTTTCAAAAATTTTAGGAGTGCAAATTATTTCTGCTAAGGGCAGAAACAAAGTTTGCAGAGTCTTCTTAAACACTGACAGAAACAAATTCTTAGTGCTTTGTTTCTTCCTGTAGAGGAGTGAGATAACAGCTTGGCTAGTGCTTTGAAATGGTTGCCAGCACCAGTGCTATACACAAATATGTTTGTTGCTGTTCTTTCTCTTCTCCTTTCTTTATTTCATTTCTGGTTTACATGGAGTCAAATCTTGGTCCTAGTGAGTTTTCACAGTGATTTAAGTGGGATCAGAATTCTGCCTACAGTTTTTCACTATATGCTTTAGTGGAAAAGAACAGAAACTAATTGTCTGGTTAGTAAATGCCTCTGCATCCTATTCAGAGCTCACTGAAGCTAATGTTCTCATTGACTTCTGCAGGCACTGAACAAGGCCATAGATTTAACCGCATCAGACCCACAGACCATAAAAATATAGATTAGTTACATACAATCCCACAGCCCTTGCACACAATATAGTGCCAAGGAAAGGGCTCCAAAGCTAGGAAGCAGAACAAGGAAAAAAAAGTAAACAAACACTATCCAACCCAAAACTTTATTATTTTTTTTAAACAGCCTTTCATTCACGCTATTAATTAGACTGAGTTATAGCATTTATCCAGATGCAAATCAAGTTCCACAGAAATTCTAAAGAAGGTCACAACTGAGCACAAAGCTCTGATAAGACTATGTGGCCATGTGGCTGGATTTGTGTCTTCCAGTGGAGAAATTTCAAAGTTAGGGCATGACCTCAAATAAATCAATGATCTCCTCTTACAAAGCCATCCTCTCTCACTGTTTGCATCCTTCTGGACTAGGTGAAATGATATTTGAACTTCTAGGGATATGATGAATCATCCTCCATGGAGGTTTCTGTCATGTTTACCATAAGCTTGGCAGCCCTCAAATGAAAAGCTAAGTGCTATATAGGTCCAATTGTACTTTCACTTTTTTCAGTAGTGTTATATCTTCCAAACTTCCGTAGATGTAAAATAGGACACATGAAAGGAGAGTCAAGCTCCAGAACAGCAAAGTAGCATCATTTTGCTCACTGTTGTTTTTCTTATGTGTAGTATTCTAGTCCTGATAGTTCTTTTACTCAACCTCAGTGACAATGCCAAAGCAGTCTATATGCTTTGGGCACATGTAATTTAGGGGGATGCAGCCTTTCTGCTAGAATACGCTTCTGAGACACATAACTTCTTCCAGCTGCACTGGCAATAGATATATGTTGCATCGGTTTAATCCATCACATAACTGGATCTATTGCACATACGTGGTTCAGTTACACTGTGCTGTGTTAAAAGGCTGATGCTACCTAATGCATTGGATAGCAAATGAACAAAGGAGTGTGAGCTGGGAATTCCCTGAATTGTTCATACTGCCCACAAGCCATAAGACTGAGTGTAAAATAGCTGCTGAGCTGCTGTCTATACTCACCCTCTGCATTTACTGATTGGCTTTATGGAATAGCAGCACATTCCAAACATAAAAAATTCTACCAGCTCCCTGCCTGCTGTTACAAATTGTCAGAAGAAGAAGGTGAGGGAATATTTTCTACATTAAAAAAAAAAAAGAAAAATACTTAGTACTTCAAGAAATGGTATATATAGCTCCTGGTGTTTTAATGGGAGTACTCTCCCTGTGTCTGATGAATATCTGGGACCAACTAACTAAACCATGATTGAAATATGCTGAACCTCACCATCAGATGTAAACCTAAGAGGTTTTAATAGTGCACAAGGTTTTCAAAAGCAATTTTAAACAATTTTGGAAAGAGACTGACTGACCTTTTACATTTAAGTAGGGCTTGGTTCTGAAATCCCTAAAGGAATGTCAATTTGTCCATATTAGAGCAATGCAAACATGTCTATGTTGCTTCTGTACTTAAACGAGTTTATTTAGAGCTACCTCAGGTATCTATGCATTTATTATGCCATGCAGATATTTCAGAAAATTTTGTCAATCATCTGTCTATCTTTCTAACTCAGGTGGCTGGTCATATGAGAAAATGGGGTTATAAAATACAGAAAACCACTGAAATTAAATCTGCAGGTATTTCATTTTCTTTTGCAAGGATTCATCTTTTTAATATATATAAATGGAAAATATGAAAATGGGAAAGGGAAAAAAAGTATATAAAGTCTCCCCCTTCACACACCCGTCCTCTTTCACCTTTCATATCCTACTGGATTAGACAAATTAATAGAGCTAATTAGTCTTCTGACCATTGCTGGTATGGTAATCAGGAGGATTTCTAGCTAGAATTTGTCCATTTTACACTATAAAATTATTTTAATACATTGGTAGAAGTGTGGGCAAAGTGTAGCCCATTCAACAATAAAGTCTTGCCAATCTATTTTTCATATCCTAACAGTGAGATCTCCTGTTGTGATAAGCATAAAGCTCCCTTCCCCCTGCACACACACACACATACATGCATATATACATATAGCAAGAAGCTGTCAGAGCTCTAATTTTCAAAAAAATCCATTTACTCTCCAGCAAAGCAGAACAATTCTTCAAAGGCATCCAGATTTTATTTTTTCAATCAGAAGTACTGAGTGATAAATTTGTTGGAGATCAAATGCATTTGACTACATGAAAAAGATTGTGATAGAAACTTATTAAGGCATTACATGAAAGAGGTAGAGAAGTATTCTGATTCAAAAGGAAACTAGGCGCAATATAAAATGATCTCCTTGCTTCCAGATAGAGTGGAAGATGTAAATGTCAAGGTGAATGTGACAAAATGTTCTAATTCCCCAACAAAATGAATAAGATGTAGAAAAATCTAGTGCCTTTTGTCTCCTTTTGCATGGGATGAGCAAATACATCCAAATTGTTCATGAAAGCCAGTATTTTTACCATAAGGCATTTGTGACCTACATGGACCATTTGCTTTCTCCCTCATTATTTATCCTATTACCAAATACCATAAGCTCTGTACAAGCACATGCATAGCCTGGCAATGAATATCATATTTATGCAGACAGATATTAAGCTTATTCTCATGATGGTCCTGACTTCTGTGACAGTCAATGTCCTCTATCCCATTTCAGTGGCTTGCCTGCATACTGGAAAAGATGGGCCCTTTACACACATTACTCAGTTTGAGGGTAAATCACCTGATGATTTTAACAGGAACAGGTTGTGACCATCAATTCCCATTTAAAATAATCTTCATTAATTTCCATAAATACTCTCCATATTATATCATTTCAAATGTCACCTAAAGTAGCTGACACCTCACACTTTTATGTGGCCTAATTTTAGCGATGTTTGCAACATGGACACAAAAGTGAACATGAGGCTAGCCCTGCTGCTTTAACTACTCTTTGCTCTGAAAATTAATCTAAAAAAAAATATTGCAGACTATCATTTGTTTGCATAGGATTTGTTTGTTTGTTTTATCATTAATGTTTTATTCTTTTAAGATAGCAGTCAGATTTTGCTGGTGATAGTAATCTAATGGATTTCAGATACAGCAGTTTCAATAGTCCACTGTTTCATTGTTTCACATGTAGAGAAAAAAAGGATGGGACTTCCGGAAATCCTACAGTTTGTCAGTAACTTCTTGGTTGTGGAACTCCATAGATTTCAGATGAATCACTTCTGGAGTTATCTCTTTTTGATTTTGGAAAACTAAGATGACATAGAGAAATCACGGCTCAATGCTCAGAAAATTTTAATCCACAGGCTGGTGAGATACTCTGCCCTGCCACAGATTTGCTGCATCACCTTGGCCAAGTCACTTAGCCATGTGTCTACAGCTTCCCATTTAAACAAAAGCCTCACACTGAATTCAACGGGAATAGATTATCAAATGGTCTTAGTATTTCTCTGTACCAATTTTTAATCTCCTAAAATGGGGATTAGCAGCCTATCCCTAACTCACAAGAGGTCTCCTATAGGGCAGATCATTTGACTGTAGTAACACTCAGTTATGCCCAGCTCTCTTCACGTTACAGTGTTCACACAGAGTCTCCAAAGTGGAGTCAGCTCTAAGGTGACTCAAAGAAAAGGGGAATGTGGTGTCAATGGTTTGCACTCAGCCAAGGAAACCTGTCCTTAAATGCTAGTTAATATGACTGCCTTGAATGCTAGTTAATATGCCTGAAGGTATTCTTATCCAGGACAGAACAGTGTGGATTCTTAAAATAGATTCCTTTTATGAAAAATTAGGGAAGGGAAAATGTTAGGAAGCAGGAAGTGTTTGGTGCTTGATGCCCATTATAAGTAAGTAATTTGAACTAAATGATCATCAAAGGTCAAAAAAAAAAAAGCCAGTTGATTAGATATACCTTGTGCAAAGGACTGTCTGGAGGTATTTAGCACTGTTCAGTTAAGCTATCACACATCAGTCAAAAAGATTTCTTTCTCACCTTGGTTTTATTCCATACTCATTCCATTAAAGTTCCTGCAGTTGTTCTTCTTCTGTCCTTTACATTGGTTACAGAATTCAGCAGTGCATTCTGAGTTAAAGCTTTCTTCAAAGGTGGGAGCATAAGAATCATCGCTAACTAACTGTATCAGATCATATTTCCTGTTCATTATCAGGGTATTCAACCCAGCTTAACAAAGAAGTAATGTTAGCAGAGTGTTGTACCTGCTTGATTCCATGGTCAGCCTGCAACTGCTAGACCTTGCTAGACAGATGATAGTAAAATTAATAATGTGTCATTCTCTAAGCCCACAGGATGCCATAAGTATACACAGTAATTGATGACAAAAAATTTTATGCACAACTCAATCATCTGAAAGTGCTTGGAACTGAATGGATTTTAGAGAAATATATACTCCCTTCCCCTTGTATTAAAATACGAGGTCTTATCATACTAACTTGCTTTCCAGTCACACAGATCTTTCACTAGAAGTTGCAAAACTGTCATAGTATTAAGAATCAAAAACTGGAGACAAAGAGAGAACATATTCTGAAAATAAAACCATGAGTTCTAAGGGTATTTCTGTGTTGAATCTTATATCTAACAAAATGTTGTACTGCAGCTAGGCTAAACTTAATCAGCTCTCATCATCTGTATTCACAAACTCCAACCACATACAGTGCAACTTAATTGAGATGTTAAATTGGGAACTGGTTATCTGTGCTACAGAATTAATCTATTATGAATTTCACATTCTTCCCTCATCCAAACCCAGCCCAAAATATTGTAAGAGATTTTATTAACCCCATGCATTCCACGTGTTGGTTTGAGTCAGGGCAGTGAGGGAGAGTCTGCTTTTTACATAAGTGCTTATTAAAAGCTGTACAACATTACATGAAGTTGATTGTCCCACATGAGTTCAGTTTAGTCTTGTAATAGATATATGCTAGGTCTAGGGAACTTAAAAGGTTGCACAGAGGATTTGGAGATATATTTCTTTTCTCTTAATGTTGATTGCTTGTATTCTGAAAGAGACAGAACTCATGGCCTTTGAAATCAAAATCAGAAAGTTAATGAGGAAAGTACTAATCTTCTTATAGAAATTTATAACTCCCTTTTAAACTAAGTGGTGAATTCACTTTAAATTATTTTCCATATGTTCTTCTCTGACACTTGAAATTCCATGTTTGCATGCTAACAGTGACAAGGATTTCCAAATTCAAGAGATACAATCAGGGTGGATCCTGCTAAAGCAGACCGCTGACTTTTCCGGTCTGAAGAGTTTGTCAAGTAGAAAATGTTAACTAGTAAAGTCAAGGTATTTGTTTGAGCTGCTGGAGACACAATACCAATGCCTTTAGTTCCCATCAAGCAAAAGGAATGCCACACAGTATGTTTTCAAGGACGTGTGATGTTCCTTGTGGAGTTTGTACCTAGAAAAATCACATAACTTTAGCCACCCTCCGTACATGCTAGTGAACTTCTGACTACCATATTGTACGGTTATTAGGTGATAGAAATAGTGAGATTAATTGTTCTTTCAGTTATTTCAGACTGACTGAGGAATCCACCTGTTGAATGCTATAAATGAAAATATTGTAGGTAAGGGAGAAATGACAATGCATATTTTTCTCTCTCTGCAAGTGTGTGTGTGCATACATACACACATGCATATTAAAGTCTGATATTTATGAGTCCAGCTCTAGGAGTTTCATTTTTCTATACTAATGATCATTTCAATCCATCTTATTGGAGGTTTCCTCTGGCTTTTCTTTAAGGATCATTTTTCAGTCTTCTAAGTGGTTTGAGAAGATTAGAACATATTGGTAATATAGGAGATGGTACACACAAGTGACTGAGTAGCATGAAAACAGAGCTAATTTCATCCCTGACTATCACTCTGATAGAGATATATTAAGAGTGTATTTGGCACCACATAGCTAAGGATCAAGGAGATGTGATACAAAAATATCTGCTACTATTTGCATTATTTAACAAAATTCAATTCTGTAACAATATCTTTAAAGCTTAGTGTCAGTGCTTTTGTGAGTGGCACAATCTCAGTATTGCATCCTCAGCAATAAAGTTGAGGTGATTTAAAAAAAGCCCAATATTTTATCAAATTTCTTGTTAACATAGCACACTGAAAACCAATCAAACTCTCACCTCATTCCTTTGAAATCAGCTACTGTGTTGCACTGGGAACAAATCTCTTAAATGGCATTGTCCACCGTTTGCTACAAATTTTCTCATTTTCTCCAAATTCTCCAAGATTCTGTCTACACATAAATATTTGTCAATATTTGTCAATGATTACTTATTGTAATAATAATGCTATACTATAGCTGGAATAAATGTTGTCAGTTATTTGCTTTATCTTTAGTAGTGGACAGTTTTTCTTCTCCATAATCCTGCTGTTTCACACTATGATGAGAAGTAGCCTCTCTTTCTGAGGAAAGAAAGTGAGCTAGCCCAGAAACTACATATATGTTGTGCTATTTTCAATGTTTTCATTAAAGATTATAAATCTTCTGCAGGATTGCATTGTATGCACTTGCCTGTAACACTGAGTGTTTATTGCTGACTGAGTCTAGACAGGTAGGGTTGCTGCAGATTCATAGATGACATGCCATGGCTTGGTATTGGCCAAAGAATAATATGAATGAGAAAGAGCCCCATACTAAAATGGAGTATCACAGAAATAATTCTGAATGTGCTTGAGATATTTGTTAAATAGATGGCAGACAGCCCCTAGAGTGGTGAATACAATGGTGACATACACCCAGCAAAAAACTCCTTTACAATATTGTTTTAAGCTACAGAAACAGCTTAACTAGAAACGTGTCCAGATTTCAATGAAGCTGTTGAAATGACAGCTCTATATGTTTGGGAAAATCATTCGCATTGGATAGGATAGCAGTGTGCAAACTGCAAAATGGTTCAAATACTCTTCATCCTTCAGTCTTCAGAGGAGTTTTCCGGTGTTTCTTTAAGACAAACTGAGCAAGTAATCTCTAAATAGAAAGTGTTCCCCCATAGTTCTCTAGCACTACTGTAGAAAATATGCTGATTGCTGCAGATATCAAAAGTAAAAGCAAAACCTAGCTATGTAAAGACCGGTTTTATTACTGAAGTACCATAATTGCTTAGTACAGAGATAAATGATAGGTGGCAAATAGAAAGTCAGGCAGGGAGCTCTTCTCACAACTGCTAAGGGAAGGATGCCATCCTTGGACTCATTAAGAATATTTATTAATTACAGCACAACTGCATTAAATGAAAATTAAGACTGCAAAGTAAAGCAAGGAAAAGTTAAGAAATGCTAGAATTAAAGTGGCACATGCACTCTTAATTCATCCCTCGTGTGTGTGCCTTAATTACGTGATCACATGCTATCTTTTTTCCCCTGGACCCCAGCTTCATTCAGTGCTCGTGGCTCAGCTACCAAGTCTCTAATGACTATCTTCAAACTAAGAAATTTTTTTTAATTTTTTTTAAACATGTTCTGCTTTCGCTGTATGTGAAAGCATGTTTTCCCCATGTATTTGAAAATATGAGACTCTGGCACAAAGGGTATCCCTCTCCATCTGCAACATTTCTTGGCCCAGTTTTAAAGATGGACTTCCTATACTTTTTTTCAATAGTTGACATTCTGTTCTTAACTGCGTGAAGATATGTATTTCTCCTGTGATAAATCATCCAGAAGTAAATGTGACTTGTTGCTGAAGAATATAATTTTTTTAAAAAATTGCAAAGACTTCAGCCTTAATTGTTAACATTTGGCAAATTCAGAAAAATCTGCAAGTCAATCATGAAACAGGGGTGATTGATAGACTTAATTATTGGCAGCATTTCCAGCTGTATGATAATGATCTACTGCAACACAGGTAGAATTGAACATAAACCTTTTTTGGTAAAGCAGTAAACCTGTGGAACTTCTCATCAACAGTATTATGGATGCAAAAAGTATATGTAGGTTCCATAGAAAGCGGACAAATCCTTGGAAAATACATCCTTTGAGTTGTGTTAAACAGGTAAAGTATACAGGGATCAAGAAAACATCTAAATTAAAAATATCATGGGAGAGTGTTAGTTGGGAAAGTATTGTATTTTCTCACCCTATTCTTATGCTTTCCCAGGTCTCTGCTTCAGGTGGACGTACTTTTGCCTTTTTTCATCAGACTAGACTAGTCTCCCATTTTTGCTAGCTCTTTGCTTTATGACTCTGTGTTTCCCTGGGCAACAGTATTACCTGTATATTGGGCAAAGCCCACTCCAGAGGGTGGTGACTTTCACCCAGAGATTTTTCAGACCATCATTGGGGATGCCACGCTGCAGATGCTAAGGTGCAATCCTGGTGCCCTTCTTGTCCCCAGATGTGTCCCATCCAGCTGGAGGTTATCCATCTTTAGATACTTAATCATGGTGGATACACATACCTGGGCACTCCCCCCACCCATTCCCTGATGTCTGCTTAGGATCTTTGCCCTTGCAGAGCAATTCATGTATATTGGTCACAGGAACTGGAACACAGCTTGGAAAGAGTGAAACTCCTAAACCTCACCTCCTCACCATGACACAGAGCTTCTCCTCTGTGTCTTAATGTCTTGTAGATAATAACTGTGAAGCTGGTCTGCATGCATGGAGTATTGGTCCGAACTGGGAGAGTTGTTCTTAAGTTGCTGGTAGCAAAGACTGGCTTGATAGATTCCTGTTCCAGGGAAATGGTCAGTACAGTACAAAGCCAGCAGGAATTCTGCAGGGAGTGACAACCTGTAGCTAGAAAAAGGAAGGCAAGTAATACTCATGTGTGGACAGAAAATGTACTATGTTCCACTGTTTCCTTTTGGATTCCTACCACCACATGCAAAACAAAGGATTCTCCTAAGATTTAAATAAAGAGCACAACCCTCTGAGTGGCCCGCTGCTCTTCTGAGTGCCACTAGCCTCTAACCAGTTTTATCTATTTTATTTCCAGTAAATTTTAGTGGTGGTACAGAACACCTTGACCATTGCATAATAGATTAGATGCTTGGCTATGCTTTAGTGTGAAAAAAACCCCACCCCAAACCTGTTGTACTTTGACCTACACATAGGAATAATCGTAGAGAAAGGCATTCTACATACCTTAGATGGCTCCAGCTCTCTAGTTACAGGCACATTGAAGAGGTATTGGCTAAATGAAGGAAATTTTAAGAAGAGCAGATTGAAGATCAGCAGGACAAAAAGAGGAGAATTACAAGGAAAATTTGACTAGCTGTTTATATATAGCTTGACTGAACAAGTGCCAAATAATGAAAAAAAAAAAAACAATTTATGATGACTTGTAGTCATGTACAGTTTGTAACTACTGTCACAGAACTGAAGTTGTTATTTACAGGTGATGGAACATAATTAATTTAATGGTAGTAGAATAAAGCTGAGAAAAGAATCAGGATCAGGAAGACTACTCTAGGAAAGATGTCAGGTGGACTGCAAGTCTCCCAAGGGTATGGGAGAAGTTTCAACATACAAATCATTTAATATTGAACTGACAAGGTTCTCAAGAATATTCTGTCATCCTGTGTTAGCATAGAGAAGGCAGGATAATCTTACAGAGCTTTTGTCAACATGCTAATGCAGGATTCTTTTTTACCTTACATAAGAGTATTCATCAGATACACCTTGAAGCACGTTCCATTAGGAAATTATTGTCATGTGACTTCTTTTGAACCAGTCTCTTTGCAAATAAGAAGAGTCTAAGTTTAAAATTCGCCCTCCTGGAGTATGTTACATTTCACACCCTTATGTATTATGCATATATTGAGTATTTCTCCTATGTTATAACAAAATGTATGTTCAATGTAGTCTAACAAATTACAGCTTTCAAGTATTTAAGTAAAACTCATCCAGTATACAAGATTTTATGTGTGCTTTCTGAAAGACACTGGTAGAACTATATGATGAGAGCAAGAAAGACAGAAGGATGATAATACAATGACCAGGATGTTTTTTTAACTTTCATCTCTGACAGCAAGAGAAAGCTCAAGTTTACCGCAGAAGAAATTACTGTTCTTGTCTCTTGTGCAACTATCCACATTTTGAATTGACCACAAGGGCTGAACTTAGAACTGACTTGTGCCCATATTTGACAAGTCAATCATGGTCAAACTTCACTGCTAAGACGGAGCAATCTGTTTCGTCTGTACTTACCAGCTCACTCACCTGTTTAGGACTCTCTTCTTCGTGCCCTCAAGTGGACACTAACTGTTACTGCATCTGTAAGGCAAAAAATGTGCCGTCCCCTGCACTGTTTTGCAACAGCTTTTTTCTGTGAAAAGACTGGATTAGTATAAACTCCCTGAATTGAAGGGTGATTCCAATGCAATAAGTAAAATTCTGCAAGCTTTCTGCGACAGACTTTTCGTGTTAAATCAACATTTTATTAGCTAATAAGTTGCTTTGTAAGATGTTTTCTCAAGGTAGGGAGTTTTTATGTTTTCTATTTTAATAGTTTGTGACAAAAAGTTTCAACACACTACTGTAGCGATTACAACCTAAGCATATGTTTGGCTGAGCTCTTTTAAAAATTGGATACAGCATCCTGGTGTGGGGATACTCGGGTGAAACAGGTTGTCTTGCTAAGCCTCTCAAAGCATAGAACCTAGATCTACACTCAACAGTCTACAGACCTTTCAGGATGCATCAAGTCCTGGTTTCCACACATGCACTTTTGTCAGTGTGTGGTTTTTGTTTAACTTTTGACATTTCTGTATCTTTCATTTTGCACCAATCTGTCTAACCAACCTCAAAAAGAATATGTCTTTCTGTCATAAGTCATAGAAGATGAAAATAGCCACTGCAATTTTAATTATGGGGGACAATAAATAATATTTGACTGAAAAAAACTAACTGCTGCATTCACCCAAATGTTTAGCTAAATATTTGGAATGCACATAGAAAATTATCTTTGATGTAAGTACACTAATCTATGGAGTATAAAATTTTCTTTGGTATTGATCCTAAATTAGCAGTAAATCAATACTTTTTGTCAGTGATATAAGCCTTTTTGTATTATTAAGCTTTTTGAGAGTGATTTGCTTTTTCTTAATTTTTTTTTTATCTCAAACAACGAATTAAATAATTCATATGGCTAATTCCTAGCATTTTAATTTATTTACAAGGTTTACCATAAATTTCTATTATCCTTAGTAAGAAATCTGAAAGTTCCATGATACTGGTTTTGTATGTGTGCCGAATAACTTTGATTTTCAGATTTGGCTACTTTCTTTACATACTCTGAATTAAGAATTTGTATGTTGCTCTCAATCACAGCATACACAGAATTCATTATTTCCATGAACACCCGTGGCAGTAAACTCCCTGCCCAGGGTATTAATGGAGAGCAACAATAAAGTGGTGCTAATTCAGCCAAACAAAATGTAGTGAGCCACAACCCCAAGTTGCTCACATCAGCATAGCACTGTTGTAGTCAATAGAGTTTTGTTAGTTAATATCAATGCATTATTTGCAAAAGCTTGAAGTATTCACAGGAATCTAATTAAAATTATAAAAGTTACTATCTAGTAATACCATTTACTTTATCAACAACCACGTCACGGTGCTTGGTACCAGCATTTGTAAACAGATTTCCAGTGATGTGGATGCAACGTTTCATAGACTGTGCTGTTTCTTCTTTTTCCCACACAGATATGCATATTATATGGCAGCTTTTCTCTCTTCTCTCATACTTTCAACATAAAGTTCTCTCACAGGTGCCAAAGGTAAGCACAAAACCCAAATGGGTCGATATCTGATGTTCCAGATAAAACAACTCCACTATGGGTCAGTGAGATCAGAGCATTGATTTTGAAGCTTGCAGTCCCCACAAAAGTGGTCAACAACAGCTGGTGTCACAGAGTACTAGGTTTCTGCATCTGAATCTTTGGCTAATTTTTTGCACACATTTCAAATTAATTAGCTAAAACTTCTGCTGCTCATAACAAATGAGACTTGGACAGTGAAGTGCTCCTTATGAAGTTGAAACTTGTGATTAATGACCTGTCTGAAGGTTATTTTTGTGCTGCATAAAGAGCCCGTGGTTATTCATGTACTGTTTTGCTGGGCTCCTGTCAGACACACAGAGGAAGGGAGTTACTTGTGAGAGGTTGTCATCCTTGAGCACGGCCATATTGCATTTGCAGAGCATGCAGAACTGTATTGCTGCATAGACATGCACGATTTGCTGTAAACAAAGCATTTTAGTTCAGAGTGCCTGGGGATATTTCTCCCTGCAACAGCAGGATATATTGTGGACTATTCCAAATCTTCAGTTCATGTGATCAGCCAAGCTCCATGTGTTCATCAAAGCTATGCCAATTTAGTCAAAACTGAGAATAGAGTTCTGAAAGTTTGGAAGTTCTGCCTTTCTAATTTGGTGGTCAAAACTTTCACTGATTCTACCCAGTAGCTTAAGAAACAGAGACTGCTTTTAAGCACACATTACATCTCGCATTAGGCACCATTTTATGCTTTTGCATTAATACCATTTGGAGGAGGTCAAAGCTATTCCAGAGTGTGTATGTTTCCTGAGAAAGGGCATCCCAGTGATGCATTAATATATAGTCTGATTCATGCTGAATCAATGAAGTAATTTAAGTATTGTGAGCCTCTGGCCAGTGATGCATAAATCAAAAGATGGGGCCTCACAACATTCATCCTAATACTCTGTCAACATGATCACCGCTGCATTCCCCTTATTGCCGTCACTTTCAGGACTGTGTGACAGTTTGCCTAACTACTTAGAAAGTGTTTTGCCTAAAAATATTTCTCTCCAGACTACAACACACCACATCATCGTTTTCTGACTGAGAAAATATGGGCATTCATAGATTACAGTTTGTTGATTTTAGCCATTCACTAGTAATTCTGCTGGTTTGGCAATTGGTTGTCAGCACTGAAAGGTCTGTGGTGCAGAGGGCTGTGCAACTTTGTTCAAGCTGTGTCTTGATGAGATGAATTCTAATGAATCCCTCCTCTACATGCTGAAGCTTAATCCCTATTCAGAAGGGATTAGTATTCAAATTTATCATAGAATCAAGAGTGATTAGTGGTCTATCACATACAGTATGTCATGGAATATTCACTGGAAAGCTTGGGACATTTCTCGTTTCTTTCTCAATTTTTATGATATTCCTACAGTTAACAGGGTGGTCTTTCTGTCTGTTGTCATTTGCCATTAGATGTTAGTGATTAAAACGTTGCGAGGAGCTGATAGGGAAAACTTCAAGTCCAGCTGCACTGTGCAACACTTAGCAGCTGTATGCAAATGACGAGAAAAGTTCTTCGTTTCCTGGGGGAAGTTCAGTATGAATTCTGGTTGGGTGCACTGGCTCAGTAGATGGAGTTTTGATCCTGCCTGTCTAAAGAAGTTTCTGATGGGACATTTGATCACAAGCATGCGCTACAGTGGAAGGCTTGTAGTGGAGCATTTGACTGAAGAAGACTTGCAGATGCAGGACATGGATAGTCAATAAGAGCACTCTTTCAAAGTTCTTCCCTCAATAAAATGGAGCTAGGTTTCTTCCAAAACCTAGATAAATTTGAATCCTCTGAGGGATTAGATGGAACTAATTTGGAGAAAACAGTAGTAGTACAACCAGGGAAGTGCGCCACCAATCAGTTCAGACTGGCAGTGGTTGCAGCTGTGAACCAAATAGTTCCTGAGTTCAGAGTAACACTTCTTAAGTGAAATTTCAGCACAGGAGTCTGTGTTGACTAATGACCTGCTAGTGGGCTGCAAGATTCTATATGTGCATTTCAAGAGCATCTTTCTGTCTCCTCCTTTTCTTCCCCAGTCCACACAACAGAAAGAGCAGGAAACATATTTCAGATTATCCAAGGGTGATAGGGGTTATGGAGCACAAATAAGAGCAATATTTCTTCCCATCTCTATTAAAAATGTAAATCTATACTGTTTCCTGGCATACTTGTTACAAATTTTTCATGTTAGTTCCTGATTTAAAGGCCACTGAAATCAATGGAAATCTTTCCTTGATCTCAGTGTTGTGGGGGTTTTGGTTCTTAAGGTTGAAGGAGAAGTAGAAGAACAGGAAATGTTTTCACGTCAGAAAAAATGACAAAGCACCTGATTAGTGCATAGGTCACTGGGTTAAAAAAAGAACAACCATAGTGTGGATATGTAAGACAACAGTTCAGTATTTATTACTTGCATCTTGATACTATCAAGGAATTGCATCTCCAATCAATCTCCTGCAGACCAGCATGTAGATAACCAGTCTGAAACATTTGATATAAATAAGAAGTGTGAGCAAGGCACAGTAAGGGAGGGCCTAGAAGCATTGATGGTTGTCCATTCCCACTTAAGCTGGAAGCTGTGATCTGGCAGTAATGTGATATTACTTTGCAATTTCTTATACATAGATCGGGTGTATGATGTTTCCTAATCTCAGACACTAGGTGAACACGACTTCTTTAGTCCCTGTCACCACATTTTTAGGGCATTCTGTCATGCTGGCATTGTGCTTATAGGAACAGTAAGGAGTTAACTGAAAGCTTAAATTGTCAAATGTGCCACATGAGTACCTTAAAAATTTAGTTTGCATATAAATACTTAGCTTTTACTGACTCTTAAATTAGATGTAGGTCATGGTCAAAGTGAACTGCTAGTTTATGTACAGAAAAGGAAATCATGTTCTTAGGAGGTGCAAGAACTGGACTACTCCTTTGTTGCAATCAGTTTCAGCTCACTTTGTGATGTCTTTGTTAAATATCAGTGCTCTGAGGGCAACAGAGTACTCAGAGTCAGACTCTCAAATGGTGTAAATCAGCTTACACCAGATGAGTATTGGTGTAACCAGCTGGCAATACCACCTCTGCAAACAGCTGATTATACTAAAGGAAGCAGGACAGCCAGGCAAACTGGAAACCATAAAAAGGATGAGAAAAGCTCTGGGAGGTGTGACATTCCTATTATAGCTAACCATGCTGTATCATCTCCCTGGTCACACTAAAGCCAAAGCCAAGTAAGTGTGGATTAGGCACGTCCCCTCCCTCTGCATAGTCTCCAATTGCAGCCTCACTCCAAAGCTATGTTTAGTTAAATCAGAAATACTGCACAGCGTATGCTGGAATTGGGGAGCTATTCCCTACCACTAGCAAGCAGTCATTTCATACCTCAGAGTGTAGAATTAGATTACATTATTTGTTTAGCTTTCTGAATGTTGTGTTCAGGTTGTGAAAAAGTCTTCTAAAAATCTACTGACAGATATTTCAAAATAATGTTTCATTTATGGAAGATTCCTGATGAAGAAATATGAGGGAACAAGGAATGCAAAGGGTCTAGAGGAGAGAAGACAATGAGAAAGAGATACAAATATCCTGGAAGACACTCTGATAAGAGATGAAGAAAGGAATTTCAGCTGGAAATCCTGCACTGCAGGGGTAAAGACAGTTTGAATAAGCCTCAGGAAAGAAAATAAATGACTGAATCACGTACAGTGAGTGGTCACTTACAGTGACTGGTCTTACAGTGGACAAAGATATAGCTCACTTATCCAGTGAAGGCGAGCTATATCTTTGTCCACTGTAAGACAATACGGTTCAAAAAGACAATGTGGCCCACCAGTGTTAATTGCCAATGTCTTTGTGATCCCTAGCAGGAACATGTATTTTGTTCCATCTCAACACTTGCATCACTGACAAGATTGTGCTCTTCTGTTTCAAGGGAATGGACTAGAAGCCCTAATAGGTGGGAAGGTTGAGAACAAGCGCATACCTATAGCAAAAGGTGAGTAGGGAGCTCCCAGTAACTAGTGAGGTGGAGTATGGTGAACAAAAGTTGAAGGAGATCTCTGACTCATTCTTGAAACCTGCTTTTTGTGCACAGGCTAGGCACCTCACTAAAACTACCACTCCTGACCAGTCAGATCACTTAGCATCTTCATCCCTCTCACTGGAGACTCACACCTGGCAAAATACCTTCTTAGTGCATGCTTTACTGCTGTTTTGTAAAAATCAGTAGAAATAATGTGCTGTCCTGTGTGCCCTCAAAGCATTCTTTCTCAGGCAGAGTATCTCAGAGAATCTCCTCTTCTGCACTGCCATGGTTTTATTCTCATTTCTAGTGCTTCTGAGCACATAAACCTACAACCAAATTACACATATAGGGATTTGGTTAAATCCCTTTTCTGGGCAATTATTGATTAATCTTGGTAGCTTGAAGTTAACATAGCTAAAAAGTGGAATGAAAGAAGAAAATCTTATAGCAAGGTGTCTTCTATTTCTCTTTTATATCTTAAAATAAAAGGAAACTTTATAATTGTATGTTGCATCAATTCAGAGAGTTAAAACACTAGCTGCTCTGAGACAGATTGTGAAAGGGAGATCATTGTGAGAAATAGCTAAGTCAGACTTTGCAATCCTATTTCTCGTCCAAACAGAAAGTTTACCACTGTATTGTCTTCTGTTCTCTTCTATTCACATGGTTTAAGCAGTAATCTTGTTCATTGCATAAGAGATACTGATTGCCTTACATGTGCCTCGCATTATTTGGAGTATGTTACCTAAGTCTTGGTTACATTACAGCCTGTTGGTGCTGCAGCTGTCTGTGCTATTGCTAGCTGTTATGGATTATACTGTCTCTATCTCCTGACCAGGTATTAATAGAGTTTCCTCAGTAACCCGCAAGTGATTAATGAGATGAGAAGACAAAATACTCCACCTGCTGCAGCAGTCATGAAAACTGAATTAAAAAGTAGGGAAAAAAGGAAAAAGGAGTCTCTAACTTCAGTGTACCGAACAAGCTAGATCAGCTGCTTATTTGCCTCAGCTCCTAATGATGCTGCTTGCAAATGAGTTAGTGCTTCCTGAATTAGACGACTAGCAGTCAATCCAAGGAAAATTATGCATTACTATGATAATTGCTGTATACCATAAAAAATGCCTATCTGTCTTCAAGACTGTAATCTTAAGAAAAATGCCTTATAATCCTGTGTAGTATTTAAGAACAGTAAATTGCCTATTAAAATACACAGTGGAATAAATGCATTGATGAGAGTTTTAGTAGGATGCAGAGAATATGCATTGGACATAACTGACACGTGTTTCCAGTGTTTTGTCTGTAATATGAAGAAGGAAAAATCTTTATTACAGTAAGAAGTTTAATAACCATAAGCTTGGATTCAAACTACATGACTCTAGCAAAACAATCTTTATTTCCAATGTATTAGTAATCTTTATTTGAAACATATTACATGCAAAACAATTATTTCTTGACTTAAAATTAGATCCATTCATTTTCCCTGTTATGTTTAAATTAATGTAGGAATCCAAATCTAAACAGAATGCACAAGTATTTTACCAAACAAACAAGCAACCCTGTGCCCTCTTTAAATAGGTAAGCCTTTCAGCATACCCTACAAAGTAATCAACTCAAACTGTTGGACCAAAGGGAAATCCAGTCATAGAAGATACTGACTGAAAATGTAGTCACCACTCCTGTTGCTTATAAAAGGAACATGTCTCAGCAGCCAGGTGGATGGAAATGTAAAAACTTTTACATTTTAAAATCTCCCATTTTAAAACTAGTTTATCAACTTCAACTTTTTTTTTAAGACCCGCAGAGTTTTGAAGGCATCATTTGCAGCTGATTTTTTAAACCAACACTTGCAGTTTTCAGCGAACAGTCAGGAACTGACATCTGCAAGCGAGAGTTCTCACACTCAGCTACTGACTGCCAGCAGCCTTTCCACTTTCATTTCCATGGAAACTGAGCAAGGAAAGTTTGTAGAAAGTTTGTAATTTTTTTTTTTTTTTAATTCTTATTATATTCTCCCAACCACTTAACTTGCAAGGATGGGAATTAGCCCACAGCATCCAGGGGAGTTCATATGTTACTGCTGCTTTTAGTGGATGGAGTCTAAAGCTGCTACAAGATCTGAAGTTCATTGACTGGAGCTCCCTATTGTGACTTTTTTACCCTTTTTGGTTTTGTTTACTAGTAAGTCTCAAAAGCTTTAGCGTTTCAGCAGCAGTTTTGCTCCTTAGGTACATACTAAACAGAGAGCTAATAGAAAGATGTAGATTACCTGGGTAGAGTTTTATATCCAATTTCGAGACTCCAGCTATTGTATAGCTTATTGCAAGTGTATGTGTATTAGAGATGGTAGTTACTCAATTCAGAGCTTTCTGTCATCAGAAAAGAGAGCCTGCACTTACACAGGCTCTGAATCTGTTCTTGTTCACTCCAGTTTATAGCTGAACAACACTGAAGGCATGGGTTCTGATTCTGAATTCACTTCTTTCTTATTCATCTCATGCACTCATACATCTTCACCGAGCTGAATTAACTCATCCTGGATTTACCTGAAAATTAGATCCAGTTCAATTCCATTTAACAAATGCGAATGTCAGGGAGTACTTTGGAAGCCATTGTAACACAGCATTTGGTAGTCACCTCGATGACAATACGGAAACTGCCCAAGCATAATATTACTGCAACTTCTGGAAACCTATCTATTATAACCAAATGAATCTCTCTGCATCTATTTAGTCCCATACAACAGTGAGCACCGTTTACAAATAAAAAACCTCCTAAAAAAAAATAATATTATTCACTTTCTCTAACTGTCTTTGTAACAGTGCTGGATCTCATTAGTCTACTGTTTTCAGCAGTCTAAGACATTCAAGAATTCCAGAAGTGGCTGGATTAATCAGGTGTCAGTGAATACATTAAGATGAATAATGAAAAAAAGAAATCAAGAACCTATGAAAGTATTCTGATGGTTGATAATAAAAAGTTCAGCAATTATTTGAACATATTGCTGAATAATTAAAAAAAAACGGAAATTTATTCAGGGAAAAAATGTGAAAATTTGTATTATGAATAATTCATCCATCTCTGCACTATATAGAAATGTTCTTGCTATTCTGCACATACATTTATACCATTACTTTAAAGTTTCAGTTCCACTGGCTCCTGGCAGTGTTCAGCAGCTGAATAAATCCAGGACCACAGCAACCTGCCCATGCAAACAGGAGGACCTAATAAACAATGTTTGCTTGTGACAGGCTAACTGACACTCACCATGTTAGTCAAGTCTGATCACACAAGTGATCAGTGCATAAGAGCAGTTGAATGTGTTCGCTTCTCAACAGTGGTTGTTGGAGTCTCCAGGGAGAGCTTCAGCCACAACTAGTCACAAGATTTGTGAGGTTATATCCCCTGATCATATGCAGAAACCTTTCTAAGACACCCTTCTCCTCCTCGGCTTTGACCAGTAATGCTTTTGTTTCCCTCCCTGGGAGTCATGTCTCTCTCTGTATCAACTGAATTGAAATGGGCCTTGTCATTCTCCCCACCTTGTGTGTCTCTTTGAGCTGCCTCTGAACACTCATAGACTAGAAGTCCACCTGCCATTGAGGAACATATTGGATGCAGTCTTCCCAAAGATGGGTCTTCCACTTGCTACTGAAGCCCAGTATGCTCTTACCAACTGTTTTTTGGTACCATAGACTGTAGACCTCATCCGTTAGCTACATCCTCTTGGGAAAGAAAACAATATTTCAGAGTTGCTTTACAGTTGCTGTTACAGTTTTCACAGCTTCCATTCTAGGGGAGCTACAACTTGAATGTCTCCCTGGACAGCAGCTGTAGCCTTAAAGTCCACTGAAACATTTTGACTTCGGCCTATTTGTCTCATTGCTTTTACTAACCTATGCATGAAGCTCCCTACATACAGTAGTGTAAAACATCATGAGTCTTTTGTTTACAAGGAAACAGCTAGGTTAGTGCATGTAGTACATGCAGGGAATCTTTTCTAGATGCAGAACAGCAGATAACAGAAGCCCCCAAATACTTCCTTTCTACACTGATTTTGATGTTTCAATGATTATTCGGTGGTTTGGATAATTATATCTTATCAAGTAGAAAGTCTGGCCATTTTCACTTCCTTTTTCAAAAATGTAACCTCAAAAATGGTGGTGTTCTCTGTCAGATTTCCCTTTTATGTAATTTTATAAGTTTATTGTGATAGCATTCAAAAGGCTGCGCCTGAAAAGCTCTATAACATATGGCATATATTTAACATTGCTTGTGAATTAAAAATAACAGCCTGCCATCTGCCTTTGTGAGCAGATTTTATCAAAGTCTAAATGAAAAGCTCAAAGATGTGAATGTTGTCAATTAAAATATGAAACACTTAGGTTCATGACAGGGTAAAAGTGCTCAGACTTACCTTACTTGAACCTGAGTTACTGACAGCTTAGGCACCATGTTTGAGCAGTCACTTTATATGGAATAAAACATCATATTGAGCATCAGGAATAAGTCTTGTTTTGAGAAAATATAAGCTTCATTAGTCAGCCTATTGCCTGTTGGTTTGTCAGTTATGAACTGTTTGAAAAGGTGTGATATTAGTGATTTTCACTTAGGCTAGTTACTTAAATGAGTATTTCTATTAAATTTCATTAAATCTTTTCGGTAGTTATTAGCTGATGGGTTCATAGTTTTAGCTGTATTATAGCATTACAGTACCAGCAATACCTTCCCCCAGCCTTGTCTACCTATTGAAGCTGGAGTTACTAATAATTGATCATTTGTTCATTTTTAGCTTCAGGGTTTTTTTAGACAAGCATGTAGATGTTTTTTACTTTTTTAAATAAGGTAAATCTCTAAATGAAAATCCATTTTAAAATAGAAAGTGAAAACACTTCATTTTGAAAATGTCAAAACAAAATACTGAGTCTTTTAAAAGAAATCTCCCTCTTCCTCAATCTCACTTATTTTTTGGCTAAAATTACTCACTAACTTGTCACAAGATATAATGCTAGCCTGGCTGACACTGTCTGCCCATAGCATTCTATATTTATATGACCTTCTGACTTGATTATTGAAACTTTTTACCTGAATTACTTTCAACTGGTGTACCAAGACCTGTCAAGAGAGAGTTGTTCCAGAGTTTTGTCCCCATAACCTGCTGAGACCTGTTGAATCTAGAATATAACTCAAAATACACACTGGTACAATGCATGGTAATAGGACCAAAATCTCAGAACTGCTGTCAGATGAACTCTGGATATGCTTTCTGTTAGATGTAAATATTTTTTCAATTTTGCACTCACTACTTAAATTCTTTATGCACTTTTTAAACTGATCAAGCTTTTTGATAAACTAAGGAGAGGGAGGAAGCACCACCTTTTGTTTCTACTTTTAATATGGAACAGGACTTCAGAAGCCATAGTGACACTGTACAGTATCTAAAAGAGTTTGTAACATCCCACGAGATGTGTCACAGAGAAGAGAGAAGCTCAATAGAAGGTCAATATTTCAGTCAATTGCTCCATCGTCATCTCATGTATGATACTATATCATACTGAAAGCTCCTAATTCAAATGAAACAAACTGAAATTGCTTATGTGGGTAGTGTGGAACTGAACCTTGTCACCTTTAGTTGTTCTGAACTGCTGAATGCTCTCAAAAAGAGGGGTTCAAGAACAATGTCTGGAATCTGATTGCTGCACAAAGACTGAATCATAGAATACCAGGTTGGGAGGCACCTCAGGGATCATCTGGTCCAACCTTTCAATGGCAAAAGCACTGTCTAGACAAGATGGCCCAGCAGCCTGTCCAGCTGAATCTTAAAACTGTCCAATGTTGGGGAATCCACCACTTCCCTGGGGAGATTATTCCAAATGGCTGATTGATTGTTCTCATTGTGAATGTCGAAATCTCCCTGGGAGTAACTTGTACATTACCCCTCATCTTTTCCATGTGATTCCTTGTGAAAAGGGAATCTAGTTAAGACAATTTAAATTCAGTGCTCCAGTTGCTCTCAGCATTTTTAGTAAAACTTCAGTAACTTCAAAGAACATAATGAAATTAGACTAATATAAAACAAATGTAAGCAAGTTCCAGTTCTCTACACAGAAAAGCTTGAGTTACACTTTTGAGCAGCACCACGAAGTAAGGAAGTATTGAGTCACAACCAACAGATGACCTAGTCAACTGTACGTTAAACAAGTCAAACTAGATTTTATTTAGATTTAACTAGGGAAATATTGGAGGAAATATTGTGCTTTGTTTAGCTGATTGAAAAGACAAGTCTTACAATCTTATTCTCTGTAATATGTGAAGCAAAGAGTGTGACTCCAAATATGAATCACTAGGGAAAAATACAACTTCTTCATAAAAATGAATTTTATCTTTGTGAAGGTGCATTGGCAACAAAATATCTTTGAATTAGTTACCATAAGTCAAGAAAAAAAATTCTTAAAAAATGAAGAAATAACTCAAAAATCACCCTCAAAGTAGAGGAAAAATAAATGGAGATATGAATAAATAGGAAGATCTTACATCAGGCACTCCAGAAAACTCACATGGCTGTGAGAGCTGCGATTCTTCCCCTACATATTCTTTTGGAATACATTTTGATAAATACATTGGATCAAATGCATTAAATTTTCACAGCCCACCAAGTTCAGGGTATCAGTGTCCTCTCAGATGCAGTAAATTTGGCTGGCTGCAAACGTTTAACATGACCCTCTGTAGGACAGACTGAACTTTGAGAGTTTTACAGTTCCTCTGGCCTAGACTTGTTTGCTTATTTATCATTGTCTTGTTATGCTCTACCAGCTAAATTAAATAAACAAAACCAGAAGAAAAGTAGAGCTGTGTAAATTTTTGTCATGTATCTGGTGAAGCTCTTGCATTATTTTCTCTGCCAGAGAGAAAGCAGCAATTTGAGGAAAAGAGAGTTTTGTGGTTAAAACACAGGACTAGGAGACAGGAGACATTGTGGTGGTGCAGACAGATGGGCTCCCTTCCTCAGTTGCCATGGATGTCCCATGAGATCACAAGCCTGGTTTCTGCATGTTGATACTCAGACTCAGCATTGATTCAGATGGAAGTAGAAGCAGGCTCCTAATCTTACTGTGTTTTCCTTGTTGTCTTCGGAAAATGGGCATCCTCTCTGATCCCATAAAATAAATTGTGATTCTCATAACTGTCCTCAAAGGTCTCTGGGAAGAACAAAAGCATTTGTGATGACAAGTAGGTAGTTGATATTTATAAGTTTATACAAAGGATGAACCAATGAATATATAATTCATAATGCATTCTATACAGGCCTAAGTAGATAACAAACTTTTCTGGAAAAAATGGCACTACATTTACCTACTAATAATCTTTCCTAGTGATGTCTTCCACATTTGCCTCTGAATATCATACCTGTTCTTTTTCTCTATATTTTTTATTTGATTATACTGAAAACAAATGCTAAACTATAAGAAGAAGAAGTTTCCCAGGCATTTCTGCCAGAAGAAAACCCAGCTCTAAACCAGGAAGTATTTTACTTGGAATTTCTCGCCTTCTTCTCCATATTTCTTACCATTTGCTGGGGAGCTAGAAGCATAATTTTTCTCAGACTTCATTGCAAGGGTTTGACATCTCCTTCAGCTGCACACCTGCAACTTAACAAACCCTTTTGGACTCATCATCATTTCCAGATATACTTAAAGGTCAGGTGTCAATTTAAAAGGCCATATCGACTGGAACAACCCTTCCGAGACTGGGGTCCATGGGCAAAGTAAAGGGCAAAGGGCCTGGAGTAATGGACCTATATACAGTGGCAGCGTCAATTGTGTGCAGTAATAGGTCCTCACCAGTGGGAGCTGAGAGTGGTCCATTTTCTTAGTTGCCTCCAAAAAGAAAGATAAATATTACAGCATTAAAGTATGGTCTAAATGGGGAGTGTCAGGGTTTTGGCTTATGAGTTTTTTTCTTGGTTCTTTTTTTCAGAATGTTGCTACTTTTCAGGAAGTCCTCTGCTATAGTATTGAAAAGGAACCCTTCACAAGCATGTTTTTGAATCCCACTGAAATTTAAATATTCTTGATGTTAATTGCTGGTTACTTATTTGTTTTGATTTAGATAAACAAGAAAAATGTTTACACAAAGTGAATCCTAACTTACAATGCATTTGTAGGCAAAAGAAAGTACTGACTTTTAAAATAGCAAAATATCAAAAAGAACCCAAATAACCCAGCTTTGGCAATATGAAACAAAAGGCTTCAGTTTCACCCCCATTGGTATCTGGAAACACATCTAACCAAAAAAAGGAGGAATGATCAGACTCAGGTGATCTTGGATCATCAGTAAGATCATGTTTCAGGCTCCGACAGCTCTCAGACTCTCTGCTAACAGCTCCTTCCCTTTCTTATATCAGTATGTCGACCAAAGTATGCCATGAAGGAGTGGGCTCTCAGGAGGTCTCTGTTGAAAATCCCAGCCTAGCATCTTTGGTGCAAACAACAGATGGTTAAACTAGAAAATACTTCCCAGGTTTATACTGAATTAAACCCTGTTGCCTATTAACAGAAACAAATTGAGGTTTGAGGTAACTACATTCCTCATAATTCTAAAAGTGAACAATCTGGAGAAAAGAAAGAAGTCAAAGAACGAGTCATCAATAGACAGTGTTTGTCCTTACTTTTTCCAGAGGCTACAGACTAATAAAAATAATACATGAATGCCAAATCCCAAGTGATGCATCAGCATGTCAGAAATATCAGATATCCCTGTTCCTCAAAGACCCTAGAACCAAGAGATCTAACAGTACATTACATATAACTCTGTATATAATGGACTATCTAGCTACTCCTTCCCACCTTCCATCTATAAATGCCTGTTGTTCTTTAGAAGAATGCTTAAAATTTGTCTGGAAAAGGATGTATACTTCACACTTAAAAAAAAATAAAAAAAATATTTTTCACTTGCAATCATGTTCTGAAATGGAGATGTTAGCATCCAGTGATCCTGATTCTTTCTTTAGCTAATGTTAAATGTCATTTAACCAGTGCAAGGGCATAAAATCTGCTTCCTGAAGCAGCAGGTAGTAGAGATGGAAAGCACAACAGGTATGGCCTGCTGCCCACTTTGGCTCTCCCAAACACAAAAAGCCAGTTTAACTGTTGTTACTACTGGGACAGCAGCTGGGGATGCCATGCATCAGCAGTCATCCCCACTCCCACCCATTCTGTTTCCCTGGCAGTGCCTTTACTTTCCCCATAGCAAAAGCAGCTCCATCCTAATATCAGCCCCTTTGTTTAAGGTGGTAGGATTCAGTTGTAACTCCAGAACTAACAAACCCTGACCTTATCATGAATCTCAATTATCAAACACTTTACATTCAAGTATTTAAATGTAGCAGTTAATGACAGTCTATTAATATGTTACAAAATCAAAATGATTATTTTTGTAATGTTGTAATTTTGATATTTTCAAAGAAATGAGGGAAACTATTCTTTTTTACTCTTACAATCTCATTTTTGTAGCAATCAGAATGTTCCCAGCAAAATGTTTCATTTATTTTTTAATCAAATTACATTTTTTGAGGAGGAAATGCTTGCTGTCAAAAAACTTTCACTGAATTCTAGTAATACACAAAGAAAAACTTTAGGTTACAAACTAGCAAAGCCTAGCTTCCTGTATAGGTAAAAACAGCAAGCTTCCAACGTGGAAGAAGATTTCTATTTAAGGCAAGACATTTTTTATTATTATTATTTTGTCAAAGAGAGCCTAATTTCTCCCAGTGCTAATTATTGCCAGCTGTATCAATGTGGTTTCTTTACTGCATTCATTTTATGTATTTAGGAAAATGACAGCAATTCTTTTCATCCCAATTTTCTGTACCTTTATAGTGTTAATGAGAACTCTGATAGCTTCTGTTGGAGAATGGATCTTCCTATGCATTTCAAAAGAGAAAAGGGACCTGCTTTTCATTGTAAGTAACCTCTGATGCCTCTGGTAGCCTGTACAGGAGGCGGAGGACTCCTGGGTACATGTTCCTCTTGCTGTGCCTGATTAGAAGCACAGCATAGTGCCAGTCATCCCACCTCTCAGTAGTTTTACAATGCTGGTGGCCCTGCAATGCTTTGCTGCATAAGGCATGCTGCACCTGAGGTGAACTTCTGTAACCACACAAAAAATCTAGGGGTAGTGGGATATGACAGCTGGGTGACTCCAAACTAAGAAAGGGAAAGGTTTTAGCTAAGGGCAAGTGGGGAGTCAGCTCTCTAGTCCCCACTGAAGAAGGACTGAAAAAGCAGAGCAGTGTGACCTGGGATGCAAGCAGGGTTTGGCAGCTGGGACAACAGCTAAGCTCTTTCATTTCATCTTTGAAGATGCCTGTGGGGTCCTACCACATTACTGAAGTGAGTGAGGGCTGCCAGGGGTTGCTGACAAAGCAGGGCTTCCAAAATGCAGATCCCCATGCAGCAGCACCCTTGCCACATGCCTAGAGCCACCCCTGGCAAAGCAGCTGATAATCCAGCCTCCAAACAAAGGGAACCAAGAGGCCAGAAATGCACAGCTTTACAACCATGGGGAGAAAGCAGGTGCCAGCAATCCAAGAATGACAATAATAAAACATCTGGAGCTCAAGCCTCAAGACAAACTGCATAAAAAAGGAAGGAAAGAGAAATTAATCCCAACAATGTAGTAAATCTGTACTGGAAAACAAAGATATCAAAAGATGCCAGAACTCCTACAGAGGCAGAGTAGCAGAAACCACTGTGTCACCACCTCTTGGTGTGGTGTGCTGTTAGTTGTAAGGCATAGTCTGGTTTTCTTGTGCCTGTTCTCTGTAGTTTACCTGGGGGGAAAAGGGGATTTTTTTGGTCTGCACACAGTGGTATTGCACAGGGACTTCTGAGAAGATTTATGTTGCTTTAAACCCTGTAGCCATTCTGAAACAAATAGCTTGTGATTAAGAGATCAGTTGCTAGCAATAGTGACAGATGTTGTTGGGGTTTGACTGGGTAAAGTGTACTCTCTCTTTGGAGCAAAGTTTCCATTAAAAGACACATCTAAGTGTATCTTCCCCTGAGGATTACAGTGCTAAGTAGGTTTTAGGTAGCGTTTTTGCCTGGATTTATTTCCCACAAAGATCTGACCAATAAATTATTTTTCCTTTGCATCAGATGAAAATGTTATGTAGATCAGGAATTCTGGGGTTTTTTTCAGGGAAAAAGATCTTTTCCCTGAGTATTTTCAAAATATCATTCAGTTTCTTTCAACTGTTCAGCTGTGGTGAGCCTACCACAAGTTGCACTAATAAAAACGTAAACCAAGAGTTTTTAGCAACTTTAAGAAGAATTCATGATTTCCCTTTTGAACATCTATTCCAAAAGCTAAAGGACTGGCATAAGTAATTGCTGTTTTATGTAGTTTGTGAAGACTAGTTCAAAGCCACAGAAATCAATGGGAGGCTTTAGCAGGAGCTGTGTAAATCCTTTGCTATATAATTCAGTATACTTCAACCCTTATTCTTTGTATGGATTTCTAATTCTGCCTTTTCTTTTCTGTGCATCCCTGAGTTCCTACAACAGCATGCTTGGACTCTGTTAAAACAAGAGGAGAAAAAAAACTAAAGGAAAGATCTGATGTGGGATTAAGTGAACTGGGATTTTGTATTAAGGACAATATTATAGAAAGACCTTAATTTCCCTGTTGTTAGTGTGTTGCAGGGAAGATGCAAGACATATTAGAATTTGCTTTGGGCACTGAAAATTTCTGGACTTGTTACCCAAGTAAACAAGTCTGCCATACGAAGTGACAGAAGAAACTCTTGCCAGCTACATGTAAGAGACATGTAAGTTCCTTTAATAAAAGCACATGTTAGGACTTAATAGTGTAGTGTTGCACAGAGATAAATGTAACCCATATTGATGATGCTGGAAGAAAATAAATTAGATCGTTAGCTCTCCTTAACTGTTCTTGTTTAACTAAAATTGAGTTTAAAACATTTCTCTTTTTAGAAGTACTAAAAAAGGTTGGGGGTTTTTATTTAGTTCCTACACAAAACTTTGTGTCGTATCAATGTAAAGAATCAGCAGGCAGCAGAAAAATAAATCAATCTGTAAATGTTCTTCCCAAAAATGTGTTTACCTATTTGATGCTGCCAGTGACCAGAGATAGCTGGAATCTAACCCACAGAAATGATGTTGGTGTATCCTATGCATGAAATTGTACGGTAACTTTGTGGTGAGAGCGCTAATTCCAGATTCTGTTGCTAGTTCATTGTACAGGTGACGTTCACCGCATTCTTTTTTCCTTCCTGTCATAATCATCATAAACCTATAACTCTTAATTATTTTGTGCACCCCAGCAAGGGCTAACAGGTGACCTTGCAGTGCTATCAGCCGCACTGAAAATATAAGGGCAAATCACATTTTAAAAATGACTTGTTTAAAAGAAAACAGATTGAAATACAAACGTAACATAAAATCTTTGAAGGCTAAAATGTATTATGTGTGCTGGAGAGCAAATCAACAACATGAAGCTGTTTCAAAAAGTGCTGTGTTTGTATCCCTTTAAAATTCAGCAGGATGGTACTGTTCTTGTTATTTCATCCCTGCTGATGAACATAGATCAATGGAAAGTTTTTACAGAAATATCCACCATGGGTTTTACTAATGTGACTTAACAGCAACAGTAGAGTAACCCTGTGCTCTGTGATTGGTATCTGACTTCAAGTGCCAAAAGAAATACATAATTGACAGGACAGGCAAATACAGTGCATTTCAGTCAAGTCACGATGTAGGATTGATTTATTACAGAACACAGAAACAATGCCAATGGTTGATGATCAGATAAGATTCATACTGGACACTTGAGGCTTTTGAATTTGTTTTCCTGTGTTAGAGAGCTCCCGTGGAGAGGAGGCATAGGTTATGACCTATGTCTGACTCCAAGAGGGTAATGAAAGAGGTCTATTTTGAGGGTTCTCTAAGTATTTCTCTTTTGTAAGACAGTGAAATTTTGGTATTTGCCAAACAAAAGTCAAAGGTTGGCTCCCTTGAAACAAACACCTAAGCAAATCTGATGCATTGGTGTATGACAAGACCAGGAAAGTAATCAGGGAGACCTTGGCAGGAGGGCAATGACCTTTGTACTCACTCCTACCAGCTTGGTTCTTGAGGCTAAATATAAAACAGGAATGAAATACACACTATCTAAGCAGGTCGAGCAGCTACGATGTTCTTTGCATGCCTTGCTGCCAACTAGTTCATTAAGTAGCCCTGGATTTGACCTAAAAGGGAGCCATTTGCTCTGAACTTGCTAACTGCAGCCAGTGGCACAAAGAACTATAAAAGGACTAGAGTGAAGAGTGATGGGTCCATAGAAAAGCTTGCAATAAAAGCCTGTGAAGGGAAATTTATACATGGCCTGAATAAATCCTTATAAGAAAGTCTTTTTATAGATGAAATATGCACAGATTTATTAAGATAAAATCTTCCATTCACCTCTACAGTCATCCTAGAGACACTCTGCAGGCAAACCACAATCTTCCTCCCTATCTTCCTCCCTTGTTAGCATGCCAGTCCTTGGCACAGAAAGCTTAGAACAGGAAATGAGGAAGTACACAATACTCAGCTGAAACCAGGTGGGAAATTTAGTTAGTAAAATGTAGTTATCTGAAAAGGAATTTTGCCAGAACACTTAATTTAATGGCTCAATGTTATAAGATACGAATAGAATTTGCATGCTTTTGAACCTTGACTTGTACACTTTGCCAAAGTAGAACAGGCCAGTTGATCTCTACCAGTGTAAATACAGAGTATCAACATCACAGGTGAGGGGATCACTTTCCAGAGAGTATAAAACAGTAATATTTTTCATAGGTCTTTCTAATTCCTTTTTGATACAGAAAAGACCTTTCAAAACAAGCTACTACTTGTGCTTTGCCTAAGTTTTTGGCCATGTCCAGAAAAAGTCTTTCTCTCGCTGGAGATAATGTGCTGCTGATGGGCAGCTATGGGGCAGGCATGGGAAAGGACCAAAGACATCCAACAGGCAGGACAGACTGACCAGGGGCATCACTGGTATATGTTTTAGTTTGGAGATTCTCCCACAAAAAGGAAGTCATCAAGTCATCCTGTTCAGTGTAATAGTGCATAATCCAAGCTCACGAAAAGTATCTCTTGTCTTTAAGCATCACAGCTCAGGACTATTATATAAAGATGAGAGAAACATCCTGTCCCTCACATACATAATTCCTGCCACACACCTCCCAGTCTTGAAAAGATGGCTTTCAGACTTCCTCCTGTGGTCCAGTAATCTAAGACCTAGCCAGGATATGTTGGCTTTGGATCCCATTTTGCTTCCAGCATTTAAACTGGAGAAAGGAAAATAGGGAACTTCTTACAAATTTGGTAACTGCTCAGCCCCAGTACTGCAATGTGTTTATTCAGCTTTGGCTCAGAGCAGTACCATTTAAATGACAAACAGTTTTCCCAACAGTTTTTTCCTTTGCAAGGCAATGCTCCAGTCACATCAGGAATAATTCTGGTTTTCTTGCAGTAACTGGACAGATTGTTGTATAGCAAATAAGACTGCAGTAGTTACTAATGGAAACATTGGTCTGCGGGGTTTGTCTCCATAGTCATGGAGACACTACACAATACGTCCACAGTATTTCAGAGTTTTGGTGCATCCCTGGAAAGATTGCCTCACAATTCATGTTTCCAGATTCTTTTTGTAGGAGCAAAGTGGAGATTTGCTGCTGACATCCTGCTGTGCTTATGGATGGCTGCATATCCCATTCTTCCCTTGTGTTTTGATCTAGGAAATATGAATTTAGATTTTACTGACGTTCAACTGAAAGTAATTTTAGTAGGGATAACCATAAATTTTTAGTATCTTTTCCCAAAATTGCTTTGTTAATGACAGTAAACAAACAAGAAACTCTTCATTTTCTTCTTCATTTTCTTATGACTAAAGATTTCCTGGCAGATTTGCAGCTCAACAATAAAGAAGTTGGAGGATGTAATTGCCCAGGCTAATCACTGCATCCTACTCTGTACATTGAAAAAGCAAATAGGTTGCTGTAACACACCAGAGTGCGTTCAGTGACAATGGAAAGCTTACCAATGAAAGCAATAGACACTGAAGTGAGAAGCTCGCTGCTTTTCATTCAGACCCAGTTCTGGTCCCTCCCTGGTTCTTTGGCTGCACTCCAAAGGATATATAAAGCAAATATTGATCTCACTGCAAAAGATAGAAATGGCAGTTTGTGGTCAGGTAATGATTCTAATTTCCTTTTTAATTTTTTTTTAACTGAAATAGTTTCCACAACATAAAAAATCTTCTTTAGGGCCTTTCTGTGTTTCCCTTGGAAATTGCAAGAAGTAAATTTTCTGTCAAAATCAGTTGTGTCACATGTGGTCTTGTTTCATGCCATTTTCCTGAGCATTTCTCTGACCCCTTGTTTGCCTAATGCAGACACCTTGGCAATGTCAGTACTGACAATATAGAGGACCATAAGCAATTTCTTGATTTTGTGACAGTAATTTGTTGATGTTGTGACAATATAATACCTACTGTAGAGAAAGTAGAGAATAGAGAATGATAGGATGTTTGTAATAGTATCATGGGATTTATAGGGGTAGTATTTGATCTCTAGTAAACTGTGACAAGCCTTTGAGAGAAAAGGCAGATATTTTTCCTGTCATGTGCTTGTATGTGGCTCTAGATGTGTAGTTTGCTGAAGCAGAAGTTTACTGTAGGGTTTTTTTTCCTTTCATCAGTGACTTTAGGATTTTTACTGTTCTGGAGGGTTTTTTTTTTCTTTTTATCAGTGACTTCAGGATTTTCTGTATTGTAGCATACCTTTCCAAGCACTTATATTTCTGTATAACTGGAAATGCAGACCATTAGGCCAAAAGATGCTGCAGCAAAGTGCTGAATACACACAGACACTCCAGCTCTATTTTTTAGAGAGGAATTGACTTCTCTGAATTGGAGTCAAATTCTTGTGTTCCCCTGTGCTGCCAGTGGTCCCCTCATGGCCCTATACCTGTTGGTGTAAGTGGTATGACCTGTTACTAACACAGTACCAGGCTACACTGTCCTCATCCTTTTGTTCACTGCTCCCCCGAGTGCCTCACTGGCTCTACCAGGACAGCTTCTGGTGAATGGTTATGTGTAAGGGCTTGTAATGTGACCTCCAACAACTACCACTGAAATTATAAGTGACAGAAGCGTGACAGGAATGGGCCATACTGTGTGTTCAAAGAGTAGCAGAATGCTGACATTGTTTTAAGGGAGACATGAAGAAATCAGAACTCCCTATGCTCCTTCTGCTCCTAGGTATTTGGGAGGGTGTCGTGGTGTAAGCCCAGATGGTATCAAAGCACCATGAAGCTGCTCACTCACTCCTCCCCCCTAGCCCCGGTGGAATGAGGAGGAGAAATTATAAAGAAAAGCTCATGGGTTGAGACAAGGACAGGGAGGGATCACTCACCACTTACGGTCATGGGCAAAAGACAGGCTCAACTTGGGGAAAACACAAAATCAATTTAACTTACTACCAATCAAATCAAAAGAAGGATAATGAGAAGCAAAACCAAATCTTAAAACACCTTCCCTCCACCCCTCCCACCTTCCCAGCTCAATTCCACCTCCGGTTCTCTCTCCCTCCTGCCCCCAGCAGCGCAGGGGGACAGGGAATGGGGGCTGGGGTCAGTTCATCACACCTTGTCTCTGCTGCTCCTTCCTCCTCAGGGGGAGGACTCCTCACTCTTCCCCTGCTCCAGCGTGGGGTCCCTCTCACAGGAGACAGTTCTCCACAAACTTCTCTGGCATGGGTCCTTCCCACAGGCTGCAGTTCTTCATGAACTGCTCCAGCATGGGTGGTTTCTGCGGGTCGATCTTCAGTCACAAACTGCTCCAGCACGGGCTTTCCCATGGAGTCATGGCCATCTTGGGGGGCATTCCCCTGCTCCGGTGTGGGCTTCTCTCTCCCCAGGCTGCAGGTGGGCCTCCGCTCCCCGGCTCCCCTCCGTGGGCTGGGGGACACAGCCTGCCGTCTCACCACGGGCTGCAGGGGCATCCCCTCCTCCCCCGCTCCTCCTCCCCTCCTTCCGCACTGACCTCGGTGTCTGCAGAGGGGTTCCTCTCACACTCCAATCCCCTACTCACTGCAGGTTCCCCGTCTTAAATCTGTTCTCCAGAGGTGCTACCACTGTCACTGATGGGCTCGGCCTGGGCCAGAGGCAGGTCCAACTTGGAGCCGGGGAAGCTTCCAGCAGCTTCTCACGGGAGCCACCCCTGCAGCCCCCTCCCCCACTAAGAAAAACTGCATCACACAAACCCAAGACAGAGGGTCACACTGTTATGTTTGCCATTTGATTCAGCTAAGCAAGCTTATACAACTGAGCTGACTGTCACATTTCACTTGTTCCTGTTTCGCTGCTAGCACTGGCAACGTACATCACTACTACAACAAAGGGAGCAGGTCTTCACTGAAGTCAGGAGCCACGGCATGTGATCATAGAATCAGAGAATCATAGAATCATTTAGGCTGGAAAAGACCTTCAAGATCATCAAGTCCAACTATCAACCTTGCCCACTAAACCATGTCCTGAAGTATCCTGTCTACTCGCTTTTTGAATATCTCCAGGGATGGTGACTCAACCACTTCCCTGGGCAGCCCATTCCAATGTTTGACAACCCTCTCAGTAAAAAAAATTTTCCTAATATTTAACCTAAATCTCCCTTGCCTCAACTTGAGGCCATTTCCTCTTGTCCTATCTCCAGTCACCTGACAGAAGAGACCAACACCCACCTCACTACAACCCCCCTTCAGGTGGTTGTAGAGAGCTATAAGGTCTCCCCTCAGCCTCCTCTTCTCCAGACTGAACAACCCCAGCTCCCTCAGCCGCTCCTCATAAGACTTGTGCTCCAGGCCCCTCACCAGCTTCCTTGCCCTTCTCTGAACACGCTCCAGCACCTCAATGTCTTTCCTGTAGTGAGGGGCCCAAAACTGAACACAGCACTCGAGGTGCGGCCTCATCAGTGCCGAGTACAGGGGAACAATCACCTCCCTGCTCCTGCTGGCCACACTAGTTCTGATACAGGCCAGGATGCTGTTGGCCTTCTTGGCCACCTGGGCACACTGCTGGCTCATATTCAGCTGGCTGTCAACCAGCACTCCCAGGTCTTTTTCTGCCGGGCAGCTTTCCAGCCACTCTTCCCCAAGCCTGTAGTGCTGCATGGGGTGCTGTGACCGAAGTGCAGGACCCAGCACTTGGCCTTATTGAACTTCGTATGATTGGCCTTGGCCCATCGATCCAGCCTGTCCATCTCTCTTTGTAGAGCCTCCCTACCCTCAAGCAGATCGACCCTGCCTCCCAACTTGGTGTCGTCTGCAAACTTGCTGAGGGTGCACTCAATCCCCTCATCCAAATCATCAATAAAGATATTAAACAGAACAGGGCCCAACACCGAGCCCTAGGGAACACCACTTGTGACCCGCTGCCAACTGGATTTCACCCCATTCACCACAACCCTCTGGGTTTGTCCATCCAGCCAGTTTTTCACCCAGTGAAGAGTACACCTATCCAAGCCATGAGACGCCAGTTTCTCAAGGAGGTCAGGCTGACAGGCCTGTAGTTCCCTGGATCCTCCCTCCAACCCTTCTTATAATGGGAGTCGCATTGGCAAGCCTCCAGTCCTCTGGGACCTCCTCTGTTGACCAGGATCACTGATAGATGACAGAGAGTGGCTTGGCAAGGATGTCTGCCAGTTCCCTCAGTACTCTTGGATGGATCCCATCAGGTCCCATAGATTTCTGAGTGTCCAGATGGCATAGTAGGTCACTAACTATTTCCTTCTGGATTAAGGGGGGTATGTTCTGCTCTTCATCCTTACCTTCCAGCTCAAGGGGTGGAGTACCCTGAGGATAACTGGACTCACTATTAAAGACTGAGGCAAAGAAGGCATTAAGTACCTCAGCCTTTTCCTCATCACTGGTTGCTACATTCCCTTCTGCATCCATTAAAGGATAGATATTCTCCTTGGGATTCTTTTTACTGTTAACATATTTGTAAAAACATTTTTTGTTGTCTCTTACAATAGTGGCCAGATTTAGTTCTAGCGGAGGTTTTGCCTTTCTAATTTTCTCTCTGTATGATCTAACAAGATCCCTGTACTCCTCCCAAGTTGCCTGCCCTTTCCTCCAGAGATGATAAACTCTCCTTTTGTTTTTTGAGTCCTAGCAAAAGCTCCCCATTCAGCCAGGCCGGTCGTTTTCCTCAGCGGTTCGACTTGCGGCACATGGGAATAGTCTGGTCCTGAGCCATTAAGATTTCCTTCTTAAAGAATGTCCATCCCTCCTGGACCCCTTTGCCCTTCAGGACCGTCTCCCAAGGGACTCTCAGCCAGTGCCTTGAAGAGGCCAAAGTTAGCCCTCCGGAAGTCCATAGCGGTGGTTTTGCTGACCACCTTCCTTGCCTCACCAACAATTGAAAATTCTATCATTTCATGGTCGCTAAGCCCAAGATGGCCTCCGAACATCACACCTCCCACCAATCCTTCCCTGTTCGTAAACAACAGATCTAGCAAGGCTCCTCCCCTGGTTGGCTCACCCACCAGCTGTGCCAGGAAGTTATCTTCCACACACTCCAGGAACCTCCTAGATTGTTTACTCACTGCTGTGTTGTATTTCCAGCAGATGTCTGGAAAGTTAAAGTCCCCCATGAGGACAAGGGCACACCATTCTGAGACTACTGCCAGCCAATTGTAGAACGATTCATCCATCTCTTCAACCTGGTCAGGTGGTCTGTAACAGACTCCCAGCACAATATCTGTCTTATTGGCTTTCCCTCTCATCCTCACCCATAAGCACTCCACCTTGTCATCAGAATCGTGTAGCTCTGTACAGTCAAAACATTCCCTAACATAGATAGCCACCCCATCACCTCTTCTACCTTGCCTATCCCTTCTGAAGAGCTTGTAGCCATCCATTGCAGCACTCCAGTCATAGGAGTCATCCCACCATGTTTCTCTGATGGCGACTAAGTCATATCTATCCTGCTGCACGATGGCTTCCAGCTCCTCCTGTTTATTGCCCATGCTGCGTGCATTGGCATAGATGCATTTGAGCTGGGTTATCGAATCCACCCCATCAGCATGCTGCCTCCAGGCTCATCTCTGGTGCACCTAGTTTTATCCCTTACCCCCTTCGAACCTAGTTTAAAGCCCTCTCTATGAGCCCTGCCATCTCATGAGCGAGGATTCTTTTACCCCTTTGAGATAGCTGGAAACCATCTGTCGCTAGCAAGCCCGGTGCTGTGTAAACCTCCCCATGATCAAAAAAACCCAAATTCCACCGATGGCACCAGCCTCTGAGCCACTTATTAACCAGGTGTGTTTTCCTGTTCCTTTCAGTGTATTTCCCTGCCACTGAAGGGATTGAGGAAAACACTACCTGTGCTCCCAATCCTTCTACTAATCATCCCAGTGCCCTGAAGTCCCTTTTGATTGCCTTTGGATTTCTCTCTGCAGCCTCATCACTGCCAGCCTGCACAACCAGCAATGGGTAATAATCAGAGGTCCGAACCAGACCAGGGAGTTTCCTGGTAATGTCTTTTACCCAGGCCCCAGGGAGGCAGCAGACTTCCCTGTGGGATGGATCAGGTCTGCATATTGGGCCCTCTGTCCCCCTCAGAAGGGAGTTGCCTACGACAATTACCCTCCTTTTTCTTTTTTCAGAGGAGGTGAGAATGCGTGGGGCTGCCCAGCTGGGCCTAGGCATCTCCCTAGATAGGCCTTCATCTACACCCTGATCTTCACTGGCCTGGTCCTCATGTTTCAGATGCTTACAGGAATTGGGGATGGCAGTTCAGGTACATCTGTGCTCTTAATAATGACAAGATTTTTGAAAACAAACAAGAGACCTATAGGTAAGAGTAAGAGAAGATGTGCTGCAGCTCCATATCTCATAGTACTTGGCCATTTCCTTCACAATGAGATAGCATGCTGAAGTGACCCAAAAAAAGAGTCAATGAACCTTGAATTTGATTATTTCTTGTGGTGATCAGAGCTTTCCCTAATGTACACATGTTGAATCTATCTCCTAGATTTGATTGATAAACATTAAGACTTCTTGCTGCTGAGGTGGCTGCAACTGTTTTTCCCACCTACTTTTTCGTTACATAAGACATTTGTTGTATAGATATGAACAATGGTCCATCTGGCTTTCAGGCAAAGCAAGCACCCTGTTGCTTTGAAGTGAGGCTGTATATTTGATTAGTTTGTATGTCAGCCACTTATTTTATCATTAAGAAAAGTATCAGTTAATACCAAACTCTTAAGCAAATGACAGTCTTAGTGTTCTGTAACTGGATCTTATCTGCAAAGGTAGAAGTACAAAGCTTTGGCTAAAGTGCTCTCTACTTATACAGTGGAAAAACAACCTCTCTCTGCCTCCCACCCCAAACATGTCAGTTATGCAACATGTATGATAGCAGAAAGAAAACTGAATTTGTTGCCTTAGATGTTGAATATATCTAAGCACCATGAAATATTAAATTATTTAAAAAGCATAACTGGGATTAAACACTTCTGCTACTTTATGGGCAATTAAACCTCAATAAATATAATGGTGTTTACTTTTTTACAGTGCTTGGTCCAGCCATGTCCACATATTCCAGGTGAGTCTATAATACTACCACATCAAAATGTTTTACATCTACTAAGAACATTTTTAACAAATGTATAAAAGACAATGATGATGTCTCATCCCTGCAAATACAGTACCTATTCAATGTGTCATCAATAAAAGTGTGGAGTGTTGTTTTGGAAAGGTTTGTAGCACACACACAGACACGAACAATAAAAGGTTAGTCTTTAAAAGGTAATTTTATACAGACTGTCTTTATTCCAGAGACATTAATGTCTTTAAACTAAGCTTTCATACAGAGAATTATTTCTTCCAGGGACATTTCAAAGAAGGGGACTAACCTGGGCACTCTAGGTCATTTCCCTGAAGGAACTCTTCTGTACCTCCAACTGAGTGGTAGAGAAAGCGTAGGAAAATTGCCACCTGTAGGTTCATGTTGACCTTTGCCTCTTAGACAAGACTAAGTAAAATTGTTTTCTGTTAGGGAAATAGATTGGGCTCTTCCATTTAAATGGATTTGAGTTATAAGGGCAACAAACCTGGCAACAAACCTATTCACTATGGTGAATATTTTCAGAGGGTTTGGGGACTCTTTTTCCTTATTTTTAACTCTTTGTCTTGTATAAGGTGTTAAATCAACACTTAGCCATAAATCAAGTGTTTGGGGAAGCTATTAGCACAATATATCACAGAGTCTATTAGAAACTGCTGGGATTTATTGTAACTGTGGCAGAACAAATTCAGAACTACTTGCTGAGTTTTGGCACATAAACATGTGGTTATTTTCTGATCTTAGATTATACATCCAGCAAAGAGAAATGCTTCTCCTAAGCTAAATTGACCAAAAAAGCAAGCTGTTAACAGTTTGAAAACCTTGTTGCCTTAACAGAAACACCAAAAAAAGAAACGGTTTTTCACTGGTTAAAAAAAATTTAATACTGGCATTTGATTTAATGACATCGAACTAGTACAGTAAATGTGCATATCCTCATATATGGTCGCCACTAGGGACTAGAGTGCATCAGGCTTGTTGTTTCAGTATTGTGTAGTAATGCTAGTCAAATGGCCAAAGCAAAAGATTTGCAACAGTATATTTCATTAAAATTAGTGTTTCAAAGACTATTGGTAAATAGCATGACCAACTAAGCAGATGGTTATGTGCATGCCTCCGGCTGGGTTTTTTTTACAAACATTTATGACGTGTCAGTTCATTCATCAGCTGAGAGAAAATAGGTTTGAATTTCGATTAGAGAGTAATGTTTTTATTTTTTTTCCTAAAACCATTGAGCAAGTGACCTCAGCTATGTGACCAAAGAGATTTGAGGGAGCCTGCAAGGGAGAGGACTGGTGTTTTTACGTCCTTTGCTATACATCAGAAGTAAAGACATTCAGTGGTATACTTAGACTGTAAGAGGCTTACTTTTTGCCTTGAAAAGCTTCAGAAGTCTCATCTGGAGTAATTTCATTTTATAACAATAATAGAAATGTCACTTTTGTAGAATGAATCTCACATTTTTCCTGAAATTCTTGTTGGCTCTTAACAATTAAAAACTTCTTTACCCAATACTTTTTAGAACAAAAAATCTGTGAGAAATGCTAAGAGTTTCTTGTCTGAGAACTGGAGATAAAAAAAAAAAAAAACCTTGCAAAAATGAAGAACTGTTCCATAGTACTTCAATACTTAGAACCCCTTTAATTCCATTACTTGTATGGATCAGTACTCACAGATAGGTTCTATACAGAAGAATATGAACCTTGTAAGACAGGTTCTATATTTTTTAAGTTACCAGATATGTGTCCCAGGAATGGGTGTTTGTTTTTTTCTTGGCTTTTGCTATTTTCAGTTCTCTTTCTGAGAAGAAATGTAAAACAAATGGTTGCAAAAGGCCTAAGTCATAAGTCTGATCTTTTACCTAATGCCTTATTCTGACTACTGCAGTAGCTCTAAGGGATTGGCAGGACTAGAACTGTGTTTGATGTTTGTGAAGGAGCACAAGCCTTTATGCCATGTTGGGCTAAGGGCCATCACCAAGGCAGAGAAAACATGAATTATTAGCATTATTCAGTACTGTTAGACCTGCTGGCAATTTGTTAAGAACCAAAGCATGAAATTGTGAAACAGGGAGTTTCAGACAGAGTCAAGAATTTAAGTTGAAAAGTCAATTGTCATCTCAATGACATTTAGAATTATATCAGACTGAAAGTAATGATAGAATGATTCCTCATTTATGCTATGAAAGTGGGAAGAGAAACAGGCCATATAGTTTTCATGCTTTTTCTTAACCTGGGTAAGACACGAGGTGTTCAGTACTTGTCAGGTTTCTGCACATCTGTCAGTTCTCCTACCCTCATGCTTTTTATCCACTGGGTAATTTCAGTCAAACTTGAGAAAGGGGCAAAAATCTCAAAGACAATTCATTTTCTGTGAACACACTGAAATTCAGTGAATGGTTAGAAGGTAATACCCCTACTTGAGGGGAAGTTGGGTGAAAATCAGTGATTGCATGCTCAGCTTTAACCTCCCTTTCTGGCCAACCAGGCAAGACAAACATAGCACTAGCCTTGCCCAGCATGGAACCTTCCTTGGTCACTGGCACTATCAGAGAAGATGGGAGGCCCAAAGGATTGAAGTAGTGTGATAGAAAGAGGGATTTAAGGGAAAAAGCACACAAATATGTGAAAGAATTGGCTTTACTAATGCTCCTGGTTATGGAACAGGTTATTAAACTGCATTAGACTGCTAATATAGTAGTTTCCATGTAGCGATACATTCTTAAGCACACAAATAAAGTTTATGGTGAGGGACACAAGTTTAAGTGATAACCAAAACTAAACCAAGATATCTTCATTTTACCTTTCTGGGATTGAGGGGAAAGAGGAAAGGAGGATAAAGCTGGGATGTTGAGACACCTAGGCTGATGGACCATATTTACAGCTGATTGGGATACCTTCTTTTGATAGTTTGGGGGATAATTCTGGATTTACTATACTTCTGACTAGTATGGCTATATTTTAAATTTTGGCAAGTTGCCTACAGGCCCAAATGCATGTGTGTTTAGATAGTATAAAAGTTGGAAAGTCATATATCAATCAAATCTATGGTAGCCCTGCTGGGTTGAAGGCAGTACAGTTGCCCAATTTTATCTCCAAAGGATCTGTGTCTCTGCTTCCCCTCCTTTCAAAAAATGAAAAAAATCACCCAAACAAACAAACAAAACCCACTTTATACTTATAATATCATCAGGAAACCCAGCACTTCAAAGCAAGAGGATTTATAGTTATGAAATTGTTACAGTTATATGAAAAGGCATATTGCGGACATAATAAACAAAGTTGTTACTGATACCAGGCTCAAAGAAACGTGCATTTAAGCCAAACAACTTAATACTCCAACCCACGTTTTCATTATTTTAAAGTTTTATTTTGGTTATCTTGAAGAAAATAATGTCTTATTACTTAATGAAAATTGTTGTATAGATATTATAACAATTAACATCTTTATCAATTGGCAGTAGAGCTCATTGCTAATGCACTTATCCGTGCTGTTTCATGAGTGTAATGGTGCATCCTTAATATAATAAAAAAAGTACTGAGCACTATTCATATTAAAATTATGTCTGTGATTGCATTTAAGACAGATCAATATATGCCATTGATGCGACTTATTTCATCTTCATATTCTTTTTGTAGAAGCAATTTGTGATAAGTTCCTAGTTCATTAGACTGTTGTTGAAAAACCAGAATATATGTGATATTTGTGTTTGTGATAATACATTGTATTGTGCATACAGAAGGTGCTTTGAGTTCGGTTTGGTTCAAAGAATTCCAGAAAGGGAGGTTATGTCATGAAGACTGTTATACCCTTCTGAAGTGCTTTGCATAACCAAGAATATATTGTAGAGAGCTGGAATCAACATGGATAACTTCAGAAATTTTTAGTAATGGAAAATAAAATCCTCCTCATGTGGTATTCCTTTTATTTAGAATTATCTCCTCCAATTAACTGTGGGTTTCTTCTTCAAGATTAACATTCTTTAAATTCTTTGAAATTGGACATGTATCTTTGGTTTAAATCATTTATATGTAATGAAAATTTTGAGTTAAGAGAAAGTAAGGAATTCCAAGCAATATAAAACAGTGAAGTTTTGTGGAATAATGTGTGGTGAATATGAAAGTATAAAACTGTAGAAAGAACACATTTTACTAGCAGTCTAAAATGAGAAGATGGCTGGTAGGAGACCTGTAATCCAATAAAGGTAAATAAAAGTGCCAAGGAAATGAGAATAAATCCTGCAAATGAAGATTAGGAAATGGATAACAGCAACAACAGTTATTTTTTATATAAGAGTAATACAGCAATAGTCATATAAAAAGTAGCAAATACTCATTTGAAGGGCCACTTATATTTAAGAAAAATTCTCAGTATAATGTAGATAGCAGATACAGGTTCTTGAGAAGTCTGTGCTGTTCAGTTTAGACATGGGCCCTTTGACAGTCAGACAAACAAATGTCATCAATCAAATTAAAACTTTGGTAGAAAAACAGGCATGAAATGAGGTGTGAATTAGAAAAAGCACTTAAATAAATGTTGACCTTCAAGTCTGCTTATAGTCCCCCAGTTTAAACTTCCATGAAAAAAATTACATATTCTACATTTCAAAATCAAAAACCCTTCGATCACAAATCATCTTCTGTGGAATGGTTGTTCAGATACTTTACATGCAAGCACAAAAATTTTCTGTGAATATTCAGAATGCTTGAAACATCCTTTTTTCAGTCTTCAGCTTACAAAAGAAATTGTGCAGAAGTGTATACACAAAAGGTAGGGAAAGTGCTTTGAATGTTGACTAATAGCTATAATTGCTGATTTTGTTATTCAGAGAAAGATACTTGCGGAGAATGAAGTTATTTTATGGCTGGATATAAGCAGTGAAAGAGAATACACCAAAGTGTTTCCCAACATAGTACGAGTGGAACAAAATCAGGCAGAAAATACGTGAAATTATAAAAGATAGTGATTGAGATTTAAATAATATAGACTGCACGATATTGTAAATATCTTTGTGACAATATCGTGACTATGACTTTGAGTGGTAAACATCAGAGCTTGAATTCCTTTAGGTTTCACTCTGGTCAGAAATTCTTCATTTAGATCTGAAATACATCTTTTTGCCTCTAATTATTAAGCAACTAATTTTGCAGTGTAGTTTAAGGGACTCAGCAAGCAGCAGTGATCTTCCTGAAATCCCCATTTACAGCCCCAACTGCTTTCAGGCTCCTACCACACAATCATTTAGGAAACAATGAATGTGGTGGATGCTCTTGTGCTCTGAGTGCGTAGAGGTAGAGGTTGCGATACCGACAATAAAGTCACAGTCATATTGGCTGGGTGGGCTCTATGCTTGTGTTAACATAAATTGAGATAGGTTAGCTTAACCCAAAACTGAAACTGGATGATTTTGTCCTGAAGTGGGTTAGGATAGAGGAATTGGAGGCAGCTTCTTGTCTCATTCCAGCTGGAAACACAAGATAACTGCTACAGTTACTCTATGTATGTTCACTGGCCTCTGGCAGGAAAGCAATGCATTTCAGATCTGTCCTCCAGAGGGTGACAAGATTTGTGTTAGCTTTCTTCTCTCCCATCCTCTGTATTTCTGTATTCCAACCACTGGCAAGTCCACAGTGAAAATGATCAAATCAAATGAAAATCAGCTACATGGGAACCTTACCTCTAAATAAATGTCTGTCTTCATTTTGTTTTAGTAAGGCAGGACTAATTTTTTCCTTACAAGAATTTTCATACTGCTATTGCAGTGTGAAATAAAGCACACAGAGAACTGAGATCAAAAAGTACATGAAATAAATGTAGATTACATTAAATTAAATACCTTTTTTTGTAATTAATGATTACAATATTTTGGTTTGACTTATAGCACATACCAATAGTGTTAAGGGAATTAAGTTAGCACCAGGCAGAGCTAGGGAACTGTATTTCAGTTTGAGCTTACAATTCTGCTATTTGAAGATGTGTTGGGGAAGAAAACTTTAGAGATAAACAATGGACCTTGCTGATGGCTGGTATAAATCAGCTCTTCTGAAGCCTATGGAGTATGTATTTGCCACAATATTTCTAAAGCATAGTTTCCATGTAGTTTCAGATGGAAATATATTTATTTGATGTAGCAAACAATTTAAAACTTCTTATTTATTTTCTTAGCATGTGTTGTTCTTCCTCTCTCATTTGTGCTTTTCAGGTTTTTTTCTTTAATATGTCTTCTTTTTCACTCAGTAGTGCAAACCATCACAATTTGCATTGGGTTATTGTTCATAGTTAATATGTCAGCTCTATCTGTTCTTTCATATGCTATGGATAGTCAGTCCCCAGCCAATTTATTTCCTCTGTGATATGAAGATCTTGCTTTGTTAAGATCCTTGGTGAAGGGCTGAATACAGTCCCGGCTCTGCAAAGACAAAGTCTTAGCTGCAAAATTTTATACCACTGTCTAAGCCCAGTGAACCCAGTTGAACCTCTCATCAGGAGTGTATTACATATGCATATCTTGTGTTTTGTGCAACACTGTCATTAACTTGTTGTTTTTTTACAATAGTGTCTGGTTGTCTACACATGATGTATAGAGTATTGGTCATGTCATTTATTCTAAGGGAAAACAAAGCAATATGGATCTCAGAGAGATGTGTTCCTAGAATGATTCCTGCCTAATTTTTGTAGACAGACCCCCAAAATTCTCTAAAATGGTGTAAAATCCTAGTGGTAATATCTTGGCAAGTCCTTAATCTTACTGAACTGCTCAGTCTCAGTACACAGGACTGCCAAGCAGACAGATTATGTCATCACAATTTATTCTAAACAGGAAGGCTAAACAAATGACATTTTATGGCAAGCAGTCTATTTATTTTGACCATTACAAAAAAAGTCATATTAACTTGTCTTCTCATCCAGTGAATGGGTTTTACTGTGTTTTCTTCTACCATAGTTGTCTGTGATTGATAGGAAAAAAAAAAAACGCAGCAGAGAAACAGTTTAGCAATAATATCTGTACAAAATATTAATGATCTCTTTACACACAGGTGGACACACACACAAACACACACAAATATGATTGTATATTCTTATTTTGAGTATTTTGTCAATAAGGAACAGATTGGTTGTTTTTCCAAAGCTACTGACTTTGACACTCAAAAGAGGAATTTTACAAGCAATGAAAAAGATATTATCACTGGACAAGTGGAAACATTATTTTATGAAATAGAGATAGAAATGGACATATGAAGTTCCTGACTCAATGTGATATACAAGATACATGGACCTACAGGAATACAATTGATGTTTTCAGTAGGTTCAATCCTGGGATGACCCCAAGGACTATTAAATAATGAATAAAATATCACCAACAATGATGAGTTATTCATGACGCTGTTTCCTGCCATAAACTCAAAGAGTCTTTTCTGCTGAAAAGATATCAGATTTTGGAAGCTGATAATTTTTCATATTTTTAACACTTCTAGACTGTATACAGATAAAAACTCCATTAGAGCCTTTTTCTCTGCTATAGTAATATTTATTTCTTAAAGAGTGCACAATAGAAGGAATAGATGTTTTTTCTTTTGCAAAGGATATTTAAAATAGTATCTCAGTATCAATAGGACATAAATCAATTCTCTCTGCTTCTTGCATTTAGGACTACTGTCCACTCACATTTGGCTCTTCACATTTAATTATATAGATTTCTCAATCCATTAGCTAATAGCCATTGAAACATAATGCTTAAACAAGAAGGTTCCAGGAGGAAATCTTGCCTGTCACATAATCAGCCAACTTAACAAACTCAAAAAGTTTGGAGCTAGGACTTCAAGCTGAAGAAGGTAAAAATCCCAGAGTGTGTTTAAGAAGAATATGCTGTGTGGCTACCAATTTTAGGACTTTATGAGTCTGTTAGATTTTCAAAAGAAACTGCAGTTCACTGTTTCTATTATTACTATTAATTATAGTTAATTATTTCACATTACAGAAAGAAGTGGAGGCATACATTTACAGAATATGAGATGTGTGAACCCATATTCTTCCACAGAGACCTAATGATTTAAGTTTAGTTTCTTTATGGGAGTAAAGTTCAACTTTAGAGACATTTTGAGAATTGACCCAGTTGTCAGCTGATGATAAGACCAGAGTTGCAACCTACATGCAAGGATCAGTAAGAAGTTTCCACAGCTCTTCTTATGTTAGATCATATATTATTTCTTGGGTTTCTCTGACTTTTTCACTTGTCTAGTGAGTCTATAATGGGAAATCGTAAAAGGTAGAGGGAAGGGAATTATCTGCCATTGCATCTTCCTGTGCCTCTGGCTACAGCTCTGATCTGCCTGTATTCACACATTATTAATGATTTCTATCTGAATCTATTCCTGTAGCATCCAAAATGGGTTAGATATTATATGAACATAGGAGAAGGGCACTGTGCCCACCCTGAATACTTTAAAAAAAAAAAAATCATCAGATGATTCATGATAGAATCATCACTAAATGTCAACTCCAATGAGCAAGCAAGAGTTTGGGTCACATACACAGAAATTTTTAAATGTGTCTTTGGATATTTTGCTGGGCAATTTCCTCCTGTAATGTAGAAATGCTGATAATATTTGTGTAGTTATCAAAGGAAATCGAAAAGGTCGCTTCAATTTTTCTTTTAAACTATAGAAACTGCTCTGTTTTTGTAGAGTAAATGTGTGTTCCCTGAGGCAGTGTGGAATGAGTAGTTAAGAAGAAAATATACATTTTTTTCACTACAGAGGAAAAATCATTCATGAGCAATTATAAAAGACATTATGAATCTCTGAATTCAGAGTAGCCCCTTCTTTATTAAACTCAGGAAAAAAAAAGACAAAAAGTTGAAAACATGCTTTTTAAAAATTTTCTTTTTTTCTTTTACCAGTACATCCTCAATTTTTCCCTGTTTTTAAGGACTGTTTTTACACTCATATTAATCAATTAAGATCTCATATCAATGACTTAAACCCATTAATTCTAGAATTTGCATTTATAATCAATTTTAAGTGAAATGCTCTCAGTACCAAGTTACAGGATAAACATAGTTCCATTTTTCCTTTCATATTCTTTTCCAAGTAATACACCCCAAAATCTAATTCTTAATCTTTGTTTGAATACAATTTACCATTCTAAGAGGCTGTATTTGTATCTGGCAGTTCCATCAGCAGCTGGAAAACTGAACCAAATTGAAATTTGCATGAAATATTCTGATGTCTTAATTTCATTTGGTTTAGCCACCTTTGAGAACTAACCAGCAGGTGCTTGAAATTTAAAAAATAAAACAAAACAAAACAAAACAAAACCAAAAACCACCAACACTCCCCCCGCCTGCCCCCCCCCCCCCATGACATACATAGTTTATGTACAAGGTTGCCCAGAGCAGACAAACCAGTGCTTACTTGGTATGATAGACATGAGATGAGAGAAATGCTGCTCAATTTGTAAAATTTACACATAAAATTGTTTCTCTCTTTCTTTTTTTAATGACCTATCTGGAGGCTGAGTTTAACTTGTTTTCAGGACGCACTTGGATCTGAATTCAGTTTCTCAGAGGTCGTTGTTTTCTGCCTTTTGTCTTTGCATTTCAGGGCAGTAAATCAAGTGGGTCTGCAGTGCAATTCACGTGCTGTGGTTAACAAGCTGGGGTTGTGGAGGGTAAGGAAGAGAAAAATGAAACCTGTGGGATGCCATCTTAGTTATCCAGAGGCTGTGGCCTCTGCTAAATGTGGTCATGAGCACACACAGTCATTGTAATTCCATGCTGAATTCCTGTTGTATAGTAATGCGGTATTCATTTGGCTGGCTAAGGAAAAGGCAGTGAGGTTTGAAGCCACAGGCTTTTCTGGGAATTTAGATGCCAGCGAGTAAGAGCAGTCAGGAAGGAAATATATATGACCATATCACCTGAGAGCAAGAAGGCCTGGCCATGAAACTTATATGGCTGTAAATACTTCAATTTAGTTTGGTATATGCTCTTTTCATAGCTGTTTTCCCCTCCTTCTTCAAAGTCAGTCCTTTTTTTTCTACAAAAGGCTCCTGACTACAAAATGATACCTAAATCTGAGGATAAATGTACTCTTGCCAGAAAAGGACATCTACTGCCTCTCAAATATAGTTCTGCTCTCATGGTGGCAGTGCCTGAAGGTAGTCACTCTTCCCTGGCTCTTCCTTCCCACCGTTACCTTCTGGTATCCCTCTTCCCTGCTCATACCCTCTCTCTCCATGGGAACCTCATCCTGAGATGTTCCTTTCAGACCAGTCATACTGCAACAGACCTACCAGGCCCATAATAACTTAGAGGGGCAAAAATTCCATAGAACTCTTAAAAGGCATATTTATTTCTTCAGGAGCTTTAATAAATAAGGTCAGACTAATCAACAAGGACTTAAAAAACACCACAGAAAATATGAGACCACAGAAAAGGAAAATAATGTCAAGAAGATAAAGAGTATCAAACCTACTGCTGCCATAGTCTTGTTACAGGAAAGTTAATTTGGCCTATAATTTGAATATTGTCCCTAAATTGAGTCCCCATGGAAAAGGTTTTACCTTTTGTCTTTTGGTGGTTTTAGCTTCAACTGAATAGCTAGGCAAGAGAAATATACTACAGCTCATCTTTAGGTATCGTTGTTGTACTGGGTTTGGCTGGGATGGAGTTAATTTTCTTCATAATTAAGCAGCCTGTATAGTGCTGTGTTTTAGACTGGTGATCAAAACAGTGTTGATAACACACCAGCATTTTATTCATTGCTCAGTGGGCCCTTGACACAACAGGACATCTAGGAAGGGATGCAACATTGTGATCGAGGGGTGGATGTGACCAGTTGAGACCATTGCACAGGTTATCTTGTGAAAGCAAAGGTAATCAAGAAAGCCAAGCAGGCAAAGCTGGCACAAAGGATGGATAGCTGAGATATTAATACAAGGAGGCCTTGCAGATAGATTATATCATACTACCACGAATGTGCCAAGGCAAATATCACTTGCTTACAATAGTGGAAGCAATTACCAGATGGCCAGAAACATACCCTGTGACCCATACCACTGCCTGAAACACCATCCTGGGCCTTGAAAAACAAGCCTCATGGCAACAAAGCACTCCGGAAAGAATCAAATCAGACTACAGGACTCATAGACACCTGGGCCTATCACATTCCCTATCACGCACCAGCCTTTAATTGAACAGTTAAAAACTATACTTAGAATGATGGGTGCTGGGACCTTCAAGTTTTGGGATACAAATCCAGCCGAAGCCACTTGGCTGATTAACACTAGAGGATCTGCTAATCAACTTGGTCCTTCCCAAAGAAAACCCCTACATACTGTGGAAGGACATAAAGTCCCTATAGTGCACATAAGCGACTCTGAGAAAATGTGGGCTACAGCTTCCTTGGGAAAAGGCAAACCCATTCATGGGATTGCTTTTGCTCAAGGACCTGGCTGCACTTGGTGGGTAATGCAAAAGGATGGAGAAATCCAATGTGCACCTCAAGGAGATTTAAACTTGGGTGAAAATAACCCATGATCTGAGTTGCATGTTGCCATTGCTGTATGATGCCATAGTTCTATGTCAAAAGTACCAAAGCAGGAGTCAACCAAACCAATGGAAGATGAACCTTGTAAGGAACCAGACAAATGCAGCAGTGATCCAATAGTCCAACACAGCACACTATCTCTCCTATCCTGAATGACCATCACAACAGGTGGAATCCAATTCATGGACTAAATTAACTGAATGGACATTTGAATAGATATTTGAAAGGGGATGGTCCATAGATGAAGGGAATTATATCTGTTTAGATATCAAAGGGTAGGGAAGGTGGGGGTGGTGAATATATTCAAATATATTGAATAATGCAGTACCTGAGCATGATGCAAATGGTATGGAATAAGGTAGAGATTGTACTAGGATGGAGTTAATTTTCTTCATAGCAGCCCATACAGTGATGTGGCTTTTGTGACAGAAACTATGTTGATAACTCACTGATGGTGAGCAATTGGTTTTGCATCATTACAACTTTTTTCTTCTTTTCCTTCACTTACTGAAATGTCTTTATCTCAACCAACAATTTTTCTCACGTTTGCCCTTCTGATTCTCTCCCCCCATCCCACTGGGGGCAGAGTAAGTGAGCGAGCAGCTGCGTGGTCTTTAGGTAGCTTGCTGTTGAAGGCACACATCTGAGTAGGAGGCCTGGGCTGTAACTCCTTATTGACTCATTTTAGAAAAGGTTTTAAATTGAAAACTTATATTGCGTGGAGAAACCTTACATGCTGTGTGCAGTCATCTATACATTTCATAAGTGTCTTTCTATTTCAGCTGATACTTGTTCATTGGAGAAGATACTGAATATTATGTTCTCTCACTTAAGGAGCAGAATTTTCAGTAATGAGATTTTTTAATTGTTCTCTTTCCCTCTAGCCCAACAAAAACCTAAACTTTTTATACAAATTAAAAGTTTTCAAAAAATAACCAGCTTGTTAGGCTCAAATCTTTGCCACGAAAGAAGAAGTAGAATTTGTGTTCTGGACACATTTTTTGTTAGGACTGCATAGTTAACGTCTAGAGAGTTAGGTGGCAATAGTGGTGGTGGACTATCTTCCCTTTCCTTATGTTAATGCCTTTTATTTTACACACACAGGAATAACTCAGATTCCGCTTAAAAGAATGTTTTAATTGCCAAAATGAGGGGAAAAAAAAAATAAAAGAAAGATAATGATTAGGCACTAAGCCAAAAAATCCATTATTTATAAAGGTTTATCTGAGAGGAAATGACTCAAAAGCAGACGTCTGTAATGAAGATGTTGTCTTGAATGGATAAAATAATGCCACAATTAAGTAAAATAATAATTCATAGTTTGAAAACTTAAAATTACATAGACAACTGTTAAATGAAGAAATTATTAAAATAAAGTCATTGCATCCCTCTGTAAAGACCAGTTCACAAACACACACATATATATTTGTATACACATATGAAATTACATCTGAAAAGTTTCCAGGAAGATATTTTGGACTTGCAGTACCAGGGATCATTTAAACAAACTTTTCTACCTAACATACGTACAGACCAACCTGCTGGTGTAAATAGGTTGGCTAAATTAAAGTCAACTGATGACGTGTGAGTAGGTGGCTCATGCTTTTTACATTAAAGCTAATAGACAGCACCTGTGCATCTAATATACAGTGTTCAGGCTAATTTACAACTACGTTAAATAAATAATCTCCATTTGTGGTATGCTGTGTAGTAACTGGAGGAAAGTTCAGTTTGTTTCAAGCACTGAAGTGTCTGTGGTTTTTTTATCTTAAGATAAAATGGCCAGATTTTTAAGAATTACTTTTGTAAGTGTTCTTTCAGGTTCTGATAGCCCTTTTCCAGAGCTGTAAAGTGGATTAAAAAAAAAAACGCTTCTCTACAAAACAGGAGCTGAGTATTCTTTTCTGGAAATCAGCAGTTTCCATTTGAATTCAAAGAAAATATAAGGCCATGCAAGAGCAAATTTCTTTCCCTTCAGATTTGAAGCTGGAAAATGACAGAAAGGAGAGATTATCTCTCAGAGTCACTTTTCTTGCAAGTTTTGTACCTAACACATAAAAAAATTTATTTTTAAAGAGAAACCAGTGCAGGGAATCTATTTAAATATGTTAAATATGAAAAAGCTGGGTGGTAAAAATATTCAGTTTTATTGTGAAGAAGATGCACAGTTTGATCTCAATGACATACTGCCATTATGATCTCCCTCATAATTTAATGTTTGTGTTATGTTTTAACTATAAGACTATCACTTGTACTACGCACACACCAAAGAGATTGGGTCTCTGAAAAGTGGGTAGAAGAGTCCTAGTAACAGTCTAGAGGCAGAGGCCTGGAGAACTGCAACAGCTAACGTACAAAAAGAATGGACCTGAACTATTCCATTTAGCAGCTTTAGAAGGACCTTAATGGAAAAGAAGATGCTTGATCAAATAACAGCCAGAGGCCTGACTGTTTGCAAATGTCCAGGGCTATGGAGGGAGGACCATTCCTACATCCAGAACAGACATGATAACAAAGAAAGAAATGTCATCTTGAAAACAACACCATTTGAAATAAAATCTTCCAAATTTCAAATACAGTATTTTCCAAGGAGAATGATTTCATAAAAACAGAGGTTGTGGTAGGAAAGCTGGAATGAAAAATTTATTTGGAAAAGCCAATTTTGAATTTGAATTGACACAAACCTGTCAGAGAAGCCAGCAGTGGCCAAATACCTGAACTCTCTCTCTTCCTTTCCACCAGCTGCTGCAGAGATAAGTGGACAGGCAAAAGACTAAAGCACCCAGTCGGATTTATTCCTTTTTCCCATCTCCACCTATCCTGGCTGCAGATTATTAGTGTGTTCCTAGTAGCAGGAGAAGGTGCAGCAAAGAATGGCCTTTCCTCTCCATTATTAACTTCTTTTTTTTTGCGGAGCACATACCCAGAACATGGAGGGAAAAGTATCTCCAGTTTATGGGAGATCTCCACCATCTGTAAACATCTAGCACTTCTGGAAGGTGATATAGATGCAGGAGCATCTCTGAGATATTAAAGGTGAATGTTTTTGGTGCAACAGCAGAGTGTAAGAAAAGCTGTAGTGATCTAACCCAACATCTGGTCTCTAGTAATAACCAGGTAAAACAGGAAGACTGGGAAGCACCACTTCCCTTCCCCAAACAGTCTCTCATTTGCACATTAGGGTTCAAAATGATAATTTTATTTCTTGCATTGCCCTAAAATCCAAACAGTTTCACTCACAGCGTATTGAAGTTAGATTAAGAAGTGGCCTGTATGGTTTTAGACCAAAGAAATTGAGATATAAGATAGAATATCCTGGCATTAGCCTAAATAATCAATACTATCTTTAAGTATGAGTTTAAATCAGATTTTTGGTCTTATTTCATCATGGATTCATATAGTCAATGAGAGTCTATAGGTTTTTGAACTTGAAAAATAAAAAGCTCTGATTAACTAGCTCTTCCAAAACCAAAACAAAACAGAGAATATGCTGTAGCCAGTCAAGATTGTGTATCACTGATTATTTAATTGTGAAGAATAATGAGAGGGAGGCTGTTTGGGTTTTCCTTCTGTTCTACCTTTAGCAGAATGTCATTTTTTTACCCAAGAGCCTTTGAAAGAGCTTAAGCTTTAAATCATCATTTTTCTCTGATGAAAAGACTTTATGCCTTCCTCACTGACCTCTGTATTCACTGTACAATACATTTATACTTGCTTAGGAGCTTTGATTCAGGTTGAACAAAGTAAAGGGGCATCTTACTCTTAATTGACTTAGGTGTGATATTTCCAGCCCATTCATCTAAAAAAAGTGCAGGAAAAGGCATTGTTTAGAATGAAAGATACATATTATAACCTCTTACTTAAGTATGGCTCACTTATATAGCTGTGGTCCTTTTTCTCTTAACTTTGCACATCTTTTTCATTTTGCCTTTTCTTCTTCTCATTCTCCTCTTTTTTTTTTCCTTTCTTTTTTTTTGTTTTGACAGTGACTCTTGTTAGCATGGTGTTTCTTCAATTTATAGGTAATTTATTTTAATGTGCTGAAAACACATACAGCAGAAATCTTGTGCAATACAATACCATACAACATGGATTGCTCAAAAGCAGACTACTTGTATACAGCAT